>NW_027529641.1:8232445-8305716 GCF_008692635.1 Crocuta crocuta | reverse complement strand
TTAAAAAAAAAAAAAAAGAGTCATTATCCAGTACACTACCGGCTTGTGATATTCACAGAGCAAACTTGTGTTAAACAAATTATGAAAAGACAAAAAAAATGAACAGGTAGATTTAAAAATTATTTTAAAGGTTTCAACATAGGGGCTCCTCGGTGGCTCAATTGGTTGATTGTCTGACTTTTGATATCGGCTCAGGTCGTGATCTCATGATGGTTAAGATGAAGCCCCACGTCAGGCTCCAAGTTGAGTGTGGAGCCTGCTTGGGATTCTCTCTCTCTCTCTCTCTCTCCTCTCTCTGCTCCTCCCCTGCTCACTCTCTCTCTCAAAACAAATAAGCAAACAGTTTTTAAAGGGTTTCAATAGATTTGTATAGTTGTGATGGCTAAGGGCAGAGGTAAGATTTCAAAGATTTAACCTCTGGTACCGCTTGAGCACCAGCCAACCAGACAGAGGCCAGCACTAACACCTGCAGCCCCAGGACGCCAGCCATAATGCCCTACTGGTCCTGGCCAACAGGAAAAGGCTCGGGGCAGAGGGAGTGGTGAAATAAAATGTAAGGACTACATATTAACACTCAAGGGAGACAACAACAGCTTCACTTTGGGGTAAGTTTATAAGTTTAAATTCTTACCACCTATCACGACTTATCATGAAACTATAGTCACTAAGTGCGGTACCAAAAAAGGGGGGGTACCAAAAGATTCACTTAAACAGAATAGAAAGCCTAGAAAAAGATGCAAATAAATATTAAAACAAAGTGTAACAGATGGAGCAAAGAAGATTTTTGTGAAAAGAATGGGCTATTCAACAACCAATGCTAAAATAATTGGTTATTCGTATATTATACTCAAAAATCAATGCCATATGGATAAAGGATGTAAGTGTGAAAGGAAAAATTTAGTAAAATACATATATGAAAATAGTTTTATGTCCTCAAAATAGGGATGGGTTTCTATAACAAGACAAAAAAAACCCCCAAATCTCATACAAATCAATTAGAGACAAATAACCATAAAAAATATAGGCAGTAAACATGAAACTCAATTCTCAGAAGAGAAAACATAAATTATAACTATCTAAAAAGATTATCTATTTCAGTAATAACTGAGAAATCCAAATTGAGATCATAAAGTTCCTTTCTTACAACTGCTAGATTGGCAAAATATATTTTAAAATGCTAAATGTTGGAGATCTGGATTGATGAGGACTCAAATTTCTGACGGTAAACAAATTTTTGATGAGGAAACAAATTTCTAATGGGAGTAAAAATTGCTACAATCACTTTGGCAAATAACTGGGCGTCATCTACGCAGGTTCAAATTTGCAACAATCATATTCCTGCGATTGTAGCCATGAGAAGGTCTTGCCACATGTACCATGAGACATATGCATGGGTGTTTGTTCAGACCAGTATTGTCCAGACCAAGAGCAAACAACTAGGACCCACCCGAGGTCATTCCACAGAGGAAGTGAGGAATGCATGTAAGTTCACAGACAGAATGTTCCACAGTCATGAAAATGAATGAAGTACAACTATACACAATATCATGGATAAATAAGTAGTAAATGCTTATACAATATTAAGTCACTTACAAAGCAAAGCACAAAATGAAACAGTATTATATGTAGGCATATGTGCTTATATGATTATAAAAAATCAACAAAGGAACAATAGTACAAAATTCAAGATGGCAGTCCCCCTGTTGGAGAAGGACACAGGTAGATGCCAAGGACTGGTGATTATCTAGTGAGTCCCAGGTGTTCATTTTATTATCATGCATTATAATCTACATAATACTCTAGTACTGTATCCATTATTGCATTGAAAGATACTAAATGGAAATTAAAGAAAACAAGGTGAAAGGATGTGCCTTCATAAGATATCAAGATCTATTATGAAAACAGAGTGATAAAATGCCGAAAAATAGACAAAGGGAACAGAAGAGTTGACAAAAAGAACCATGTATACATAGAAAATTGACATACGGCAAATCAGGAGGAAAAGGATAGAGTGAAACATGGTACGAGGATAATTGTTTACCCATACAGAATCATAATTAATTTCACAACCATTCACAAGCGGGAATTTTAAAAAATCTAAATCTGAAAAACATTTCTACAATTATTAGAAGAATATGTAAGAGACCGTTGGTTACAACTTTGGGAAAGGAAAGTATAGTCGATCCTCATTTTAAAAGTTTATTTATTTTGGGAGAGAGAGTGTGTCAAAGAGGGGTAGGGGCAGAGAGAGAGGGAGAAAGAATCCCAAGCAGTCTCCACACTGTCAGTGCAGAGCCTGATGCAGGGCTTGAACTCCCAAACCTTGAGATCATGAACTGAGCTGAAACCAGGAGCCTAATGCTTAATGGACTGAGCCACCAAGGTGTCTCGGTTAATCCTCATTATTTGGAAATTACATATTTGCAAATTCATGCACTTGTTAAAATTTATTTGTAACCCAAAAATCACCTGCAGGGATTTTCTGGTCATTTGAGGACATGTACAAATTTTGAGTTGCCTGACATGCATATTTCTCAGCTAAAGTTCACCAAGGAGATGTTCTGTCTTTTTGTTTCAGCTCTCACACTGTAAACGAGTGTCCTTCTTGTGGCCTATTTAGTGCCACATTTTTTGTTTGTGCTTCATGTTGGTGATTTTGCTATTTAAAATGGCCCCCAAGCAAGGTGCTAAAGTGCTGCATGGTGTTCCTAAAGTGCAGGAAGGCTGTGATGTGCCTTATGGAGAAAATACCAGTGCAGGATGAGCTTCACTTGGGCATGAGTTATAGTGCTGTTGGCCTTGAGTTCAATGTTAGTGAATCCACAATATGTACTAATAATATGTCTTTAAATAGAAACAAGGTTCTGTACTGATGGGTTGATCAAAACCTCTTGACCAGAGGCTCATGGGAACCCAACCCTGTATTTTCTCTAGGAGCAATGGTTCAGTACTCACTCATTCAATGTTTGCAATGATTTTATAGAATATCAGTACTATAAATAGCAAGAATCAAGTGTATTTGCTAAACAAGACATAAAAGGCACAATCCACAAAGAAAAGACTGACAAATTCAGCTACATTGAAATGTTAAAACTTCTATATGACCAATTATATCATAAAAAGGTTGAAAAATTTGTCTATCTAGTTACCTATGTACCTACCTACCTATCTCTATAGAAAGGGTGTACATACTTACAAATGTAGATCTAAGAAAGGATCAGTATTCAGGATATTTAAGCAACTTTTGAAAATGAGAAGACAACCCAATATAAAAGCAACAAAAGATATGAACACATAGGCAACACAATGGACCTTGGCATGTGAATGCTTCACCTCTCTGTGGTCAGAAAAATGCACATGACACACTTAATGAGATACTGTGTTCTTCTTCATGATGGTAAAAATAGAAGGCTTAGCGAGGACATAGAGAAATGGGGATCCTGAAAGGGCACTGGCAGTACACATTAGCACAACCACTCTAGAGAATGACTCAGCAATACCTAGCAAGGTGGAAGATGCTTGAAGCCCAGGACCCAGCAATGCTGCCCCTAGATACATTTCCTAGAGAAACGCTCACACGGGAGCCTAGGGACATGTGTTCGAGGTTGTGCAGAGCAATACTGTCAGCTATACTGATTTCAATCAACAAGAGGAAAGGTAAATTAAGTGTTGGTATATCCATACAATAGAAGACTGAACAGCAGCAAAAATAGAGCCCTACATACCAACATGGATGACTTTCACAAACCATATTCCACATAAGTTAAAGGTGACTACAAAGAGAATAAACACCATGTATGTGAATCTGAGAACATGCAAGAACTGAAATCACCGTTTAGGGACACAAATGTATGCAGAAAAATTGTGATGAACAAAGGGATAGGGAAACAAGATGCAATTGTGAAGAGGTGCTTTTATTGAACTGATAGCCTCTTCTTTTATAACACATATGACTGCCCCATGGGAATTAACTGTATCATTTTCTAGACCGTTCAGTGGAACCCTCTACAGCCCTATAAAGAATGAGGTCCACCCACACACATATCTATCCAGGCATCCATCCATCTCTGTCAGTCTGAGTCCTGGCAGTACATAGCTGGCACACTTCAGTACTGAGTATTGAGACTGACTGGAGAAAATTTAATGAATAATCTCTGTGGACAGGGTTGATTAAACCAATGAATAATGGTACATCATCCACCAACAAACAACAATAGGGAGATGTTAGCACCCCAGCCTTGAAGGTACAAAGGAAGGAAGCCATGTTAGCAGGACCCAGCAAAAGTATAGCCAAGAGAGGGAGCCCCTGCACAAGAGCTTGAGCTACAGGTAAAAACCCACAGTCTATGAGCAGGGGAGGATGGAAATAGATGTCTTGGCTTCTCTTCCCACCCTCCAGTCTCTTGCTGGTGCCTCTCACTGGGCACGAGAGGTGCCAGAGGAACAGAGTCTGAGTGATGGAGTAACAGGGATCAGTCTTGAGGTGCCAAAGCAAGGCTGAGAGAAAGCAGATAATAGAGGGGGGTATGGGGTAAAGAGAAATAACCAATAATCAATAACTAGTATATCTGTTATCTATTTATGTGATATATTAATTGGAAAAGGCAAAGTTGCTAATATACTCTTAACATAGCTCCTGCTATGTGTTAAAATATTTACATATATAAACGAATGTTGTATAGAATAAAGTCTAGAAGACAATGTATCCACTGTAAGATTATCTATCATCTATCCATCACCTATCTGTATTTTAAAACTCTCACAATAGTAAAGTATTGCTTTTACAATGAAAAATATTCAGTGAAGTCCTTTTTTAAATCAAGGGAGTATTGAGGAAAAGCCCTAAAGTTTACTGTATAAAATTCCTCTTGGAATAATTTGGGAACTGTCATAACTCTCTACATTCTGGAGACTACCTTCAGTTAGTCCTAT
Source organism: Crocuta crocuta (assembly GCF_008692635.1). Lineage (NCBI taxonomy): Eukaryota > Metazoa > Chordata > Mammalia > Carnivora > Hyaenidae > Crocuta > Crocuta crocuta. Next base: position 8,300,784 of record NW_027529641.1, on the reverse strand, counting down.
GCTGTAAGTTTTGTTGAATAAAAGACAAGATGATGTAAAAATAGTTGACAAGGAAAAGAAAAACCAATGGATTACAAAATTTTTAAACCAGATTTCCAGGCAAGAGAAGTTTTATTGGCAGTGATCAGTTTTGGATGTTTTGTCCAGCAACATAACAACTTCAAAACAAATGCTTTGAGAAGAAAAGCACTGATAGCTGATGGTTTGTCACTGGCTACTCAAGGCGAAGCTGGGATAAGAAAGCCAATGCAGAGCAAAGCTGCCTTCCCCAGACATGGCGCTTGAGCCAAAGTTTAAAGAATGAGTGTCTGTCAAATCAATTTGGTGGTGGTAGAAGTTTGGCGTCTTCCTGACATCATGTCCAGTTCTGAAAAAAATTCCACTGGCAACATGAGGGTGCTAAGCCAGCGTCCAGAGGCTGGGAAATTCTTCCACACCAGGCAGGGACATAGCCACTCTGGGGTCACGTCCTGGCTATTGGCACTCCGCGTCCACAAGGCTCCTGGTAAGCCACAGAGCAATGTGGGGCAGGTGTGTGTGTGTGCAGTTATGGGCATGGACTGCTGTCAAGATGAGAGAATGCATGGATGACCCTCTGAATAAGGGAGAGGACACAGTGACACTGATGCCAGGAAAATCAACACATCTACACAGAGGCGACCACAAAAGCTGAGGAATCAGCCTCGTCAAGGCAGGCAGAGCAGGCTCAGCCCTGATAGAAGAAGAAGAACAAGACTACCTCCGTCATCCCTTCACCTGCCAATGCTGTGGAGAGACCAGACCCCAGAAGGAGGGGACAGAGCTGGCCTCGCTCCACAGCTGCTACGGTGGAGAGAGTTGAGAGGGACCTCATAGAAGGTGGCACTAAACTGCATGTGAAGATTTGAAGTGGACCAAATTCAATGTCAAGATCTTAAAGTGGCCAGAGGCTAGATAAACTGCCCAAGCAGTGTCATTTAAGAAAGCAGAGCCCATAAGGCACAGCGGGAGGCAGTGATGGACACCTGTGGAGGAGTTCTGGAAGACATGTGACCCAATGCCCATGGAGGTGGCATGAGGGGCAGCTCCGAGGAAGTGATTAGCTTCTTACAAAATGTCTCAAGGACTCCAACTTGATCAGCCATTGCTTATGAGGTATTTTCATGTAAAGTTGATTCGCAAGGGAAATTTTTTAAAGTTTATTTATTTATTTTTTAAATTTGTTTTAATGTTATTTATTTTTGAGAGAGAGACAGAGTGAGCAGGGGAGGGGAGGAGAGAGGGTGGGAGACACAGAATCTAAAGCAGGCTCCAGGCTCAGAGCCTGATGCAGGGCTCCAATTTATGAACAACAAGATCATGACCTGAGCTGAAGTCGTACACTTAACCGACTGAGCCACCCAGGCACCCCAAGTTTATTTATTTATTTTGAGCAGAGGAGGGGCAAAGAGAGAGAGAGAGAGGAAGAGAGAGAATCCCAAGAAGTCTTTGCACTGATAGTGCAGAGCCCAACATGGGGTTCAGTCTCACAGAACTGAGGGATCATGACCTGAGCTGAAATCAAGAGTCAGATGCTCAAATGAGTGAGCCACTGAGGTGACCCTGCAAGGGAAATTTTAAAAAAAGAAGAGTAACAACATAGTAGCTTTAGACACTTCATTGTGTGCTTCTTGGAAAGCCATTTGAAATCTCCCTTTGTGTTGAACCACTCTTATCATATAACCCTGACTGTGAAGGTCTAGAAACCAATGCTGACCAAGTATACAAAAGGCCGCTCATGGGTGCTGCCACATTTTGGTTAACCTTGATTTACTTCAATCAGTGTGGTTCATCTCCTCCCACAAAATAATTCTCCAAGGAGACAAAAGAGCAGTGGAGTGTTTTCACCTCATGAAAGTACTCTTAACGTACCTCTTTTGCTTAGGAATTGAAGACCAATTAGATTCAAGCCTGCTTAAAAGGAAATCTTTTAGGAATCAATTAGTTGGCCATAAAAATCCACACAGTCAGGAGGCCTGGACTTTAGGGATTGGATCAAAACAGCAAATTGTTACTCCATCGTTATTTATTGATTTAATGTTGATTATGAAGGACAGTATCTGATTGAGTTATTTATCTGGGTAAGCGCCATATTAATCCACTATCCACTTGGCACCTCTCTTGTTATATTCCACAGAAGAGTGGCAGCGGAGCCATCTGGAGGGGGTCCAGCTGCAGAGGGAGGTCAGCAAGTAGGGGGTTTGGATACATAAGGGCCTATAGCACAGTAATTACACACAGGCCACAACCTTGGGGAAGGGCACTGAGGTCTCAACTGGTGTAGGGCAGCAGGGAGGAGAGAGGAAACAAGTAGGCACCCCCTTACCAAGGCACCACAGAGTTTGTGGCGAGAGAAGGAAGAGGGAGAGTGGAGAGGATAAAAGGAACACAGGCCCCCTTGCCTTTCTACAGCATCCCTTATTCTCGCTTAACCAAAATGCCATCCGTGCGGTTGGTGGAGCTAAAATCCTAGCATCATCCTTGATTCCACTTGTCCTGCACCCCAAACCTTCCATGGTGTCTAGCAAGGTCCCCAGAATCTACCTGTCCCCCAGCAGAGCCTTCATCCTCTCCTCAGACTGCCAGGGGCCTCCCAATTCCCCAGCATCCTCTCCCGCCATCTGCAGTGGCCACTCCAAGAGTCTCCTGGACACCTGTTCCTGTCCTTCCCAGCTTAAAGTCTGTAAAGGATGCTTGCAGCAGAAGGACAAAATCCACACTGCCTCCATGACCGGCCACTCTTCTCATCCTCCTTTCTGCCTCATCGCCATGGGGGCATCCTTGGAGAGACTAATCCCTCCACAGGCAAGCTCCTAGGTAGCCATGAACTCACCTGTGAATATTATGAATCATCTCTAGGTATTTAACACTTATAATAATGACCCACATTTGTGTTACTTTCATATGGTAATTAAATTTTTTGTTGCTTTAAAATGTCTTCAAATCTCTTATTTAGCAAGTACACAAGCAATTGATTACAACTATTTATAAGTAAAAGCTCTATAGGTAAAATTAATCTCTTGATAGCTGGGGTGCCTGGGTGGCTCAGTCAGTTAAGTGTCTGACCAGTTCATGTTGTGATCTCACAGTTCCTGAGTTCAAGCCCCATGTTGGGTTCCATGCTGATAGTGTGGAATCTGCTTGGGATTCTCTCTTTGCCCCTCCCCCACTCATGCTCACTCTCTCTCAAAATAAATAAACTATGAAAAATTTTAATCTCTTGATAGTCATAAGGAAGGAAGCAAGGAAGGAAAAAAGGAAAAGAGAGAGAGAGAGAAAGAAAGAAAGAAAGAAAGAAAGAAAGAAAGAAAGAAAGAAAGAAAGAAAGAAAGAAAGAAAGAAAGAAAAAGAAAGAAAGAAAGAAAGAAAAAGAAAGAAAGAAGGAAAGAAAGAAAGAAAAAGAAAGAAAGAAAGAAAGAAAGAAAGAAAGAAAGAAAGAAAGAAAGAAAGAAAGAAAGAAAGAAAAGAAAGAAAGAAAAAGGAGGGAGAGAAAGAGGGAAGGAAGGGAGGAAGAAACAGAGAAAGAGAAGGAAAGAAAGGAAGAAAATGTCACTCATTTAGAGGAAGGGGGAAATATTCCGGATTCAGAAAATGTAGCAGGCCTCATTTCAGGCATTATTTTAAAAGGAAAAATAAGACAGTCATAACCCTTCAAAAAAGATCTGCAAAGGAGGACTCGTTAAGATTGAGATTTCCTGAATGAAGACATCTACAGATATGATTTGGTTACAGGCACTGGCCCTGAGATCTGGGATGCGTCCTCACTCACTAGGAGATCCCCACCAGTCATTCATCACTTGCATGTCAATGTCGATTTCATGGAGGATGACACATCATTTTCTCCCCATGTACCAAAATGACAGTTTATTCCTTGCATGACAGGAGAAGGGAACCGCAAGGTAACTTCACTGACATGTTACTCATCTGGCAAGGAAGGGACACAACGGCTTTGCCAGGAGTCTGTGAAAACTAGAGACACCTTATACTGGGAGCCCTAAAGCTTCACTTTGTAAAATAAGAACTTCTCTTCACAGAGTAGTTCAGAGGCAGAATACACAACATGCTAAGGCCTTTTACTTGGCCTGCATGGGAGAGGGAACTTTTGCATCACAAAACAGTCTGTTCCAAGAGTATTATCACTCATTAGTACATGAATTTGTGGTTTATCAATTTTCAAAGGACTTTTTTAAGGCACTGACCATAAATTAGAGTGAGCATAGTTTTTTTAAAAAATATTTTTATTTATTTCCTGGAGAGAGAGAGACAGCGTGAACAGGGGAGGGTCAGAGAGAGAGGGAGATACAGACTCTGAAGTAGGCTCCAGGCTCTGAGCTGGCAGTCAGCACAGAGCCCGACGCGGGGCTTGAACCCACGAACCGCGAGATCATGACCTAAGCGGAAGTCGGACGCTTAACCGACTAAGCCACCCAGGCGCCCCTAGAGTGAGCATAGTTTAATTTTTGATAATTTACAGAGCAGTTGGCTTCTTGCTGGGCTTCAGCTTGTTCTGAACATGCGTGCTCACTGTCCCGTGGCCATCGTCCTGGGTAGCAGGTCTACTGTCCCCTGCAGATGGCAGTGAGAGCCAGGCTTCCAGAGCTGACTGCCTGGCTGGCAATCTTGGCTCTACCTTTATGATCTGTATGACCTTGGGAAGTTGTTTCATTTCACCATGCCTCAGTGTCCTCATCTGTAAAATGGGGATAATGATATCTACACCTCACCCAGCTGTTGTGAAGGTTAAATTAGTTCATAAATGTGAAGTGCTTAGAGCAATGCCTTGCACACAGCAAGGTTCAATCAATGCTGGCTGTGATTATTATACATGGATGGCGATGTGAGTGCTTCCATCTAACTGAAAACACAGGTATGAGATACAATTTCAGCAGAGGACCTTTATACCTCATCCATGAAAGCTTCAGAAAAATAGCACCAAAAATCATTGGGTACTCACCCAAGACGACACTTCAGCATTCTAAACTGCTCCTATATTGTTGCACTTTTTGTTCAATTGATGGGAAAAAATTTTTGGTGACTGTCCACTTTTCATTGTTCTGCAATTTTTCTGTGTCCTGAGAGTTCTGCCCCATGGCTGCTTCTTTGCTGCCCTTTCTTTCAACCCTCCACTTCAAGGTTAAGTGTGAGAGAAAGTAGTCTGATTAGAGCTCAGGCAGATCGAGATGAAGTTAAAAGGAATGAAGGGACTCGTGGGAAGTACTGAATACCATGCAGAAGTAATTGAAATGATCTCATTAACCTTTGCCTCTTGTGTACCTGGAACTATTTATAACCAGAAGTAACATTTCTGATCTTACTTAACTATCTTCTGGAGTTTCTTAAAGGTATAGGCATGTGTTTTTTCCTATCTGGCCAGAGGAGCCACTTCTCCTTAAATGCTAGAAGCACATTTGGATAAGAAACCAGAATCCGGTACTGATTCCGGAGGGAGAAGAGAAGACTCTTAAGATGAGAACGAGCAGAGAGAAAGAAGACAGAAACAAAGAGCAGCTGGGAGTAGACGTGGACAAATCCACCATTGCTGTCAAGGTTTTAACTACCTGTGTCAACATGTCCAACAGATAATTAGTGAGGACGAAGAAGCCCTAAACATGGCTGTACCCAACATGATACGTGGGGCGTTTAGAAAGACTTGCCACAAACTTGGGCACAAAGTGAAATTCAGCAAACTAACATCAAAAACACAGGCACATTAGTTACTTGACTGCAGGGCAATTACATTTGCTATTGGTAACAGAAGAGAAGCAAGAAAACCCTCCATATACCTGCACAGTTCAGAATATATTGTTAAGTAACTCAAGGGTTGAAAAATAAATCAGTGAAAATTAGGGTATCCTTGGAATTGAAAAAAAAAATGACAAGACACCAAAACTTGGAATATGCAGGTAGGACACTAAAATCTTACATACTTATATGAGAAATGAAGAAAGACAAATTTATTAACAGCACAGACAACCCAAGAAGGGAAAAAAAGGATAAGGAATTTAGAAGGAAGGAATCAATGGAGGTGAGAGCAGAAATTATGGAAATTTGAAGAAAGTAACAATAGACAGGATCCATAAAACTAAAGCTTATTCCTTGAGAAAAAAAAGACTAATAAAAATGGGCAAGTCTCTGGCAAGGCTGAATAACAAAAGAAAGAAAATGAATAAATTACAAACATGAGAAATTAATAGAGACATAATTATAAGCACAATACTCACATAACAATGAATTGAAAACCTAATCAAAATGGACAATTCTTCCAGAAAAATAAAATAAACTAAGATTATCTTAAGAAGGAGGAAGATGACATGAGTAATAATGAAAAATTCTTAATACAATATAAGCTAAGTGGATTTTCAAAATCATATGAAAACAGTGTGACTGAGTTTTATCCCAGAAATGCAAGAATGGTTCCACTCTGGAAATTCATTAATGTAATTAGCTTTATCAACAGAATCAAGTCATATGTATATATATATGATATACATACACATGTTATTTATATAATATATTAAATATATGTTAAAGAGTTTTTAAGTCTTAGCAAATGCTGTGTCTGTGCATTGTATCATATTGAGGTTAGTATGTATATATGTTTATATATTCAAATGTATATGTATGTATATAAAAACACATGCATACATACTTATCTCAAGAGATGTAGCATTTGCTAAATTTTAAAACTCTTTTTTCAATAAATCTTTTAAAATTTATCCTGAAAGAGAGGCAGAGAGAGAAGGAGAGAGAAAGAATCCCAAGCAGGCTCTGCACTGTCAGTGCAGAGCCCGAGGTGGGGCTCAAACTCATGAACTGTAGGATCATGACCTGATCCAAAACCAAGAGTCAGATACTTAACCTACTGAGCTGCCCAGGTGCCCCTAAAACTCTTTAGTGTTAAACTCTTAACAAATTGGTAATAACCTTAACCTGGCAAATACTATTTAGTACCAGAAACTTTCAACAAAAATTACTGGATATATTATTATTAATTTTTTGTTACATTTCCTTTAAAATCAGGAATAAGATAATGACACCTGCTGCCTCAGTCTCCATTCAACAACATACCAGAATACATCACATCAATAAGAGGAAGTTTAAAAACCATATGATCATTTCAAAAGATGCAGAAAAAGCATCTGACAAAGTACAAAATCATTCATGATAAAAAGCCCTCAACAAACTAGGTCCAGAGAGCACATACTTCAACATAATTAACCCCTTATATTAAAAACTCACAAATAACACCATACTCAATGGGGGAAAACTAAGTGCCTTTCCCCTAAGGTCAGGGACAAGAAAGGATGTCTACTCTTACCACTTTTATTCAGCATAGTACTGGAAGACTTAGTCTCAGCAAGCAGACAACAAAAAGAAATAAAAGGCATCCAAACTGGTAAGGAGGAAGTCATATTTTCACTATTTGCAGATGATGTGATATTATATATAGAAAACCTGAAAGATTCTACCAAAAACCTGCTAGCACTGATAAATAAATTCAGTAAGGTCACAGGATACAAAATCACTGTACAGAAATCTGTTGCATTTCTATACACCAATAATGAAGCAACAGAAAAAGAAATTAAGAAAGCAATCCTATTTACCATTGCACCAATAATAATAATAAGATACCTAGGAATAAACCTAATCAAAGAAGTGAATGATCTGTACTCTGAAAACTATAAAATATTGATTAAAGAAATTAAAGATGACACAAAGAAATGGAAAGACATACCATGCTCATGGATTGGAAGAACAAATATTGTTAAAATGTCTCTACTAGCCAAGGCAATCTATACATTTAATGCAATCCTTATCAAAATACCAACAGCATTTTTCACAGAACTAGAAAAAAATTATAAAATTTGTGTGGAAGCACAAGACTCAAAATAGCCAAAGCAATCTTGAAAAAGCAAAGCAAAGCTGGAGGCATCACAATTCCAGACTTCAAGTTATATTACAAAGCTGTAGTAATCAAAATAGTATGGTACTGGCACAAAAATAGACCCATAGGTCAAGAGAATAAAATAGACAACCCAGAGATATACCAATAATTATATGGTCAATTAATCTTCAAAATAAACAGGAAAGAATATCCAATGGAAAAGAGACAGTCTCTTCAACACGTGATATGGGGGAAACTGGGCAACATGCAAAAGAATGAAACTTGTGTATCGCTTACACCATACACAAAAATAAATTCAAAATGGATGAAGGACCTAAATGTGACACAGGAAACCATCAAAATCCTAGAGGAGAACACAGGCAGCAGCCCATTTGACATGGGCCATAGTAAATTCTTACTAGACATTTCTCCAGAGGCATGGGAAACAAAAGCAAAAATAAACTATTGGGACTACTTCAAAATAAAAAGCGTCTGCACAATGAAGGAGACAATCAACAAAACTAAGACAACCTATGGGATGGGAGAAAAATTTTGCAAATGACATAGCTGATAAAGGGTTATTATCCAAACTAAATGAAGAACTCATACAACTCAATATCCAATAAACAAATAATCCAACTAAGAAATGTGCTGAAGACATGAGTAGACATTTTTCCAAAGAAGACATACAGATGGCCAAAGACATGAAAAGATGCTCAACATTGCTCATCATCAGGGAAATGCAAATCAAAATGGCATTGAGATATCTGTCAGAAGAGCTAAAACCAACACCACAGGAAACAACAGGTGCTGGTGAGGGTGTGGAGAAAGGGGAACCCTCTTGCACATGTTGGTGGGAATGCAACATGGTGCAGCTGCTCTGGAAAACAGTATGAAGGTTCCTCAAAAAGTGAAAAATAGAACCACCCTATAATCCAGCAATTACACCACTGAATATTTACCCAAAGAATACAAATGCACTAATTCAAAGTGACACATATACCTCCTGTGTTTATAGCAGCATTATTTACAGTAACCAAGATATGGAAGCAGCCGAAGTGTCCATCAGCTGATGAATGGATATAGAAGATGTAGTATATACATACAATGGGATATTATTCAGCCATTAAAAAAGCGAAGTCTTGCCATTTGCAATGACGTGGATGAACTATAGTGTATAATGCTAAGTGAAATAAGTCAGATAAAGAAATACAAATTCCATATGATTTCACTCATATGTGGAATTTAAGAAACAAAACAAATGAGCAGAGGGGAGAGTGCGAGAGAGAGGCAAAATAAGAAATAGACTCTTAACTCTGGAGAGCAAATTGATGGTCACCAGAGGAGGTATGAGTGAGATAGATGACGGGGATTAAGGAGTGCACTTGTGGTGATAAGCACCAGGTGATGAAAATAAAAACTTTTAAAAAATGTACCAGAAGTCCTAGCCAGTTCAGAAAGACAAGAAAAATGAAGAAAAATCAGTAATAAATGTAAAGATTGGAAAGGAAGAAGCAAAGTTATTCCCAAACAATGTAACCCTCTAAATAGAAAATACCAAACAATCTATGGGTAAACTTCTGGAGCAAATTGAGTGAGAAGTAACTGGATGTGAGATCAGTGAACAAAAGTACATGGATTTCTCTATAGAAACATCTAAAAATCAGAGGGGCTCCTGGGTGGCTTATTTAAGCAAATGACTTCGGCTTGGGTCATGATCTTGCAGCTGGTGAGTTTGAGCCTCCTCTGTGCTGACAGCTGAGAGCCTGGATCCTGCTTCAGATTCTGCCTCCATTTCTCTCTGCCCCTCCCCTGCTCCTCCCTCTCCCTCTCTTGTTCTCTCTCAAATATAAACATTAAATTTTTTTTTAATCTAAAAATCAGAAAATTTAATTTAAAAATGCTCTACTTTCCCAACAGCAACAAAAGTATACGACATCTAGGAACATATTTAACAATAGATGATCAAGACTGTGTACCAAAATTTATATAATTTTTATTGAAAGACATAATAGAAGGCTAAACAAATGGAGAGATATATAAAAATGACCATTCTCATCTAATTAATCTAAAAATACAATGCAGTTATGAACCATGGTGGGTTTTTTGTTTGTTTGTTTGTTTGTTTGTTTTGGTACAGGTGGAGGGTGGGTGAGGGGAAAAGGGAGGAAGACAAAGGACTAAAAAGAGCCAAGACAATTTTGAAGAACAAAGTGGGGGCTTAGCCTACCATATACAAGATTAACAAAGAAACAGCACTTAACACAATGTGGTATTGACAAAGAAGCAAACTATACACCAATGAAAAAGAAAGGAAATCTCAGAAATAGATGTCTCCGAATATAGAAACCTGACATATGACCGTACAAATAAATGGCCACAGGCTGGTGCTGTAATAACTGATGATTATATGTAAAAAATAAAATTAGGCCCATATCTCCTATCAAACACATCATTAAACCCCAGGTGGATTAATGAACTAAATGTGAAAAGCCAAGTTTCAAAACTTACAGGAAAAAAAATACAGGATATTTATATGACCTGTGGAGAGGAAAATATTTCTTAAATGCAACACAGAAAGGACACATCATTCAGGAAAAGAATTTGACTGCAAACTGAAAACCTCTGACAAATGCCATCCAAACCATAACAAAATGACAAGTCACAGACTGCATGCAAGGTTTTTATGACTAAGGGTATTATTTGGAACAAAGGGCAAACTACCCAGTAGGCAAACAGACAAAACAGGCAGTTCACTGGTGAGAAACACAAATAGGCAATGATCATATAAGAAGTCTGAACATCAAGAATTCTTGGCAAGGATATGGATGGAGCAACATCTCTTTCATCGGCAGTGAGCAGGCGCAATTTCTTTGCAAGGAAATAGGAAATGTCCTGTGAAAGTGCAGGTGTACATCTTTGTTCCCTTACAGTATGCATGCTAGAGAAAATCTAGCCCATGTGTACACGTTATGCATGCGTGACTATTCCATTCTATTATTGTTGTGATAGTGAAAAACTGAAAACATGTTAATGCCTGTTAACATGAGCTAGATAAGTGAGTTGCAGAATATTAGGGTTTTACAAACCTATGCAGAACTTTACAAGACAGAATTAAAGCTACATATATCCACACGGATAAACATCATGATGGTGGGTGAGGCAAAGTAGTTCACAGAGGACGACCACCCAGAAAAGCCCAACTGGGGCCCAACGTAAACGATTATGCATTATTCCTCTGCTCAGTGGTTTTCTTCTCTCCCTTCTGCTCCTGAGCTAAATGCACTCTTCCTGTGACCCCTCTCAACTCACCCCTTTCCACTGTGGCTCAAAACAATTTTGTTCAGCCCTGCCAGGATTACATTATTTCTTCCCCAAGTTTCGGCAACCAATTGCTTATTGATTTCTGGATCAAATCAGATGCCCTGAACTCATCTTTGAATTCCTGCATCATCCCGTCTCTACCTTCCCTGTCTTTGCTTTAATCCTTTTCTTCCTCTACTGGCTTACCTGTCACAAAGACATTTAACAGATGCATTAATGTGTACATGACATAAGATAAAGCGCATATGTTTTTAAACAGTTTGATGAGTTTCAACACATTTATACGCCTGTGTTACCAGAACCACAATTGAGAGAGTGAATTTATCTCCTGACCTCAAAAGTTGCATCTGGCTCCTTTAATATGAGTTATAAATACTTTTGTGCATTCGCGTTCCCTTTAGCCATTTTTGTGCATTCTTTTAAATGGCCTCATCATTGAATTATATTGAAAAATTTCTTATACTGCATATTTTCCTCTTCATACCCTCCTCCTCCGACCATCCCTATATGAATTTAGAGCCCTGAAAGTAACTAAAGCCATTAGAAATAGCCTCTCATCTCCAACAGCAGTCCCCACGCTGTCTCCTCCAGTGCATTTATATCAATTCTTAGCATTTCCACCAGGCTGTGTGCCCCAGACAAAGCAATGGCGCTCCTCCTGGAGTCGCTGATTTTGTTTGGACACCAAAGTGACTGGGACACTCTTGAGAGTGAAAGTGTTGTCTATTATTTTGTCTATTATGTTGTCTAGCCTGTGTGTTGCTGGCTCTTGTCAGAACACTCCCCTCAGATCTTGAAATCCTGGCTGTGCTGGCATTGCAGAGATCCTGCAGCTGACAGAGGAAGGAACTGGGCCACTATCTCTTTGTGGTCCCTTACCTGAATGTGCCAAAGATTGTGGGTCCCAATGTGGGGGTTGGAAAGGTATCCACCTGTGTGGCACAGGACCCCAGTTCTGGTGTCTCCCTAAGAAGCTGCCTCTAATCCTGCTTCTATCACAACAGCCTAAGGACTCCAAAGGTAGCACATCCCTTGGTGGTGACTCCAGAACGTCTACATGGTGGAGGTTCGAGGGCAGCAATCTAGGCAGAACTGGGCAGTGGGGGATCCTGAAGCTGTGTTTACAAAGCACGTTGCATCAGATCTTAAAAATGTCTGTTGTCGGGGCGCCTGGGTGGCTCAGTTGGTTGAGTGTCTGGCTTAGGCTCAGGTCATGATCTCACGGTTCATGGGTTCGAGCCCCACGTCGGGCTCCGTGCTGACAGCTCGGAGCCTGGAGCATGTCTTCGGATTCTGTGTCTCCCTCTCTCTCTGACCCTCCCCTGCTCATGTTCTCTCTCTCTCTCTCAAAAATAAAAACATCAAAAAAAATTTTTTTAAATGTCTGTTGTCCATCTCAATGAGAGTGCAACCTGTGGAGATGGTGAGGGTCCAAAATACTGCTTGGTATCACTGTTGCTTCCACATCGACCCTACCAACCACCTCACCTGGCTCTTCAAAATTATGGCATCTTCTAGGGTGCCTGAGTGGCTCAGTTGGTTAAGCATCCGATTCTTGGTTTTGGCTTAGGTCACGATCTCACGGTTCATGGGTTTCAGCCCTACATCAGGCTCCATGCTGACAGTGCATAGCCTGCTTGGGATTCTCTCTCTGCTCCTCCCCTGCTCGCTCTCACTCTCTCTCTCTCTCAAAATAAATAAATAAATTTTAAAAATTAGGGTGCTTTCCTAAAGTGTGGAAGATGGCTTCTAGTGACCTCCAGGAAGACCACAGAGATGAGTCTGTAAGCTCAGTTGTGAGCTGTGCCCGTCTGTCTTTGTTTTGGTCTTACATGCAGTATATCTGGCAAAAATTGTTACTTTCTAAAAAGGGTGGGTTGGGGCGCCTGGGTGGCTTAGTCGGTTAAGCGTCCGACTTTCGCTTAGGTCATGATCTCGCGGTTCGTGGGTTCGAGCCCCACGTCAGGCTCTGTGCTGACTGCCAGCTCAGAGCCTGGAGCCTGTTTCAGTCTGTGACTCCCTCTCTCTCTGACCCTCCCCTACTCACGCTGTCTCTCTCTCTCCGAGAAATGAATAAAACATTTAAAAAAAAAAGTAAAATAAAAAGGGTGGGTTGACACCTTTCCTTAATGTCCACTGTGATGCAGGCTTTCCCCTATTGTGATGGTTAATTTTATGTCCCCACTTGACTGGGTTAAGGGATGCCTGGAAAGCTTATAAAACATTATTTCTGGTGTGTCTGTGAGGGTGTTTCCAGAAGAGGTAAGCACTTGAATCAGCAGACTCAGTAAAGAAGATCATCCTTACCAATGTGGGTGGACACCGTCCAATCCACTGATGGCCTGCATAGAACAAATATGGGGGAAAGGAGGAATTTGTTCTCTCTGCTCCTTCTGCCCTTGGATACTGGTGCCCCTGCTTCTTGAGCTTTCAAACTCAGCCCACAGCTTACACCATCTCCACCCCCCACCCCCCACCGATTCTCAGCCCTTTGGACTTGGACTAAATTTTACCAGGGGCTTTTCTGGTTCTCCAGCTGGTAGATGACAGACTGTGGGACTTCTTGGTCTCCATTTCTTATTAAAAAAACTTCCATATATCTGAATTTGTGTCTGTACCAATAACTATCCTGCAAGTTCTGTCTTTCTGGAGAACTAATACATCAATTTTTACAGACCCCCAGTTATTTCAATTAGGATTGAGTGGGGCCTGTGTGTGGCCAAGCACCTGTGGTCACATTATCATTGCATCTAGCTAGAGCTGGGTGTGCTTGGGATCATTCCGCCACAGAATCCAAAATATTTGTTCTATCTTCCTACTCTGTCAGTTTCCTAGATGCCACCAATTCTGTCCTTATAGCTAACCCGCCTCCATCTCCTGTGTATACCTAAAACTTTATCCATCAGGCCACTCAGCAAAATAATGGCCCTCCCTTAGGACAGAGTGGAAGATTGAAAATCCTTTTATAATTTAATATTTTTATCTCCTCTCACAGTGGAAATAAGATAGTGCACTGAAATTGCTATTTTGCTTGTGACTTCTTCCCCATTAGACCTGGTACGAAGAATCTGCCTTTTATTTATTTCTGCACATCTGAGGTCCAACTCAGGCATGAAACGAAAAGATGCTTAAAAAACTTCCTGAATGAGGGGGCACCTGGGTAGCTCAGTCAGTTAAGCGTCTGACTTCAGCTCAGGGCATGATCTCACGGTTCGTGGGTTTGAGCCCTGCATCAGGTTCTCTGTGATTGGCACAGAGCTCACTTTGGATCCTCTGTTCCCCACCCCTCTGAAATAAGTAAATGTTAAAAAAAACTTCCTGAATGAATGAATGAAAAACTCACTGATTTCAGAAACATTTACAGTGCTGATTATGCCATGCCCTTCCCTGGAAGCCACAGTGAGCCAAATATACCATTCTGCCTTCATGTAGCTTATAGTCTGGAGATGGGGGAGGTATTAATAAAGAAATTACACAAATGCATAGCTACAATCTGTGATAGCTTCACGTGAAGATAAAGTACAGGCAGTTATAAGTATTTAGCACAAGGGTGGCTGGGCTAGTCTGAGGGGGAAGGGGAAAGATGAAGATTGGGGAGGAAAAAGCTCATCAAAATGAGGAGGAATGTTCTGGGTTTAGAGAGCACTGTGTGCCAAGACACTCTTGCAAGGTGTCCTGGAGGCTAAAGGAAGCCAGTGTGACCGCAGGGAAGGGAAAAGGCAAGAATGTCACAAACTGAAGCCAGAGAGGAGATAAGGATTCTGTAAGACATGTTCAAGATTTAGGTCTTTGCCCTAAAAGCAAGCGGTGATGCAATCAGTTGTGCAATTTTAACGTCAATGTGTGATGGTGTGATGCAAGGGGCAGAAAATGCACTTGGACCAGGTGGAAGATGTGTTAGTTCATTTTATGTATCAACTTGGCTGGGGTGGTGTTTGGATACAGGATCAAACATTCTGGATGTTTCTATGAGGGTGTTCTTGGAGGAGTAATGGACTCAGAGTAAAGCAGACTGCCTTCCATTATGTTGGCGGGCCTCATCTAATCAGTTGAAGGTCTGAAGAGAAGAAAAGACTAACCTTTCCAGGGCAAGAAGAAATTCCGCTGGCTAATGGCCTACCTGAACTTCAACAATGGCCCTTCCCTGCATCTCCAGCCTGCTGGCTCACCCTACAATTTTGTACTTGTCAGCCTCCTTAATCACATGAGCCAACTCCTTAAGGTTATCTCTCTCTCTTTATTTATGTGTGTGTGTGTATGCTGTGTGGCTGTGTGTGTGTGTAGTATATGTGTGCATGCACGCATGCACGTGTGTGTACTGCTACACACATCTCGCTGGTTCTGTTACTTTGGTGAACCCTGACTAACATTGTGGAGATATCAGAGCTAAGTAAGGAATGAGATGGCCAGAGGAGGAAGGCAGGAGAAGTGCTGAGCAGCACAGACTGCCAAGTGAGGCTGGTGACCATGAGTTTAAGGCGTAAGGCACAGGGCTTGAGGCTAGGTCTGTTGGTCTTGCCGGTCAGGGTGCAGTCAAGGAGAGCGCACACCATCCAGGGAGTGTGCAACAACCAGCTGGAGAGGCGCTAGGGAAAGAGAGTGCAGGAGCCCTGGGGCAATGGCCCCGTGTCCTTGAAACGGTGGATGTGGCTCAAGGACAGGGAGAAGGGTGGTGCTGCACAATGGAGTCCAACTGAGGCTGGACTTCCTTCGGGAGTAGAAGCTGGAGAAGCAAGTCAAAGGTGACAAGGCCTGGGCCCTGCTGAGTGGAGCTGGGCGTGGCTCTGTTCAAGGAAAATATCAGGTTGTGTAGTGACCTTGGAGAGGGCTATTGGGCTTGTGGAGAAGGTGGGTTCCGGTGTGGGGAGGTTAAGAGCATGAGATGCCAGGGCTCTGCATGAGGCATCTCCCTGGAACGTTGTGTACTTTCCCCAGAAAGAGGAGACTGCGACAAAACCACTGAAAGGAGGAACAAAGGAAAGGGACTGGTACCAGTGAAAGTGTCCTGCTCCCCAGCAGTGAGTTTGTGCTTCAGGAGCCTGCATTCTCCATGCCTAGGCCTTCACTTAACTTACTGCACAAGGAGGTATGGGTGCACCCACAAGCCCACCCACCAGTCCTCAGTGGGGCTAGAAGTCCCAAGACACACTGAGAGGGAATCAGTCCAGCAAGGCCACCTGCATGGGATGGGACTTCTGTGAGTATCACTCAAAATACTTCTACCTCAAATATTGAGTATCCTGGACTTTAACTCAGCAGGTGCAGATGAGTCACGGCCCTCTTGGGTAGAACCTATGACTTGTAGGATTATTCCAAAGGGCATTTAACGGTACTGATGCTAGATGGATCTGTAAGTGCAGACATCTCACCAGACTCGGTATTACAACCGTGCAGAGAGAATGACGACACTAGATCAGAGGGTGGCAAGGCAGGCTTCCAGTGGTGTTGGAGGGGGCAGACATGCCACTCAGGGACATCATGACATGAGTTGTGTTCAAAGGCCAGGAGAACTTACTATTTCTAGACATCCCTTTACATGGGTCTCACGGTTGCTAGTTTAAGTGCAATAGCACTTCTTCATCTCTGAGAGCATCCCACCTGGCCAGAGGGACCCATTAGTGTCCCTTAAGAATCCAGAGGTGAGAAGAGCACCTGAGTGGCTCAGTTGGTTAAGCGTCTGACTCTTGATCTTGGCTCAGGTCAGGATCTCACAATTCATGAGTTCAAGCCCCACAACGGGCTCTGCCCTGATGGCATGGAGCCTGCTTGGAATTCTGTCTCCTTCTCTCTGCCCCTCCCCAGCTTGTGCGCTCTCTCTCTTCCTCTCTCTCTTTCATAGCTGCCCACTTCCAAAATGAAAACATCACACCTAGCAGGTGTGTGTGTGTGTGTGTGTGTGTGTGGTGTTGCACAATGCCAGTCCATGCTGTGAATCTTGTCACAAAATGTTGACCATTCACTTATCATCAGAATCACTTTTATTTCTTTAGCATGGTTAAGAACTTATTGAAGATTAGATACTAAATGATGAGTCCATTTTCTGAGTCCCTAGGGTTTTTTTCAGAAATGATCTTGCCACCCTCCCCCCCTTTTTAAATTCTTTTTTTTACATTTTTAGAGACAAAGATAAACCATCTGTAAGATAAGACAAGAGAGCACATAAACTCAATAACTGATTTCTTGGGAAACTTTTATCTCCTTATCCATTGATAATGCTTCTTTGGGTAATTTGGTTTCCTATGGCTTAATAAATTAAATCCAGATAGATGAAGCAAGAAATAGATTTTTAACTCTGTTCTGAATTAGAATTATATCATTATAATAAAACCATAATGACATTCTGGGATCTAGCAAAGAATTAAAGCTGGGATGGATATCATATAAGCATATGATGAAGCATATTCTACCAGTTAGCAATTCTGATTTTGTAACCTTTTAAAAATTCTGTTAATACTGATCGGAAAATATGTCACAATCTTGTGCTGGGTTTGGCTTGGCTAAGGCGACCATTACACTACTAAAACATCTTTTGTCATTTATTTTATGATCTTATCTTACAAAATCCCTGACATTATTTTATCAGGAGAGGGGATGTGTGTAGACTTGATCTTTAGGTAAAAATTGCCCACCATTGTCTAATGTTTTGGAAAAACAGATGCTGAAATCTGAAATTTCACACTCTACTTACAGATTATTCATAATGTGATGTCCACAGCCAGGTCCCGTCATCAGGGAGCTGAAACTTGGGTCTTGGAGAACTAGACCCTCTGAGGAGCGCTGCCCAGCAATGGACTTGCTCAGGGACCCGTGCAGAGCCATCTGACCACACTCTCCCCACACACTAGGCTGCTGGACAACAGGACGGTCCATGCCTCTGGCTCTGTAGTCCTGGGATCCCTCCGTGGCACAATGGAGTTCTGGTCTCCCCTGTGCCCTCTGTCCTTTGCAATGCCCTCACTTCTGTAAGGGTTGGGTAGTAAATTTTGGTAGGATGGGAGGTGTTATGCCTTAAGAGGCAATCAATACCCTGAGAGAGGCTTGTCTGCCCCGAGGGGTTCTCTGCTGAAGAACAAGAGAATCCAGGAGTGGGGGTGGTTGGGAAGGGCAGGAAAGAGACCAAGGGACAGGTGGCTTCCAGGCCTTCATGGCACAGAAACCAATCCTAGGGATGAGTGAAGCAGTATGTGTGTCACCTTCTGGGTCCCAAATATATTCTTCATTAGCCAGGAAGAAAGCTGGTTTCTGTTCATTTTCCCTGATGACAGATTGTGCCTATACAACCTTCTGGTATCTGTGGGTAGTAGCAGGGCGAGGGGGAAGGAGAGTGGCATAATGCTAAGTGAGTAGTTAGACCAATCTCATTAAGTCGCTATCAGCTAACTCAAACACAGCTAAAATCCAAGGAGCTTTGATACCTAAACCAATTACATGAGATTTCCCCAGCACAAACTGAATTCATTAGATACAAAGTATGGATAATCCATAATTTAATATGGAAATTGAGGCATGGAGTATTACTAATCAGATAACTAGAACCTCAAATCAGACTATTAAGAGACCAGTGAACTTGCTCTAATTGCTGACCAAAAAAATATGAGCAAGGGAGACTAGTGAAAATAACATCCCCCTTTGTCCTTCCTTTGGCTAAGGGTTAAGAGCATCTGTAGGCCACAGGAAGTGGCTCCCATAGAAATTCGTTCCTTTTTACAAGAGTGTCTACCCTCCCAACCACCCATGTGTGTTCTGAGAGTTTTAATGCGGAGAAGAAACATCAGGTGCCTGCTGCAAAGCCTTTTACTGCAGGGGTGTCATCAAGCACAGTGTGGCTTGAATGACTTTAAGAGTAATGATCACATTAAAAATGACTGCACCAGTAATTATAAGAAAACTAGAGAACGTGGTACTTAGATCTATATGAGTCTCAGAGGAAGGAGTACCTATATTTATGAGAAGGAAGTATAAAATCTTAATTATACCAAAGCCTATTTAAATAGAGCACAACACTTGATACAGGTTAGGAATCGGCTTTTGTGCTTTGAAGTATCCAAATACATCAGAAAAGATCTAAGAAAGATATGGAACACATTGAAAATTCCACTGTAATTAACCAGCTAGAGACATCTGTGGTGACAACTGGGAACAAACAGAGAAGGTTGCTATAATCCAAGGGCTAAAAGCAGAGACACAAGCGCTCAAGGAATAAGTAAGGAATAAGTGATAGAGAAGCAAATGCTTGAGAAATGACCTGCCAAAGTTCAAGGCCGCATCAAAAGTAGAGCACAAAGATAATACCCACTGCAGAAAACAAGGTGGGAAGAGAGTCTTAAGGTAAACTGAGCAAAATGAGATGGAAAAGAAGAGTGTAAACAATTAGAGGGGAAAAAACGATAGGAAAAGCAGGTAAAAGCAGTCCAAGAAATGCAGTTATCCTATAACAAAGGCAACAGGAAAAAATTCAGTTTATACTTCAAGAAAACTTTGCTGAAATAAAGCAAGATGAAAACTCACTGTGCAAAGGGTACATGGTACCATGGGAAATTTGAGAAAGGTTGATCAATATGAGGATGTATCACAGTGGAGCAAATGGACTTGATAATTTAAAAATATTACTGACACCTATACCAAAACTAAAAGAAAAACAAAAAATGATGCCTTGCATCAGCCAGGTTGGGCTAGGTTATGCTGTGGTAACAAGTATCCTCCAAATATCAGTGGGTTAAAAACAACAAGTTTATTTCTCACTCATGTTAACATGTCCAATGTGGGTAAATGTGGGTGATTTATGGGGGCTCTACCCATTGTAGTCACCTAGACTAATGGTGCAGCCCCCATCTATAACTTGCCAATTACCATGCCAGAGGGAAAGAGAGTGCTGGATAATCTCACACTACAGGTAATACCCAGGCTTGGAAGTGATACATTAAGTTTTGCTCTCATGGCACTGAACAACCACAAGGAGACTAGGAAGTACAATCTTACCACATGAAAGTAAGTTGGGAGATCTAGAAGTATTTTTAAATGGAATTAATGACCACCACATACCAAAAAGGGAGAAAGCATTAGGCTGAGCAGAAGGTCTTTCTCTATAGCAATATTCAATATTCAATTATGGATAATGATGCAGAAAGCTAAAAAGAGCACTGCCCCTACCATTTCAATGACAAAACGCTAGACACTCTGCAAATTCACAACTTAATTTGAACCCATCAGACAGCTGAGGTCACATGGCAACCAACCAACCCAAATTCTAAGGACATGAGAGTTTCCATGTTGAGACAAATGAGCACCTGTTCACGTGGGACAGATGCTTTAGTGAAAAAGGCAAGCAATGTGCTGGGTCATGGAGGTAATTCACCAGAGAGATGGAGGCTGTATGGAAGAATCAAATGGAAAGGCACAGTCACAGAAATGAAGGACGTCTTTGAGGCATCAGCAGACTCAGCAGAGCTGAGGGGAAAATAACCCAATGTGGTTTATGTTTTGTGGACACAAGGCTGGTTCACCACTCAAAAGTCAATCAGTGTATTCACCATGTTATCAGACCAAAAAGGAAAAAATATATGAACATCAAGTTGGTGCAGAAAAAGACTGACAAATCCAACATTGATCCATGATAAAAAGAACTCTCAGGAAACTAGGAAAAGCAGGGGGAACTACTACCACCTGATAATGGGCATCTATGAAAACACTTAGAGCTAATATTATATTTAATCCCTAAAATCAGGAAAGCAAGGGAGTATGCTCTCACCATGTGTATCCGATACTGTAATGAGGCAAAAAAAAAAAAAAAGAAAAGAAAGAAGAGAAATAAGAGGCATCCAGACAGAAAAAGATGTAAAATTCCCTCTCTTTGCCTTTCATATGACTGCCTACATAGAAGATCTAAAAGAATATATAAAGGAGCTACCAGAACTATTAAGTGAGTTTAATGAGATCACAGGATACCAGATGAGTACCAAAAATCAAATTTCTATATACTAGCAATGAACAAGAGATGGTTAAAAAACTTAAGTACCATTAAAATAGTACTAACAAACATGAAATACCATAAGCATAAATACTATAGAAAATATGTTAAGATCAATATCCCAAACACTGCATAACACTAGTAGAATATAAAATGACCTGGGGCTCCTGGGTGGCTCAGTTGGTTAAGTGTCGGACTTTGGCTCAGGTCATGATTTCATGGTGCATGGGTTTGAGCCCCGCCATGGGCTCTGCGCTGACAGCTCCACGCCTGGAGCCTCCTTCGGATTGTGTGTGTCTCTCTCTCTCTGCCCATCCCCCGTTCACACTCTGTCTCTCTTTGTCTCTCAAAAAATAAAAAATAAACATTAAAAAAATTTTAAAAAACTTAAGTGGAGAGTTATATCATGGTTATGTCAATTCTCTCCAAACTGAGATACAGAATCAATGCCATCCCAATCAAATCCCAGCATGATTTCTGGAGAAACTGATAAGCTGATTCCAAAATTTATACAGAAATGCAGAGGAACTAGGATAGCCAAACGATTTGGGAAAATAACAAAGCTGGAGAACAGCAGTAAACAGACCCTCACTTCCAATGGTCCACCAGATCCACCAGATCCCAGATGAAACTCAGCTCCTCGCCCCATACACTCAAGGCCACTGCTCTCATTACCGGCCCTCAGCTGGGGGGCAGGCTGTTCACCGCTCCCTGTTCTTCAATCATAAATCCTCCTTCTTCTGGGCCTCATGCCACCAGCTCTGACAGTTCCTACCTCTACGAAAGTTTTTTTAAACAAATTCATTCAGAAGTTTGGTGGAGTCTTTCCTAGGCCTTTAGTTCTTAACCATTGTCTTGGGCAATTTGAGCATCCATGGGGATGAGCCTTTCAAGAAGACCTCCCTGCACTGATTTGAATGTTTTGGGTATCCTTCACTTTGTTCCACTGTAGCTAACCCTTCCCAAGTGGTTTCCTCATTAGGGCGTCAGGGCCAGGGGACTGCAGGCTCATCAGCCCGGTGGGGCCTTCTTAGAAGGAGCACTGTGGTTCCGACACCATCTTTCAGGCCACAGCCACCTCCTCAGGGGATAGACAGTCAAGAAGACAGGTCCTGGGAGGGTCCCACGGAGTGCAGGTGTCATAAAGGACTCCAAGGCCTCTGGACTTCAGGCCAAATACCTCTAGCCCATCCACTGAGTGAGACATGATGTAGCTGCTTAACTGTGTGCAGCACCCATGTGGCCTCCAGATGGTGAGATTCCCCAGGGGATTTGTCCAACTTTCCAGGGGGCAGTAGCGACACTGTAATTTAATTATAATTACCTTTGTCTTGTTATAGGCAGCAAGAAACACTTTTAAACCTTTTTTCTTATTAAAAAAAATTTTTTTTAAGTTTTTAAAAAAATGTTTATTTAATTTGAGGGACAGCCAGAGGGTGCCAGCCGGGGAAGGGCAGAGCGAGAGGGAGACAGAATCCTAAGCAGGCTCTGCACAGTCAGCACACAGCTGGATGCAGGGCTCTATCCCATGAACTGTGAGATCGTGATCTGAGCTGAAATCAAGAGTTGATGCTCAACCGACTGAGCCACCCAGGTGCCCATTTTTCTTTTTTTTTTAATACAGAAAGAAAAATTGAGGAGGTGACTTACGAATTGTCAGCATGAGATCTCAGAGCGAGCACTGGCTGCCTATGTCCCCATTCCAGGAGGGCCATGGCGGGCCCCAGGCCCAGTGGAGGCCATGGCGGCCGTCGACACTGACCCTATGCAAGCCCCAGGATGTAGTGAGAGAAACATGGTTGTGTGCAACATGAGGTGGTAAGAACCACCTTGCACGTAAAAGGACAGGCCTGTCCTCTGGAGGGTCTGTCACTCTGGAGGGCAGCTGGGACCACTGAACTTGGACCGCTCCTCTCTGCGGGAGGAAGCCAGTCCCACCCTGTACTTTAGGTACATCTTCTACCTCTCTTACATCACTGCTCATTTGCCACATGTTTTCACAGTGCCCTGGACTAACAGGGAGCTCGCGCAGACTCGGGGGGTGGGGGGTCATTCCTTCCAGCATTTGAAGTGACACCCAGAGAGGACTAATCCCAGGTACCCAATTCCAGGGCAACACTTTCCTCCTTTCTCTCCCAATTCCAGGGTGGCTCTCGGAGTCTCTGGTTCCCCACATACTGTGTTCCCTATCGACATACTCTAGAGCTCCCTACATCCTATAAATACAATCTCACCACCCACCAAGCATTCCCTTGACTTGGCCGCATCCTTTTAGAAAAGTTTTAGCACACTTTCACCCAGGGAAAAGAGAAGAACCGGATTCATTGTTCATATGCATTCTAGGCAGCCAATTTTGGTTTTCAGGAACAAAAAAAAAAAAAAAAGTGTAGGAAAAAAGGAAAGGAATAATATAAACAATTCTCCATGTCATTAAAAAAAAA
The DNA here is from genome assembly GCF_008692635.1 of Crocuta crocuta. Classification (NCBI taxonomy): domain Eukaryota; kingdom Metazoa; phylum Chordata; class Mammalia; order Carnivora; family Hyaenidae; genus Crocuta; species Crocuta crocuta. The sequence continues at coordinate 8,277,149 of NW_027529641.1, read as the reverse complement.
TGAGATGCTGTACACAAGAATAGATTGCTATGGGAAATTGTAAAATGTCTTTCTCCAAATATCTTTAAAAAAGGCAAAATAAATGTCCATCTGTTCCCTGATGGCGTACCAGCAAAAATGTTAGAAAAGCAGTAGAATGCATCACATCCATATTTGTAAAGACCTGTTTCAACCATTCATATCCTATTCCACATATGTCAGAGGCAGGAAAGTGAAATGGTAAAAATGGAAAACGAGATCCAGAAAGCAACACCTTTTCAGTGAAAATCTATAATCCTATAAAATGTTCTCCAGAAAGATATTCCCTCTTGCATTTCAGCTACGGAGATGAATTAAGAAGGGGAAGGAATAGATACATGAGCAAAACCCTCCTACAATGTCTGTGAATGCATGGGATGGAATGCATGAATAAGCAGTGCCCTTGGCCGTCACCTTCAACGTCAGCCTCACGGCGTTGCAGTCCTCCTGCAGCGGATTCAGCTTCAGCGTCTCCCCAAGGTTGCTGCAGCCGGATGACTGGTGCTGCATTTCACAGCAGACACACACCCCGACACTGTCAAACTTAATCTAGACAGAGGAACACAGACAGATCTCACAATTAAAACGGCATTCTGCCCTGGCGGGTACACTTGAGCTACACAATTAAGATCACGTGAAAATGCCTCAGTTCAGAGCACCCCGGTTCAGTTTTCTTTAAGTAATAAAGCCAAAACGATTTGTCTTGACAAAAGCCATGAAAAAAACAAAACAAAACACCAGGAGGAATAACTTCAAATTCCAATTTTCAAAGCGATAAATAGAAAAAAAATAAGCTTGAAGAAACCCAAGCAATAAAGTTACAGATAGTTACAGAGGAGTCACAGAAAGAGATTAAAGTAAACGAATGGAGGGGAGCCTGGGTGGCTCAGTTGGATGAGCGTCCAATTCTTGATTTTGGCTCAGGTCATGATCTCACAGTTCCAACTGGCATCAGGCTGTGTGCTGGAAGTGTGGAGCCTGCTTGGGATTTTGTCTCTCTTTCTCTCTCTGCCTCTCCCCTGCTCTCTCTCTCTCAAAAATAAATACAAATAAACATTAAAAACAAAAGAAAATGATCAGTAAGCTACTCATATTGAGTTATGTATGGAGACACGTTATCATAGCTCTGTGTCTTGGCATGTTCCACTCCCAAGGTCAGCAATTTAATGACTCACTTCATGGCCTATCAAACTCCTACTCATCCATCAAGACCCAACTCCAGTGTCATCCCTGAGGCTTTGTCTGGTTTTCCCTCTCTGGAGGTGTCTCCTACCTCTCTGGGCAGTGCACTCTGCCTCCCAGGTCTGCTGGAGACTTATTTTATCCAGCTGTAGTTATTCATGTCCTGTGCGCTCCCCGAGGGCAGCCACCACATGTTACAGTCACAGGATTCACAATGTGATGAGGTGTGACATTTCAATAAATGCTGTATAAATAAAAATGTCTTGGAAAATTAAAAACCACGTAAAGGAAAAAAATGCAACTCAAGTGTTTTAAAAGCTTGGAGCCCAGGAGGAAACCCTCAGAGCACACCTGCCCCCCACCTGCCCCCTGCAGCCTGAAGTGGAACATGTAGAAATGAGAAGTCACTGTCTTCTGCAACTCACAGCCCCATGTGCCCACCTATTGACTTGTTCCATTGCTGGTTGAGTCCTCCATGCCTAAGTGCAATCACACACCCAACTGCTCACAAACACAGACTTCCACGAAAGTGGATTAAAAAGGGACAGCCATAGGTCAAATTTTCATCTATTTTAAACCTCCAGTTAGTTTATCCTTTACCTACTTTATGGTTCAATTTCTGCTCTTTTAATTCCATCTTCTAAAATGATGAGTGACAGGCTGGAGGAACTGAGGGCGGAGGCCAGCAGGAGGAGCAGAGGCACACCTGCACCAACCACCACCAGGTGCCTCAGCCACCCCACCTACAGGAGGGGGCCGGGAAGGCTGCTTTAGCCTTTAATGCTTTTAGCAATGTCTCCAGTCTCCAGAGCTGAAGTCCACACTGAGCACGAAGTCCAGCTAAGGGAGCCCTAACAACACTGTCACCCATAACAACACTCCCCAGCGAAGGTGCACAGGAGGTGTGCAGGGCCAGGCCGCCCGGTACAAGTTCCCCCTCTGCATGAGGCAGCTTGTCCTGCTGACCTCCAGAACACACAGAGCTCAGGGCGTCAAGTGGGACGGCTGGGATTGGGCCCCTCAGTCCTGCACACCTGATGTGTGCTTTGGGCAAGGTCCCTTCCTGCCGGCTAGCCAGGGCTGGGCTGTGGCTGTGGGGACTCTGTTCCCTAACAGACCCCTCAGACAGGTTCTCCTTCAGCTAGGGACGCCATGAAATGAAGGACTGGGAAGCCAGTCATTGCTCTTGTCCTGGGAACTGTTTTGTGTTGGTCTCAGCCTATTGATAGTGATGCTATTGACAAGGAATGCCTGGATGCGTTCACCTGAGCCCCGTTCCCTGTGATGAGCTCCCCACAGACCCCTGTGGCTAGACCAGCCCCGTGGTTCTTGAAATGACTGCAAGACACTTCTCAGCAACATCCATCTGGGAACTTGGACAAAACAAAGCTTATTGGCTGTAGTTCCTGGAGGGGACGCAGCACATCCAGGGCCATGTAGTGATGTCATGATAGGGAGTGAAGGGTAGAGGGGGCCTGGGGCTCTACCTTTACTGTGGTCCAGGGTGGGGTGTCTAGAGCTTCATGGGTTTGTTTATTGGCGAGTTTAAGCCATAAAAGGAGGAATTAGGGCATGGGAAGGGAAAATAGGGTAACTCAAGAGGTCAGTTATCTGGGTCACCCAGAGGGGAGGAAACCTTCATGGCTGGGGTAGTCTGGCTCCTTATCCAGTTGTGTGGCTTGTAACTCTGGGTAATGTGTTTATTCCAGATGGAGGTCTTTGAAATGAATGCCTCGACCATCAAAAGTTTAATGCCAGGCACTTACTCTAGAAACTCTTTCCCCAGAGATCCACTCTCCTCCCCCTGATGTCCCATTTTTGCCAGGGAGGCTTCGTGACAACTTCCTTAGTGCCTTCCCCTATTCTCTCTCTTCCTCCACTCCACTCTAGATCCCCTTCACTCCCCTCTGCTCTCTCCCCTGACAATAGCATTTACCACCTTCTCAGATGCCCTGAGATGGACTCATTCTGTTTATGTTCTGTTCTGCCCATCAGTGTAAGCAAAGGATCTGGGTCTGTCTTATTCACAGATGCACACAGAACTTACAACAGTGCTGGCTCTGTGCCAGCTTACTGAACTTACAACAGCTCTCTCTCCTAATCTCTCCATTGCTGCCTGCTACCTTGGCTGAAACAATATGAAGTGCAACCTGTTTGGCATCTTCGTGAAAAGATTCCTGGAAAGAGACACCACATCGCATGGTCCACTAGCTATACTTGTCTAAATAGCTTATCACACGGCACTCTGGGCCGGGGGTGGGGTGGGGGTGGGGGATAAAATAACCTAATGCTGGAAGAGGAAGGAGGAGATAATTTGTGGGGGGAGACAGGTCTAAGTGTCTCCTTCAATGGAACAGGAAGGCCTGAAACAAGATTCTCAAGGCGCCCACTGCCAAGTCTGCATAATAAGTTTGAAACAGTGTCTCATGCTAGATATTTGTTAAAGTATGCCCGCTCTGAATTCAAAGCCACAGCCCAATACTTGCTACAGAGCACACAACAATTTTTTCCACCTGAAGAATTAAGATTCTATAATCAGGGAACATCTATTTAAGCTACAGTAAGAACCTAGTGGCTCAGGTAATGCCCAAGACCAGGCATCACCCACACAAGTAACTGCACATCCCAGCAATTTACTGCGACCAATTGTGTCGTGGTATGGCTGGGATTCGATTTAATTTTAATGTAATTTAATTTTAATTTGATTTAAATGTAAATAAATACACTTATATGACCTTTAGGAAAAAAAACACTGGAGAAAATCTTCAGGATCTAAGGGTAGGCAAAGAGTTCTTGGAGTAACACCAAAAATATAATGAGCAAAAATTGACTTTTGTGCTACAGATGACCTGTTACAAGAATGAAAGACAAACTATCGACCATGAGAAAATATTTGCAAACCACAGAGTCAACCAAACCAGGTACTATATATGGTCTTTGTCTTTTATTCTAAAGTCTTAACTGTTTTGTTTTATTGCTTGTTTAGTGTCCTATGTGGTTGTCTCTAATTCACCCTCAATCTCCCCAAGAGAACTGAAAATATCCCGAGTGTAATCCTACTCATCAGAGGTCTGTCAGCTTTATTTTCTTTCTTTTTTTTTAATAGTTTATTGTCATGTTGGTTTCCATACAACACCCAGTGCTCATCCCCACAAGTGCCCTCCTCCATGCCCATCCCCCCCCTCCCCCATACCCATCAGTCCTCAGTTTGTTCTCAACATTCAAGAGTCTCTCAGCTTTATTTTCTTCTTAGAGACAGTTCCATGGAGCCTCTCTGTCCTGCTTCAATCTGGACTCATCAATCTATAAGCAGTCTATATAAGCTGGTCATGTACATGCTGGAACAACTTTCTTTTATCACCTTGGAATTCTTTCCTGTGTCAGATCCTCTCTTCTCCTGTGTCTTGGCTTACAATCTCATTTTGGGGGAAGTGAGTTCCTTTGGGACTTTCCTGGCTAAAATTAAAAAGACTGAAACTCCCAAGTAGAAGCCAGGATGTGGAGCACTGGGACCCTCAGACACGTCCAGTGGGTGTGTAAATTGGCACAGCCACTTCAGAGAATGGTTAGACCTTTTCTACTTTTTACTATGGCACTTAGGATGAAGTTGATATTTTTACCCATATATATCTAATTGTTCCAACCCCATCAGTTGAAAAAGCTATCTCTTCTCCATTGCTTTCGGCCTTTGTCAAAAAATCAATTGGGCATATTTCCAGGTTCTCTATTGTGTTCCATTTACCTATGTATCTCTCTGCCTTGATTACTGCTATAAGTCTTGAAATCAAATAGATTGATTCTTCCCCTTTCATTCTTTTCAAAATTGTTTCTTTGCCTTTCTGTATACATACATTTTAGTATAAAATTATCTATGTCTACAAGAAAACTTGCTGGGGTTCTGAAAGGAACTGCATTAAGTTTGCATATCAGTTTGGGGGAGAATTTATATCATTACTGTGTTGAGTCTTCCAATTCATGAGCACTGTATATATCTCCATTTATTTAGAATTCTTTGATTTACTTCATCATCATTATGTAGTTTTCAGTGTACATGTCCTGTACATATTTTGTTAGCTTTACACCTGTGCATTTTCTGAGCAGTTATAAATAGATTATATTTTCAACTTCAGTGCCCATATACTTATTGCTAATATAGAGAAATACAGTTGAATTCTGTATGTTCATCTTGTATCCCGTGACCCTGCAGAATTCACTGATTAGTTCCAAGGGATTATCTCTGGAGATTCTTTGGGATTTTCTATGTATACACTCATGTCATCTACAAATAAGGTTTTATTTCTTCCTTTCTGATTTATATGCCTTTAATTTGCTTTTTCTACCTTGTTGCATTAGCTAGAACTTCTAGCACTATATACTATGTTGAACAATAGTGGTGAGAACAGGCATGCTTGCTTTGTTTCTGATCTTAGGGGGAAAGCATTCAGTCTTTTCCCTTTAAGTATTGTGTTCACTGTGGGGTTTTTGTAGATGCTCTTTTTCAGCTTCAGGAAGTTCTCCTTTAAGCCTATTTTTGTAAGGATTTGTTTATCATGGAAGGGTATTCAATTTTGTTAAGCATTTTTTCTGTATCAATCAATCTGACCATGTGATTTTCTTCTTTCATCTATTAATATCATGGATTACATTGATTGATTTTTGAATATTGAACCAGCCTTGCATCCCTGGAATAAACCCCTCTTGGCAATGATGTGTAATTTTCTTTATATATGCTGAATTCTACTTGCTAATATTTTGTTAAGGATTTTTGTGTCTTTAGGGATATTGGTCTGTAGTTTTCTGTTACTGTACTCTCTGCCTGGTTGTGGTAGATAGTAATACTGGATTCATAAAATCAATTTGGAAATATGCCCTCTTCTTCTATTTTCTGGAAAAGAGTATGTGAAAATGGTGTTAATTCTTTTAAATATTTGGTAGAATTCTCCAGTGAAACTATCTGGGCCTAGAAATTTTGTTTTGGGGAGTTTTTAAATTAAAATTTTAATTTCCTTAATAGTTATAGGGCAAATCAGACTGTTTCATATTGTGTGAGTTATGGTAGTTTTGTGTTCTTTAAGAAGTTGATCCATTTCATCTATGTTGTTAAATTTATTTGTGTGAAGTTGTTCATATTATTCTCTTATTATCTTTTTGATGTCTGCAGAGTCTGAAGGTATGTCCCCATTTCATTCCAGATACTGGTAATTTGTGTTCTTTATCTTTTTTTTCTTAGGGGAAGTTTGTCAGTTTTGTTGATCTTGTCAAAGTATCAGCTCCTTTTTTCATTGTTTTTCTCAATTATTTTCTTGTTTGCAATTTCACTGACTTGTGCTCCCATCTTCTTCATTTCCTCCTTTCTCTGGGTTGATTTTATCTTTCTTTTTCTAGTGTCTTGAGGTAGGAAATTAGGTTATTGATTTGAGACCTTTCCTTGTTTCTTATGAAAGCATCTAGTGCTACAAATTTCCCTCAGTATTACTTTAGCTGCATCCCACATGTTTTGATATGCCATGCTTTATTTTCATTCCTTTCTAAATATATTTGAATTCCCCTTGGGGTTTCTTCTTTGAAGTGTGGATTATTTAGACGTGTGCTGTTTAAGTTCCACATGTTTAGAAATATTCCCCATAATAGCAAAGAAAACTTACACTATGAGTAAGATGAGTAAGATGAAATGATAAATTATAACAACCACGCAAATAGCCTACAGCAAGAAAAGGGACAGGAAATAGAGCATTTATTTAAATAAAGAATTCTAAGGAGGAAATAAGGAATTATAACCTATAAACAGGACCCTTACTATTATAATGGTTTTAGAAAACAATCTTTTCTTCCTAATTGTTTTTTTCCCTATGGGTAAATTATCTTTTTTTTTTTTTAAACGGCTTACTTCAAGATTTTTCTTTGTCTTTAGTTTTCAGAAGTTTGACTATTGGTGTATGTTGGTGCAGATTTCTTTGGGAGCATCCTGTTTGGATTTGCTCTGCTTCATGAATTTTGAGGTTGATGTCTTTTGGCAAATTTGGGGCGTTTTCAGCCGTTGTTTCTTCAAGTATTTTTCAGCCTTGCTTTTTTTTTTTTAAAAAAAAGTTTATTATTTTTGAGAGAGGAAGAGAGACAGAATGAGAGCATGAGTGGGGAAGGGGCAGAGAAAGAGGGAAAGAGAGACTCAAACTGGCAGTGTGGAGCCTGATGCAGGGTTCAAACTCATGAACTGTGAGATCATGACCTGAGCTGAAATAAAGAGCCCGTGCTCAACTGACTGAGCCACCCAGGTGCCACAGGCTTGCTTTTTAAATCCTTTCTTTCAGTAACTCCAGTGACATGAATGTTAGGCCATAAACCACTGAAGCTCTGTTCATTTTTGTTTCCAGTTGATTTTCTCTTTGGTGTTCAATTTGGGTGATTTCTATCTATTGTTCATTTTCCTGTTCACTGATTCTTTTCTCATTCCCTTTTATTCTGCCATTGAGCGTAGCCACAAAGCTTTTTATTTCATTCATTTTTGAGTTCTAAAATTGTCATTTGGCTCTTTATGTCTTCTATTTCTTTGCTGAGGCTTTTTATTTATTCATTTATTTCAGGAATGTTCATAATTGCTCATGGAGGCATTTTTATCATGGACTATAGATGAACATATGAAAGTCAAAGCAATAAAACTGTGAGAAGATAATAAAGAATACCTTCATGTCCTTGGAGTAGGAAAACACTTCTTAAACATGGTTAAAAATGTATTAATCATAAACAAATGACTGATGTATTTGAAATTACATTTTTTTCATAAAATAATACCCATATGAGAATAAAAATAGGAGAAGATTTTGCATTACATGTAAGTACAGAGAACTTATATCCAAAACAAACAAAAAACCCCTCACTTAAACATTAAGGAAAAGACAAACAACCCAATGTGAAGCATGTGATGAGGAACCCCACCACAACAGTAATCTGAAAAACAGAAATCAAAATTATAATAAGATGTCAGTTACACTCTCACCAGAATGTCTAAAATTGAGAAATAATTACAACACACAATACCAAGTGATGATAAGGATGTGAAACAAAAGGAACTCACACATTGCTAATGGGGTTGTGAACTGGGACAACAACTTTGGAAAACAGCTTGGCATTATCCATTTACATTAAAGATTCCTACCCAATCTAATGTAATATCCAATATATATTCTAATTCTAAAACCATATCCAGAAAAATGCATGCAATGGTAACAAAAATCATGTGGTAGAAAGTTCAGAGCAATATTACACAAAACAGCCTCACACAGAAAAGTGCCTGAGATCCATCAACAGTGGAATGAATGAATGAATTATATTATACTCATACCATGCAACATTATAAAGCAATGAACATGAGTGAACTATGACTATAGACCACGTGAATAAATTGCACAACATAAAGTTGAATGCAAGAAACCAGACACAAAAGAAGAAATATGAAATGTTTTTGTTTAGATGAGGTTCCAAAAAAACATGAGAAATTAAACTATACTGTTCAGAGGGGCATGCACAGTTGGTACAGCTATAAAGAAAATAAAAGATGTGATATCATAAAAATTAGGATGGTGACTATCCTCACTGGGAGCAGAGAGGCAGTGAACTGGGAGTGCATAACAAGGGCCTTGGGTTGCTGGGGATGCTCTATTTGTAGATTTTAGTGGAGGTCACATGGATATTTGCCTCATGATAAACTGATCAACTTTATATTTTTGTTTTGTGGATTTTCTTAAATATGTTTTATATTCTCAAGGGAAAAGGTTAAAAATGAATGGCTTGCTTGAAAATAAATAAAATGTAAAACTTAGGAAAAGAACAAAACCAAATTAACAGAAAATAGCAAAAAAGAATTTGACATAAAAAGTGAAAGTAATGAAATAGAGACTAGAAATAAAGATATTAGGATAATAAAGCCTAAAGATAATTCTTGAATAGACAAACCCTGGGTAGGATTCAACAAAACAAAACACAATAAAAGCCAAAGCAAACAACATTAGAAATGAGAAAGGAGCTTTAACTATAGAATGTTGGAGATTTAAAGAATACAGCCATAAAGCCAAAAATCTAGAGCACCTAGATAATTTCCTAGCAAAATATAAACTACTGCACTGAATCCAAAAGATGCAGTAAACTGCACTCAACCCAAAAGATGCAGTAAACCCAAAGTCCAATAACCATGAAAGATACTAGAAAGTCCAAAATGGTACTTCAAGCTGAGTTGCTTCTGACCTTTAATGAAAAGATAATTCCCATGTTTTAGCTAATGAAATAAGATAAGAAAATATTGTAAGCTGTGTAAATATTGGAAAAAGCAGAATTGTCTTTCTTTCCAAATAATATGATTGAATATCCAAAATAAATTAAGGGAATATACCAAAAAATCAACTGGAATTAAGAGTATTTGTTATATTGATTATAATAAATATGATACTAGTAATAACCAAATAAAAATAAAAACGGCAGGGTGCCTGCTGGCTCAGTCAGAGAAGCATGTGACTCTTGATCTTGGGGTCATGAGTTTGAGTCCCATGTTGGGTGAAGAGATTATTAAAAATAAATAAATAAAACTTAAAAAATCTAAAAAATAAAAATGACATATTGTACTCAGTTTATAGTAAGAAATATGAAATGCCTAAAATGCATTAAACATAAAATAAATTAAATATGAAAATAAGATTACCAATGGGAAGCTATATATAAAATGTTATTAAATAGCCATAACTCAGGCACAGTAGATACGGGTCATTCTATCTGGCCACACACTGCCATTAAGCTTGCTTCCTCAATTTGGGGAATACTCACCTTCTGAGTCTTCTACATTTTCCAGAAATGCTTTCCAGGCCTGCCTTGTTGGGAGGAGCCCTTGAAGGGGGGCACCACCATGGGACACTCCTGCACAGGACTTTAGGGAGGAGCTTGGGACACAGAGATATGTACTTAACTGACTCCATTCTGAAATAGGGGGCAGCAGACACACCCAGTTTCCAGAGGAGGCAGGAAGTGAGGTTCTGGAGACAGTATCCAAAACCTAGGGTCAGNAAATAGGGGGCAGCAGACACACCCAGTTTCCAGAGGAGGCAGGAAGTGAGGTAGGTTCTGGAGACAGTATCCAAAACCTAGGGTCATCAGGGTCATGCTACTGGTTCAAGCCCAGTGATGATGGGGTCTTCCTCAAAGCAGTTTATGAGTATAATTTGAAGCATCTTTCCTTTCCTGGCCTTATAGTCTCCAAACTTGTTTTCTGGCTATCCTGGAGACTCTGTGAAGTCTTTGGGTTCCTTCTAGGTAAAAACTAGATTGAGTTTGCTTTTTTGTAACTTAAAACCCCAACTGACACATACTGCCTGAGTCAGTGGAGGTGCATAGCCTATTCCTAAATGGAAAGATGTGATATCCTAAAATCTGTCAATCCTTCCCAAGGAATGCACACATATGCTGGCATCCCAATCAGAATCCCAATGGAGTGGACACAACTGGACAAAATCATTTTTTAATGTTTATTCATTTATTTTGAGAGAGTGAGAGGAAGAGGCATAGAGAGAGGGAGAAAATCCCAAGCAGCCTTCACGCTCAGCACAGAGCCCAGCACAGGGCTTGATCTCATCACCATGAGATCATGACCTAAACCAAAGTCAAGAGTCAGATGCTTAACTGACTGAGCCATCCAGGTGCCCTGGACAAAATCATTTTAAAGATTTATAGCATAACAAACATGGAAGAATTATCAAAAAAAATTTTGAAAACAAAAAGTGATAATGGGAGCAGTGGATGTCTTAACAGATATTAATGTTGTAATCAAAACAGTAAAGTCACGGCTTAAAAATAAATAAAGAATTCAATGGGATAGGAGAGTTTCAGAAATCAGACTGATAAGCCATAGGAATTCAGTATATGAAAAACACCACAGCATTTCAATTCACTAGGAAAAAGGCAGTTTGCTTAATAGTGGTGCTGGCATAGTAAGCTATTCATCTATAATTGTCTCAAAACATATAAAAGTAAAATATATTTGACTAAGAATCTAAATTAAAACAATAAAAACCCAGGAAAATGTAAAAGGATAGTTGCATAAACATGAGGTGCAGAGTCCTTTTAAGAGAAAACCAAGAATCTCAGAAGGCTAGAAAAGTCTTAAAATCAAAGACAAGAACAAAGTCTCCAGCCAGCCAGGTCTGGAGTACAGAGCAATTGCAACACACACAATGTCTACCACTGCTGCTAACCTTCTATGTTATGGGTCTGGAGCTCCTAGATATGTTTTCAGGAGATGGGCAAAGACTTAATATCCCTAGCAGCATTAGGAACGAGAAAGGGAATGTAAATACCAATGCAGAGAGGATTAAAAATGAGAAGCGATGTTACGAATAACTTTGTACCAATAAATTTGAAAATCTAGAAAAAAATTGATGACTTTCTATGCAAACATCAGTTGATAAAATTGGCAATGTGAAAAACAAAGCAAAATGGAACAGCAAGGTTTGCGCAAACATGAACAGACTATGAACCAAAGAAGGAATCTTACAAGGCAGCAGCTGAGGACATCTAGGTGGCCTAAGTATGTGTCACCTTCTTTAGATACATAGCTGTGACAAAGTCCCTCATTTCCCTCAACTTTCGGTAACTCTACTAAGGATCCCAAGTTCTGGAGAATTCCAATTGGAGCAGCTTGGTTCACAGGCTTGCCTCATGGCTGAGTGCGTGCTGGGCACTGGAAATGCACACAATGGGGAGACATGCTGCCCAAAAGAAAGTGTGCCAAATGGGAGTCCAGAAAGTCTCATCTGGTTTACAGTCTAATCAACTCACAAAAAGAAACTATGAGAAATGCACCAGATGCTTATTTTCCTTTTCTTCTGCCCATGGAACTATATTAATAAACAAGAGATAAGTTACACTTTGGCCAGTTCACATCATGCCATGACCACTGGCTAGCAGGCACCACTGGGGATTCACAATCTCGGGATCCAGGAGTACAGCCTTTGGCTTTGGTGTGTCCTCCCACTGATCAACTGGACTAAGTGTCCAGAGTTCTCCTGATCTAGTCTGCTCTCCCAAATCTCAAAAACATGCAAGGAATTATTTCACATGCTCATGCCTCTACCTTGGTATGAAGACTGAAGGAGCTCATGTAAATAGCAAAATAGCTTCCTTGGGGGAAAAAGGAAGAGAGAAAACCCAGCTTGGCTGGGAAGCAGAGATTATCACGTCAAATAACCCTTCAGTGACCTCAAGGAATAGATACCAAAATAAATCTTTTCCATCAGTTGTTTCACTGAGTTTGTGATTAATTGTAAGAAAAATTCTGGAAACCTCCTGATCAGTTCTCTGACCTCAACATCTTGGGTGTGGGGAAGGCTGACAGATTTATTTCAGGAGTGCTCCTCAGTTGCTCTGGTCACTGGGAACGACACAGCAGAGCTTTGCAAATGAAGCTGGAGTAATTTTTCATGAATCTCTTTGGAGCATTTAACAGCTAGCCTGCCCCTCCTTATTTATGGTCCATCAGCCTGTCTGGGAGTACAAAGAGCTTATACAACAGAGAGGGAGGCCTCCAGATTCTTTTAAGGAGCACAAAGGAAACAGATAGTGACCTTCAGACACTCCCAGAAGGAACACAGCAGAGAAGGCTGAACCTTGGGGGCAGCCCACGGATTCTGGGGACACTCACTGGGCAGACCATCCTTGAGGGTGACAAATCTGCCAAGCCACAGAAAAAAGCAAAGCCCGAGGGACAGAGTCAGACCCATTCAGGGTCCTGTCTGCTAAGGAGTGACCCAGGACAGGCCACAGAAGTTCTCTGAGGCTTGCATTCCAGAGGTAAAACTGCAAAGTGCAAATATTGTCAGTTGTTGGTGTTTTCATTTTATTACTTTAATTGGAGAATAGGTTTGCAAAAATTAACCCCTACTTTTGAATACTTCTAGCATTATATCATTCTTGCAGACAATCTCATTAATCTGTCAACATCTGCCAAACTCAGTAACTCGGCTCAGCCAATGCCAGCCCTGCTTATCCTGAGTGACCGTTCTGTTGTCCTGTGGCCACCCTGCTGTGGACAGTGGAGGGTTCCTAAAACACAGGCCCTATTGATATAGGACTAAATAACTCTCATACTGGTGGACACTCAGGACACTGAATGACACTGGCAGGACCCCAGAAACTCCAGTAATGATGCTACAACCTGACAAATCCTGAAAACGTTATGCTGAGTGAAAGAAATCAGACACAAAAGGCCACACAGTATAGGATTCCATTCATATGAAATATCCAGTACAGGAAAATCAATAGAGAGAAAGTAGATTAGTGTTTGTTTGGGGCTGGGGGTGGAGATGGGAATAAGGGCATAGGGGATGATACTTAGGGTACAGGGTTTCTTTTTGAGGTAATGAAAATGTTCTAAAATGGACTGTGTTAATGGTTACATATATTGGTGGATACCAATATATGAATTGTATAGTTTAAATGAGTAACTAGTATGGTATATTCATTGCATCACAATAACGGTGTTTGAAAAAAAGAAACAATAACCATCACATTGTGATGACTACTGACTTAGCTTCAATGTTCTGCCAGAATGTTTAATAATTCACAAGTGCACCATGAACACAGGAAGTTTAAGATCAATGAACTCTACCTTCTCCACCATGCTCTCCCAAATGTGACGTTGCTGGGAGCTGAGCATTAACAGGACTCTCTGGGCTGATGACAGCAGGACCACCCCCTTCCTTCCCAAGCATCTGAATCTATTTGCCACAGTAGCCCCTGCAGCTGGTACCCTTTCCTGGCCTTTTGGGGTCTTTCTTGCTCTGGAGGTACTAGGGACTGGAGCATCTGTTCAAGCGAGAGGCAGAGGGTTCCCGCCAAGCTTGGGGAGGCAGCCAGCACATCACGATCACTCCAGCTTCCCTTTCAAGTCAGTCACACAGCCCCACATGCTACCCCTCCTGACCTGGTTCTCCTCAACGGGCCTAGGATCCCTGAAGGAAAATTCCAGGCAAGTTGTTCCCAGGCAGGGATTGGGGGTGGGATGGGTTAGGGTAGCCTGTTCTTACAATCATGGCTTGCAACCTGTGACTCTGAATTTTAAATACATAAATAGGGGCATGTGGGTGGCTCAGTCAGTTAAGCATCCAACTTCGGCTCAGGTCATGATCTCACGGTTCATGGGTTTGAGCCCCGTATCAGGCTCTGCACTGTCATTGCAGAGCCTGCTTCAGATTCTCTGTCTCCCTCTCTTTCTACTCCCCACCCCTGCAAATATAAACATTAAAAAAATACAGAAATAGCTAAGTCTCAGCTGTATTTCTTAAAATTGAAATACATCCAACATCTAACCTTGTGTAAATTTAAGCTGTATGACATCTCAGCGGTAGTTGTGGAATATCCATGACTCTGCCTCAGCTTATCACCCACCCGGGGAAGAGAAAAGTAATAGCTTCTGCAGAACCAGCCTGCTGGCCAAGAAGAAGCAAGGACAGCTTCATGAGAAAGTGACTACGCAACTACCCCATGCAGAGAAGCCAGGAAGGACCCCAGGTCCAACCTGCAGACCATAGCTTGTCTGGGAATTAAAAATCCAGTATCTTCAATTCCCATCAGCTTGTAAGGATTCAGATAGATAGATAGATAGATAGATAGATAGATAGATAGATAGATAGATAGATAGATAACAAAATCTCTGAGACCATAAGCCAAGTCTAATGGCCTAGAGGAAATGCCACTATGTCACTCTGCAGCCCCCCAACCACTTTCCAGATGTGGATGGCTTCTGCTTTCTTTTGATTTGGATTTCACCTATGTGAGCCTTGGCTGATATTTCTTTCTTAAAGATAAAACAATATTTTTAAAATGTATCCATGTAATTTAATAATTGTTTTAGAAGCTTTTTGCCAAGGGGGCAATAATAATGACAAAAACTATTAATAATTAGTTATAGATTTCCTACCACTTTTTATTTCTTGGGAAATGTTTGGGATTTAAAAAATACTCACACCTTGAATCTTAATTTTGAAAGAAAAATGCAAAGGATGTCAAGTAAATACGTATAGACATATAGGATACATTGATTCTCTCTCACCTATGACTTTGAAATAGGAACACCTTTTTCATTAGTAAAGTTAATTCTTAAACCAATTCAGTTACTGTGATACATTGTAAAGATAGATTTATCCTTAGAAAAACTTTCCGAGTACATTTTTCAAATAATCTAAAAATATGATAAAGTTAGAAATTTCTAGATTCTTAAGAAATATAAATGAAATTACCTATGTCCCTACAGGGTTTAAAAGGGAAAATACAGGGGCGCCTGAGTACTCAGTTAAGTATCCAACTTCACCTCAGAGCATGGTCTCCAGTTTGTGAATTTGAGCTCTGAGTTGGGCTCTGTGCTGACAGCTCAGAGCCTGGAGCCTGCTTCAGATTCTGTGTCTCCCTCTCTCTCTGGCCCTCCTCCACTTGCACTCTGTTTCTCTCTCTCTCTCTCAAAAATAAACATTAAAATTTTTTAAAAATAAAAATAAATAAAAAGGAAAAAAAGAAAAGGGAAAATACAGGGGTCCATAGGTGGCTTAGTTGGTTGAGTGTCTGACCCTTGATTTTGGCTCAGGGTTGTGGGATCAAGTCCCACACTGGGCTCTGTGCTGAGCATGGAATGTGCTTCAGCTTCTCTCTCCCTCTGCTCCTCTCCCCTGCTTGTGCTCTCTCTTTCTCTAAAATAATAATAATAGGGAAAATAAGATAAAAAGGATTGAAAAAAATGACTTTTGTTCAGCACTAAGATAAACAAATATTTTGGAGTGAAAATTTCCAACTGTCAATATATGCCGATATATACACATGTATACTTACATTTAACTATAAGTAGACACAAAATCACTGTGTTGTGATGAATAATTGGTGTCTATGATGTGACAATTACTGAAATCTGTGTGAGCCAGATACTGTGTTAAGAACTCTCTATCCCCACTATTTTTATGAATGAGGAAAATGGGGCTTAGAGACGGTCACCGAGTGGGTCAGAGTCAGAGCCAGGACTGAGTCCAGAACTTGTGCTGTAAGTACACACCATCCTTTTTCCACCTTGCATGTGTTTCAGACACACCAAATTGCTTATGCTCCCAGGACAAGCTGAGACATTTCCACTCTGCCCGTTATTACTAGTCTCCCTGGACTGCCTCCTCGAACCAACCTCACATTTCCCAAGGCCCAGCTCAGCTGCCCTCTTTTGTGTAAACTTTCCTGATCTCTCTAAACCCTTTGTCTTCTCTCTTCTCTCAGATTTGGCAGCTCATTTCTTTGTTGTTGTTTTTTTTTTTTAGTTTTTTTAATGTTTATCTATTTTTGAGAGAGAGAGAGAGAGTGAGAAACAGACTGTGAGCAGAGAGGCAGAGAGAGAGAGGGAAACACAGAATCTGAAGCGGTCTCCAGGCTCTGAGCTGTCAGCACAGAGCTTGGTGTGGGGCTAGAACTCATGAACCTGAAGATCATGGCCTGAGCTGAAGTTGGACACCCAACCAACTGAGCCACCCAGGCGCCATGACAGCTCATTTCTTAATGTCATTTCTTAATGACAGCACTCACTTTATTTTGCGTTATGATGATATTTTAACTCTACCTTTTTTTTTTCTTCTTCCTAAAACACTGTTGTAGAATCCCTGAGAACTGGGACTTACTTTTGCCTCCTCCTCAGAAGGCATGGCGAACACAAGACACACATCCCATCCTTTCCCCCTTTGGCTCCTGGTACAAACAGCTTTCATACTTGCTCCCCATGGAGCCCAGACACAGCCTCAGATTCCTACTTAACACTGCTCTCAGCACTCACTGCCAGATGATGAAAACTGGCACACGAGGTGAAACCGACATGTCATAGTAGATAATGGCTACAAAAAATAAAAACCTGCTTCCAACTGAATGTGCATAAGGATAAAGTGTTCATGCTCAACTAATGGAGTACTGGCCTATTCCTTAAACACGGAGAGTCTACTTTGAAATGGTTGGCACAAAACAAGGGTTCCCAGTGCTCTCCTCACCTCTCTGCCCAGCAGCTGGGAGAAGCGATTCTGCCCACAGTGCTTCTGCCCCAAGTTACAGCCCGGGTTTGGTGAGGGGAGCACCAGTGCACACAGATGTCAGATTTCTCAGCAAATGGGATGCCTGTACACTCCTGGTGGAAATGGAGATGGTACAAACCACTCTGGACAACTTGTTTCTCCCCATCTGCCTAAGCCAAACACATGTACCCTAGGACCCAGAGACCACGCTTGGAGGCCTGACCAGCAGAAAGGCATAGGGATGTTCATCAGAAGATGCATGTGAGAATATCCACAGCAGCACCCTCCTCCATAGCCTTTCTGGAAATACCCTGATGTCTATCAAGAGAAGGATGGGAAAATAAACCGTGGTACGTCCATCCATCCAGTTAGAAACCAGAGGTACTTGCAATGAGATGACACTTCACGGGACATGCAGAATGAAAAAAGCAGGAAACAATATTCTGACGTAGGATACTATTTATAGAACGTTAAAAGCCGGGAAAGCTGATGGAGGTTAAGACAGTGGCTGCTCTTGGGGAGGGAGAGTCCTAGAGGAGAAGGAAAGACAGGGGCTCCTGGGGGTGTTGGCCATGTTATCTCTACACCTGGTGTTGCTTCCACGAGTTTGTGCAAAGTTATGAAGCTGGACACTTGTAAATGTCAGGAGGACACCTTCAAGTGATGGTGGGGACCATTTAGAAAGTTTCATTTTGATTTTGGTTCCTCACACACACACAGTTTCCCCATCTCTCATTGCTGCCATTACCCAAGGTGAAGAATACAGACAGGATTTCCAAGACTTGGCAAAAGCATCCCCTACTCTGGGAAACACCTCTGCTCTCCCCAGTGGGACCCAGGACCCTGAGTCTCAAATTCCCCTCACCCTGCGTGTGTCTCTCAGGGCATTCTGCACACTACCCCCTGACACCTCCTCAGAGTGCAAAGCGCCACAGTGTCACAGGATTTTTTTTACCTCAATTCCCAGGGCTCATTGTCTGGCTGCTTTGAAGAATGAAGAAGTGGACACAAAATGAGCAGCAGGCAAAAGTTTATTCGAGTATGAGATCAGAAAGGAAGAGGAGTAGGAAAGCTCTTTTCACAGAGAGGGGACATCCGTAGGTAAATGCCCGCTGACAACAGGCAAGGGTCTTTGTCTTATAAGGTTTTGGTCGCCACCTCCCCAACTCTTCCCTCTCGTCCCCTCTCAACTGGTTTGATAACTCTAGGTGCTGGGCTGTCCATTCCTTATTGCCTCGTTTCCATTGTGCGAGTGGTGGGCTATGGCCATACCATACTGTTCCTTGTGGGTCATACATTTTATGGTCTACTTATTTTTAGTCAAGTCTTTTGTCAAATTCCTGAGGGGAACCTGAGGGGGAGAATGTCTGTCACATTCTTAAGAGGAACCTTACACCTGAGGGGATTTGCTGTGGTCAGACACTCTCAGCATTGTTCCAAAGTATGTGTTTTCCCACCCAGGGACCTCAGGTCCTAATCCTTTCCCTCTCTGCCTATTTGATTCTATTCTCTCCCTATCATAGCAGGATAAGCACTGCCTTCACCTCAGTGCTGGGGTCTGGGAGGACTGACTCTGACATGCATGTGTGCGTATAGAATTAGTACACAAAAAAGATGGGCTCAAAGTGTCAATTGGGTTAATTACGTCGGAGTTTAGAGGTTTCAAAGAAGTTCTGTATTAATTATGTTTGCTTATGTTTTGCACTGCCTGACGCTCTGACACCTTGGGGCCTTCTAGATCCTGGAGGGACTGCTGTTCCCAGGGCTGGTTAAGTAATAAACAACTTGTCTGTGAACCTGCCTTTTATATGCAAACCAGCCACTGTGGACTCCACACCCCCAACCACCCAGCATCTACATCTCACTCCAGGCCAATATTCCTCCTGCCCTAAATCACCCTCAGGGATCACCCCCAGAGCCCAGAGCCTGCTGGTGAGCCCCAGGCTGGGGCTTGACCAGGTTCATCTAGTACCATGAAGGTTCCCTTATCTCTCCAAACTCATTAGAATTTAAATTTCCACCTTTACACAGACAGAATTTTTTTTAAAGGTTTCCTTTATTTTAGAGTGTTCATATCAACATTATTCATAATAGTTCCAAAGTAGAAATAACCTAAATGCCCATTAACTGATGAAAGGATTTAAAAAGTAATATATTTACATAATGGAATATTATTCATCAATTAGAAGAAATAAAATATTAATACATATTGTAACATGAATGAACGCTGAAAGTATGCTAGGTGAAAGAAACCAGTCATAAGAAAATGACATATTGTATGATTCCGTTTATATGAAATGTCCAGAATAGGCAAATTTATAGAAACAGAAAAGAAATTATAGCTGGAAGGATGGGGAATTTGGGAGATATAGGTTAAAAGGGATTTCCTTTTGGGGTGATTAAAATATTCTGGCATTATACAGTGGTAATGGTTGCAGAATCTTGTGAATATACTAAGAACCACTGAATTGTACATTTCCAAAAGGTGAATTGTATAGTATGTGAATTATATCTCAATAAAGCTGTTACAAATAATTGTTTAAACAAAAATAACAATTAATTGTGAATTTAATAACGTCTGTATAAGTAGGATGCATGAAACCTAGTATAAAGGCCTAGTGGGAAGAATTGGAAATACACTATTATAAGGTTCTCTATGTAAAGTGATATAATTTTAATTGAAAGCATATCATGCTATCTTAATAATGTATACTACAACCCCCCAAAACAAACACTAAAGTAAGGAAATGAAGTTATATTCAATAAATCATGTAAGGAGATAAAATGAAATTGTAAAAAGTACTCAATAGAAAAGGAGGAAGAAAAGTAGAGGAAAAAGAACAAAGAACAGATGAGACAAATAGAAAATAAAAAAGATGATAGGCTTAAAGCTAGCTTTATATTACATGTAAATAGTCTAAACCCTTCAATAAAAAGGCATAGATTGTAGGGGCACCTGAGTGGCTCAGTCAGTTAAGTGTCCAACTTTGGCTCAGGTCATGATCTCATGGTTCGTGGGTTTGGGCCTCGCATCTGTCTTGCTACTGTCAGTGCAGAGCCTCCTTCAGGTCCTCTGTCTCCTTCTCTCACTGCCCCTCCCCCACTCACACTCTCTCTCTCCTCCTATAAAAAATGAATAAATATTTTCAAAAAAAAATGGGAAAAAGTTTACCATGTTAATACCAATAAAAAAACCAAAGTGGCTCAGACAAAGTAGATTTTAGAGTAAAGTGTATTACCAAGGATAGAAAATGTCCTTTTCTAGTGATGAAAGAGCCACTTCATCAAGAGGGCATAAAAATCCTAAATATTATGCACCTACTAACAAAGCTTCCTGAATATTATGTACCTACTAACAAAAATGCATGAAGTGAAGAGGCACCTCAGTGGCTCTGTTGGTTAAGCATCTGACTCCTGCTTTCAGCTCAGGACATAATCTACTGATTACTGAGCTTGAGCCCTGTGTCAGCTCTGTACTGACAGTGCAGAGCCTGCTTGGGATTCTCTTTCTCTCCCTCTGTCTCTGCTCTCCCTGACTCTCTGTCTCTTTCTCAAAATAAATAAATAAGCAAATAAGTTTTAAAAAATAGAATAAAATAAAATACATGAAGTGAAAGCTAACAAATGCAAAGTAGACAAATCTTCAATTATAGCTAGAGATTTCAATACCCCTCCCTCAAGAATCAATAGGATAAGTAAAGAAAATAAGAAAATCAATAAGGAGGGGCACTTGAGTGGCTCAGTCAGTTTGGTGTCTGACTTCAGCTCAGGTCATGATCTTACACGGACAGAATTTTTTAAGTTCCTACACTGTTTTTCTTATGACATTTTATACCATCCAAGAAGCTTGGCAGTTATGACCGGTCAATGTTTCCAAATTCCACATCTCCTATAATGAAAGTACATTAGAACACAGACACGGTACAGGAAGTGCACTCATGTTGCTGATGGAGGTGAAGAGCCGCAACCTTCTTTAATTGTGCTTTGGAACAAGTTATAAAGGGACAATATAAAAAGTATTCTTTTAAAACCCCAAAGCTAATAAGAATCTGGGTTTTTTAAAAATTTGTACGTGTGTGTACATATGTATGTGTATACAAAACAATTAAGGGAAAAGTTATCTAATTCCACAAGATAGGACTTTTATTGTAGCTTATGTTGTTAAAAAGAAAACCACACGCCCCAAATGACATGACTTAGGTTCAATCCCCGAGTCAGTAAACCAGGGCTTACTACCTAAACTAACTGCAGTTGAAACTTCCTCCGAAATGTAGTTGTATCCAGTCAATCAGGAATTTCCTGGTCAGTACCAAGGAGGTCACCTGTCATGGGGCCCTCTCCATCCCCCAAAGAAGATGAGGTCATCTGCCGGAGTGGACCCCTGCTCCTCCCCCTAAGAAAGAGAAAGTGACCACACCTGGAACAATCCTTTCTCTTCTATTCCTACTGACTCCTCGCCCCAGCCTCCTTCCTATAGAAACCTTCCCAAGTTTCGCACAACTCCTCAGAGCCTCCCTCTATTTACCAGAAGGGGTGCTGCTTGATTCAAGAAACATGTAATAAAACCAATTAGATCTTCGTATGCACTCAGTTGGACTTTGTTTTTTAACAATATAAATCAGGGGTGCCTGGGTGGCTCAGTGGATTAAACATCAGACATCACCTCAGGTCATAATCTCATGGTCTGTGAGTTTAAGCCCTAAATGGGGCTCTGTGCTGACAGCTCAGAGCCTGGAACCTGCTTCAGATTCTGTGTCTCCCTCTCTCTCTGCCTCTCCCCCATTCGTTCTCAATCTCTCTCTCTCTCTCTCTCTTTCTCACAAAATAATAAACATTGAAAAAAATTTTAAAGAAAGTTTCTGCTTTCTTTGTTAAAAAACTATATACATATACATGTATATCGATAATATAATTAAAATACATGTATATGTATACATGTATATAAATCATACAATTAAGCCTTTATATATTTCCCTGATCTTTTAGGGGGGAAAAGTCCTCCTTGTCATTTATATCATCAGCTTTTTTACTTTTATTTCTGTCATTGTGTAATTATATCCTACCCATTCAAAATTTTCATCACGTGTTTGCCATCCTGATGAGAGAGAGAGAATCTAGGTAGTGTGGATATTTGAAGGTCCCATAGGCAACATTCCTGCCAGACAGCAATGGTCAATGAGAACACCAACTCAGACTCCCAGCTCTCCTTGAAGGTCATCTTCACAGGATCTTCAATGGCGATGATTTCCACACTGTTGGGAATTTTTACAAGACCTGTTTGTTCAAATGATACTTTCAAGGACAGAATCATTTGGAAAGTTATGAAGTTTCACACCAGCCTCTGTGCACAGGAAAACGAGGCAGCTCCTCCTGAGATGTTCTCATCACTGGAGAAGCGTGGAACTAGGTGAACACAGAGATTCCTCTTCTGGACCCGCAGGGGAGGGGTGTGCCTTCATCTCCTTCTGAGACGCCTTTGGTTAATTACATATGTAGAGTTGCATTTTTAATCCAGACTCTGAAATTTCATTACCAGTGTAATCAAAGCAGAGCTCTAACGTGGCTGGCAGAAAGGGAGAAAGGGCTGGAACAATGGTGCTGGTTAACAGGAAAATGAGAAGCATTTAGTGCTTTTCTTCCAGAAAGGCCCAAACAAGAATGTTTAGAGCAGCTGTGTTTGGAAAAACAAAAAAACTGGAAAGACGTTAAATGAGGTTCTGTAGGGGCTCCTGGGTGGCTCAGTTGCTTAAGCGGCCAACTTCGGCTCAGGTCATGATCTTGCAGTTCATGAGTCGGGAGTCCCACATCGGGCCCTGGGCTGACAGCTCGGAGCCTGGAGCCTGTTTTGGATTCTGTCTCTTCCTCTCTCTCTGCCCTCCCCTCCTCACGCTCTGTCTCTCTGTCTCTCAAAAACAAATAAATAAACATTAAAAAAAAATTTTAATGAGGTTCTGTGGCCAAATTAATTTGGAGAATAGTGTTTTAAATTTTTTTAATGTTTTATTTATTTCTGAGAGAGAGAGAGAGAGAGAGACAGCGTGAGCAGGGAAGGGTCAGAGAGAGAGGGAGACACAGAATCTGAAACAGGCTCCAAGCTCTGAGCTGGTTGTCAGCACAGAGCCTGATGTGGGGCTTGAACCCACGAACCATGAGATCATGACCTGAGCCGAAGTCGGACGCTTAACTGACTGAGCCACCCAGGTGCCCCAAGAATAGTGTTTTAAAAAATTAAAGGGGACTCCCTCTATGCATGGCTTCTCAGTTTTAATAATCTAGGGCATGTAGTTCCTCTTGGTCCTCCTTTTTAAAAGAGCATCCATTCAGGGGCACTGGTGGCTCATTTGCATCTGACTCTGCATTTCAGCTCAGGTCATGATCTCACAGTTGGTGGGATCAAGGTCAGGCTCTGTGCTAACAGCATGGAGCCTGCTTGGGATTCATTCTCTTTCTCTCTCTCTCTCCCTCTGTGTGTGTCTCTCTCTCCTCTCTCTCTGCCTTTCCCCATGCTGGCACTCTCTCTCTAAATAAATAAATAAACATAAAAAAGAAAAAAGAACTTCCATTCACAGCAACTCATGTTCAGGAGTGGCTGGGGGCCTCCTTTACCCACCACATCCCCTGCTTTAGTGGGGGCAAGTTCAAGGCTGATGGCTCCTTCCTGCTCTTTCCACTTGAAATCATGATTTACAGACACAGATTCCTGTCAACTAGTATCTGTTCATTCCTAGAACATAACATAAATATTAGCCAATAAAGAAGAACATTTTTATTAGTTTTAAATTCTTTCTGGTCTCTCACCTAATGGGATGTGATATTCTCACAACTTTTAGAGTCATACATGAAATTGTGGTATGTTTCTGAGTAAAACTGAAACTACTACTACAGCACCAGACCTCTAATTGGCCCTTAGCAAATGATGATCTGCTCACCAATTTCAGTGGTGTGAGCATATCCAATAATGGGGGAGGGCACTGTGATAGGGAATGACAGGATAAAATAGGCAGAGAGGGAAAGGTTAGGGCCTGAGGTCCCTGTGTTATCGTCCCCTCCCGTTTATAACATTTGGCCAATACATGAAGAACTAGAAGATTAGAACATTGTGCACAGCAAGCTAGCCTCATCCTTGCAAGAAAAGTTTCTCAAGAACTGCACCAGAAAGTTAGGCAGGAAGCCAGAGGTTAGCACAATAACTACGCTGTCTCCCTCTATAGCCTACTTGCCACATAGACAATATTTGTATTTTAAAGAAACAGATCCTTGTCACACAGATGCCTGGGAACCTAGTCAAGCCTGATAAGCTCAAGAATATAAACTCTCCCCTACTGTTATTCGGGGCTGCTTGATTTGGGTGCTCCCCAAGCATGCCCAGTGCTGAATAAAGAAGTGTGTGACATCAATTTGTGTTCCTGTATTCTATCACTGATCTCAGCTCGGGTGGCTACATCACCTGAGTAGGGAAAACATATTTTAAAACAATGCTGGGAGCATCCAACTATGAGCAAACTCCCTCAGGCATCAAGTTCCTCTTAAAAAATGTAACAGACACCACCAACTCCCCCTCAGTTGTCTGTTAAGAAATTGACAAAAGACCTGACTAAAAATAGTTAGACAATAAAACTTGTGACCCACAAGGAACAGTATGGCATAGACCACTCCTCGTACAATAGAAATAAGCCAATCAAAAAGGCACAACTAGGCATTTACAGTTACCTAGACAATAAGGGTAGAACCTGAGAAGGAAAAAGTGGGGAGGGAAGGGGCCGATCAAAACCCTATAAAACAAAGTTCCTTGCCTATGGTCGCGCGCATTCATTTTTGAATGTCCCCTCTCTGTAAAGAGAGCTTTCAAACTATTCTTCCTTTATGATCTCATACTCTAATAAACTTTTGCCTGCTGCTCATTTTATTCTGTATCTCCATCTTCAGCCTTTGAAGCAGGGAGATGATGAACCCTGGTATTGAGGTTAAAAAAAATCTTGCAACAGTATCTAGGAAGAACCAAGAGAGAAAGGATTTGGGCAAGGCTGCAGACTGGTCATCCATCACTGGGCAGTGATTTTTTAAATTTCTTTTATTCTTGGGGGAACTCACCTAGTGTTTGAGAGTAAAATTGGGGAAATTCACATGAAAATCTTATTTTCTGTCTGTTCTTGAAAAGCCTCCAGTCCTAGGCTCACTAGGTCCTTGGTGGGAGCTGCTCCCTCAAGAGAAGCCTCGGGGCTGGAGTGAGTCTGTATCTGGCTTCTCCCTCCGCAGTCCGTGAGTCAGCTGCCTTGAGAATGAGTTGGTTTTAATCACTATTTTTTCCCTCTAGAGGCCACACTTTGAGCAGATATTAAAGGCCTGCTAAATACCATGCTGGCCCATAGGCCAGGAGGCGGAGGGGACAGAAAAGTCGCCTGAGATTGGAGCATTCGGACCTCTAGCTTCCTCTCCAGCCCCTGCAAGGCATCCTCACCCCTCCATACCCTGGACATCTCAGCAGAATGAACACCCTCCGTTAGAGAAGGCACAGACGACAGAGGATGAAGGAGGGTAGAGAAGTCCCAAAAAGGATTAAGTCAAGTCTGAAGCTGCCCATTCCCAGCTCCTTTCCTGCTTCATATGCTCACAGAACCCAAGGGGCCCATGCCCAAGGGAAAACACCTACACACAGACATGTGGGGGTCTCCTAAAGAGTGCTAGATATTCTAGTGGAGCCCACATTTTGGGGACAGACAATGGTTTGCCTTCAAGTTCTTCTTACATTTCCATGAACTGCAGGAGGCAGGACAGTGAATCAGTCCCACCCACAGCTTACGCATATCTCTGCACAGGGATGAGGCAGCATCACCTAGCGGGTGGCAGGACACTGGAGAGACAGAGTGGAAAGGTCACAAAGTGCCCCAGCCATGAGGTCACAGAAACAGAACCACCAAAGGACAGACAGTACAGTGATCTCACCACCCGGTAGGTGTCAAGCACAGTGGAGAGAAGTTCTAGGTCCTGAATACATGGGACACACAGAAGGACACGCAGTAAGGGCTGATGGTAAGTTCTGGGAGCCTCAGTCCCTGTCCCCTCTCCGCCTACAGGGCTCCAGCTGCACGGCCTCCTTCCTGTCCTTCAACCTCATCCAGTTAGCCTCAGGGCCTCCTCCCTGCTGCTCCTCACAATGCTCCTCACGGTGCTCCCACTCCTGAAACCCTCCTCCCTCTGCTCCTCACAGTGCTTCCTTGCCTTGCTCAGGCCGCAGGTCACATGTCATATGCTCAGAGAAGCACAGGGCTGCCTCCTTACACTTCCCTGCCTCTTCCTCCCTTTTTAAAAAAATTTTTTGTAATGTTTATTTTTTTTATTTTTTATTTTTTNATTCAATGCAATTCCAATCAAAATTGCACCAGCATACTTCTCAAAA
This sequence comes from Crocuta crocuta, assembly GCF_008692635.1. Classification (NCBI taxonomy): domain Eukaryota; kingdom Metazoa; phylum Chordata; class Mammalia; order Carnivora; family Hyaenidae; genus Crocuta; species Crocuta crocuta. The sequence goes on along the minus strand of NW_027529641.1, from coordinate 8,250,491 downwards.
CTGGAACAAACCATCAACCATCCTAAAATTTGTATGGAACCACAAAAGACCCCGAATAGCCAAAGTAATACTGAAAAATAAAACCAAAACGGGAGGTATCACCATCCCAGACTTTAGCCTGTACTACAAAGCTGTCATCATCAAGACAGTATGGTATTGGCACAAAAACAGACACATAGACCAATGGAACAGAATTGAGAACTCAGAAGTGGACCCAAAAGTATACAGCCAACTAATCTTTGACAAAGCAGGAAAGAATATCCAATGGAAAAAAGACAGCCTTTTTAACAGATGGTGTTGGGAGAACTGGACAGCAACATGCAGAAGAATGAAACTAGATCATTTTCTCACCCCATGCACAAAAATAAACTCAAAATGGATAAAGGACCTGAATGTGAGACAGGAAACTATCAACACCCTAGAGGAGAAAGCAGGAAACAACCTCCTTGACCTCCACCGCAGCAACTTCTTACTTGACACATCCCCAAAAGCAAGGGAATCAAGAGCAAAAATAAACGATTGGGACCTCATCAAGATTAAAAGCTTCTGCACAGCAAAGGAAACAACCCACAAAACTAATAGGCAACCAACGGAATGGGAAAAGATAGTTGTAATGTTTATTTTTGAGAGAGAGAGAGCAAGAGAGAGCGAGAGCTAGCTAACTGGAGATAGGCAGAGAGAGGGAATCACAGAATCTAAAGCAGGCTCCAGGCTCTGAGCTGTCAGCACAGAGCTGATGCAGGGCTCGAACTCAAAAACCATGAGCTCATGACCTTAGCCAAAGTCTGGGGCTTAACTGACTGAGCCACCCAGGTGCCTCTTTGCCCGTTTCCTTGTAGCACTTCTGGTTGTTGGAAATGGTCTTCTTTGCTTGCCATCCACTTCTCTCTTAGAAGGAGAGCTGCACGCATGGAGGGCACAGAACCAGGACCCGTCTGTCCAGACGTGTGGCTGTGCCTCTAAAACTGTACTGACCCAATGAATGAAAGAGTAAAGGAATGGACACAGGACAGAGAAATGTTTGTATGGAACCGTGCTGTTGGCCTACTTTACACATATCCATTTTTCTTTTGCTGAGAATGTTCTTTGCTAGAAAACTTTGGGGTTTGGAATCAACTTTCAAATCGCTGCTTTAGGCAGGATCATGGCACACTCACATGAAGATGAGTTAAAACAGAATCACATTGCTACAAGGGGAAAGGTTCTGTGTCGTCATGACAAACCACAAAGAGCAGTCAAAGGCTAAGTTTCTTGTGAAGCTAAGGGAGGCCAAGACGCCACGACTCTTCTTGACCCCTGATTAGTAGAATAAAAGCTACACCCTTTGGCAACAGTGTAAACTATGAAGGAGCCCAGGCCCACAAGATCTCCAGAGGTGCTGTGTACTTTCTGCCAACTCGCCCTTCATCTTTAAAGCCAGGCATCTTCAACAGCCCCGGCCAATGCCCTGTCCTCTCATAATTTATTATTCATCACGATGAAGCTAAATCAGGGTTGCCCTGGTTACTGTGGGGCTCTTCGGAGGGCTATGGCTACATAATTGGTGTTGGCTTGGTTACTGGATGCTTTCAATTCTGAGACCGGAGTGATGGTAATAAACAAGGCTAGGAGCCTCAAGAAAAAATCCTAACAGGCTTTGGAAAGAATGAGATTGTTACAAAATTAAAGTCCTCCTCCAAAATATGCCATTGAGGGTCTCAACCTGGGGTCCCGAGAAACCCAAGTGATAGAAAACAACTGGCTCATAAAAATTACAGATGACTTTTTAAAAACAATAACAGACTGAATCAGGAAACTATTAATTTGATTGTTCTGGCTAAGCAAATTGGACTGTCACACACAGGATGTGAGGTTTGCTGTGAAGATCCTGCTCAGACCAGCACTCAGCAAATGTTTCCTGAGCTCCTGTCATGGACTTATGCTGGATCCCGAGAGAAGGAAGAGTTCCGGGGAGCAGCACTGTGGAGGACTGGTTAGAAGAAAGATGACCATGGGTGTGGCCTAAGGTGGAGTTTCCAAAAAGAAAGACCAGCCTTGTCCAGCGAAGACAGTCAGAATTTACCCAGGGTCTCTTCTTAGAGGTCCAGAACCCTCAAACCTCTGACATCGGGCTGAGAACAAGGGAGAAGGGTTACGAGCCTGCAGAAATCCTAAACATGTTGGTGTGCATCTGTGGGTCGGCGTCCTTTGTTTGGAGCTAACCAGTGACAGCTGCAAGGCAGTAAAAGTAAAGGAGTGACATATTCAGGGTGAGAGGGTCTGAATTGTTGCCCTCACATCTACATTCATAAGGGACACGCAGGATGTGAGGGGGTCCCAGAATTCCTTTGTGCCCTAGGTGGTCCTGAGAAGCAGGTAGGTCTTGTGCTGAGACCCTGCTAAGGGCCTCAGACATACCTAGTGTTTGCCAGGACAGACTGTCCAGCTGGGTGGGCCACAGGCCATCATCCGCACAGGCCAGAAAGGACTCGGAGGACAGACAGAACAGGTGCCAGCCTGCCCATCCCCACTGCTGCAATGCTAAATCTGCTTCTCCCACCCCCGGATAATACTAGGGACAGAAAAGAAGAAGATGCAGAGGGAGGAAGTGCTGAAGGGCTAAATACCTTCTGAAAAGAGATAGAGTTGATCTTGGAGGAGAAACTGTTGATACTGTTTAAACCGACAGGGACTAAATCACTGGGAAGTGATAAGAGTCAAATTTATTTTTCCCAAATCAGTGGGCACGTGCCAAGTCGAAGTGCATTACAGAAAATGACAACTGCATTTCTGCAGATCTGAGGCGTATTATGAAAATTCAAACACACCACTTATTAGTCAATAGGAATGACACCCAAACTCTCATAAATAAACATAAATAAACATAAATAGGCTAAACTCACCAGTTAAGAGGAAAAAAAAAAACACCTTGAAAATATTATGCTAAGTGAAATAAGCCAGAAACAAAAAGACAAATATTGTATGATTTAATATGAGGTACCTAGAGTAGACAAAATTACAGAGACAGAGAGAGTGGCGGCTGCCAGAGGCTGTGGGGAGGAGGGAACAGGGAGTTACTATTTAATGGGCTCAGAGTTTCTGTTCAGGAGGATGAAAAAGTTCTGGAAATGGATAGTGGTGATGGTTATACAGCAATGTGAATGTACTTAAGGCCACTGAAGTATATAATTAACAATGGTTAAAATAGTAAATTTTATGTCATATGTATTTTACCATAATAGGAAAAAAAAGGAGAAAAAAAGACTCTTGTCTTTATAAGCAGATTAATATACTATTTAGTTATTAACTTTTAAGCACAATAAAGAAGAAAAAAGCAAGATGCATAAGTAGCAATGATATAACAGATAAAGTCTTGCATATAGAGGAACATGAGATATAAAAATATTCAGAGCATTATAAAATATTTATAAAAGAATTGTATAAACTGTGTATATTCATGACTTAAAAAATTACTCAAAGCCCAAATCAATCAAAAATGTGAAAAAATACAAAAGTTGACAAATAATTATCTTTTAAATATCACCACTCTTAGGCAGTTTGGTGAACTAGTTCTTTGACAAGAGCAAGAAAACTGACAAATCTCTAACAAGGAAAAAGGTAAAAGGCACATAACATATGACAATAAGAGAAGTGAAAATGGAGACATCACTATACCCTGAAGACATTAAAATAATGATAATGGAGCAATATGAACTCTACATATATAAATTTCCCTATTTAAATGAAATGAATCAACCTCTTTGAAAACAAAAACTACCACAACTCAACCAATATGAAATAGATAATTTTAATAGCTTTGTAACTGTTAAGGGAGTTAAATTCATAATTTTAAACCTTCCCAAAAAGAAACCTCTAGGCCTAGATGGACTCATTAAAAAATTCTAACAAACACTTTAAGAAAAATTAACACAATCTAACCAATTCTACACAATCTCTTCCAGAAAAGAGAAAACTTTGCAACTCATTTTATGAGGCCATTATCACCCAGATACCCAAACCAGACAAAGACAATTAAAAAAAACCAGACAGACCAATTACCTCTCATGAACTTTGATGCAAAATATCCTTAACAAAACACTAGGAGACTAAGTCTAAAATATGTATGAGAATTATTATACACCATGCCCAAAAAAATATTTATTCTAGAGATATATAAAACTGGTTAGCATTAAAAATCAATCCATGTAGGGGCGCCTGGGTGGCTTAGTCAGTTAAGCGTCAGACTTTCGCTTAGGTCATGATCTCACGGTTCGTGGGTTCGAGCCCCACGTCGGGCTCTGTGCTGACTGCCAGCTCAGAGCCTGGAGCCTGTTTCAGTCTGTGACTCCCTCTCTCTCTGACCCTCCCCTGCTCACGCTGTCTCTCTCTCTCTCTCCTAGAAATAAATAAAAAACATTAAAAAAAAAATCAATCCATGTAATCCACCACATTTGGTAAACTAAATAAGAAAAATCATGTGATTTATTATTAATTATATTAATTAATAACAAAAAACATTCAACAAAACCTAACACCTATCCATCTAAAAATCTCTCAGCAAGAATAGAAGGAAATGATCTCATTCTGAAACATACACACACACACACACACACAATGTATACAAAAGTCCTGTGGCTAATATTAATTAATGGTGGAAGGGGGGATGCCTTTCTTTTAATATTACAAACAAAGCAAACATGTCCATTCTCACCACATTTATACAACATAATACTAGAAATTCTAGCCAGTGCAAATAAGGAAGAAACACAAATAAAATGCATACATATTGGAAGCAAATCCCAAGGAATCTATCAAAAAAGTTCCTAGAACTGAAAAACGAATTCAGCAAGGTCACAGAATACAAAATTAACACAAAAAAATCATTCACATTTCCATATGCGAACAAAAAACATAGAGAACTAAAATTAAAAACAAATGTCATCTACAATCAATCCAAAGAGAACAAAATATTTAAATATACATTTAACAAATATGTAGAGGATCTGTATGCTAAAAATTATGGAATGATTTTGAAAATTTTTTTAAAGATGTAAATAAATGGAGAGATATACCATATTCATGGATTAGAAGATAGAAAGATGTCAATTCTCTCCAAACTGCTATATAAAATTAAAGATAATTCCTATTAAAACCTCAGCAATAGTTTCTGAAGACAGATATAGCACATTCTAAAATTTAACTTAAATCAAGGCCTGTATAATAGCTAAAACAATCTTGACAAAAAAGAATAAAGTGGGAAGAATCACTCTACCAAGACAGTGTGGTATTGGCAGATAGTACTCCCAGTGACATATAAATCAGTGAGAAAGAACAGAAAACACAGAAATAAACCCAGACAAATATTCTCAACGGGTATTTTTACATAGGTGCAAAAAAGCAATTTGGTTGAGGAAGGACAGCCTTTTCAATAAATGGTCTGGAGCAATCAGACAATCACAGGCAAATAGTGAACCCTGACCTAAACTTTATACCTTATACAAAAATTGATTCAATTGGGACTTAAATTTAAAATGTAACACTATAAAACTTTTAGGAAAGACATCAGAGAAAAATGGTCAGACTAGTTCTTAGTCTTGACACCAAAATCATCATTTAGGAAAGGAAACAAAACCAAATTGGACTTTATCAAAATCAAAAACTTTTGTTCTCAGAAGAGTTTGAAGAGTCAAGTTATGGACTGGGAGAAAATGTTTTCAAGCCACATTTTTGACACAAGATATATCTAGGTTATGTGAGAAACTCTCAAAATTCAATGGTAAAATACAAATGTTAATAACAAAATAGGAAATTAGAAAATGGACAAAACACATGAACAGTTATTTCACTAAACCATATACCGAGATGTCAGTGAAGCACACATAAAAGATGTTCAACATCATTAGCCACCAAGGAAATGAAAAATAAAAACACAGTCATATCACTACATACTTACAACAATGACTAAAAAAAAGAAAATACAGACAACACTAAGTGCTGATGAAGATATGGAGAAACTGGATTACTCATACACTTTTGACAGGAACGTAAAATGATACAGCTACACTGAAAGCAGATTGGCAGTTTCTTATAAAACTTAACATGTAATTATCATATGATACAGCAATTGCATTCTCAGACATTCATGCCTAAGAAATGAAAACTTATGAACACAAAAAACAGTACATGAATGTCCACTGCATCCTATTCATAATAGTCAAAATCTGGAGTTGGCCGAGATGTCCTTCAACAGATAAATGGTTCAGTAGTCATATGTATGTACTATGGAACACTAGACAACAATTAAAAGGAATAGACTATGGATTCACAAAACAACTTGGATGAATCTCCATGGAATTGTGCTGAATGAAAAAAGCCAATTCCACATAGTTACACACTCCATTATTTCATTTATGTAACATTTTGGAAGTGACAACTTCCAAATGGTGCCCAGGATGAGGTGGAAAAGATGTGGGTGTCATTATAAAAAGATTAGCATGAGGAGTAATTGTGGTATTGTGGCATTGAAATATGTGGTTCAGTATCTCAACTGTGGTATGGATATATAAACCTACACAGGTAACAGAATTGCACTGAACTTAATACACATACTCTAACACCTATACAGACAGAAAAATGAATATAAGCAAAAATAGGGAAATGTGAATAAGATGAACTGATTGTATCAATGTCAATATTGTGGTTGTGATATTTTTGCCATTGGGGGAAATCAGAAAAGGAGTACAGTTGATCTCTGTTATTTTTAACAACTTCATGTGAATCTACAAATTTCTTAGTAAAAATTTCAATGGAAAAAAATTTAAATTCTGTATTAACAACCCTAACCCTCCACTGTTTCCATTCTAAAAACAAAGCATTTGTAGGTGACATTTTTATAGATGCTCATTGTTGAGTAGCATTAAATACAAAACAAGTCTTTGTACGCATTTTCACAGGGTTCTTGAGATTTTTCAGATCCAGTATCTATAGGGAGTAAAAATGGGGATTTGTGGTTATTCTAATTTTACATAAGTTATCTGAACAATATAGATAGGACTATTCACCTTGCTCGTTTCTAACATGAGAGAATTAACCACAGAAAACTTCTAAATTTCACTCTTGCTCCATTATCTGTGTTCATTCTCCTCCAATTTCTCATTTACTTGTTTATACCAAAAGTATTAATGTAGAAAAAGAAGAAAAAAAGAGGAATTGATTTGTAATTTGCTTATTTCTCCACACAAGCATGTATTATTTTGCTCTATATCCAAATGCATTTTTAAAAATTTATTTATTTAAATTCAAGTTAGTTCACATACAGTGTAGTATTGGTTTCAGGAATAGAACCCAGTGATTCATCACTAACATGAAACGCCCAGTGCTCATCCCAAGTGTCCTCTTTAATGGTCATCACTGATTTAGCCCATTTCCCCACCCACTTCCCCTCCAGCAACTCTCAGTTTGTTCTCTGTATTTCAGTCACTTATGATTTACTTTTCTGTTTTTATCTTATTTTTCCTTCCCTTCCCTTACGTTCATCTGCTGTATCTCTTAAATTACACATGAGTGAAATCATATTTGTCTTCCTCTGAGTTGTTTTGCTTAGCATAATATTCTCTAGTTTCATCTATGTTGTTACCAATGGCAAGATTTCATTCCCTTTGATTGCCCAGTAATATTTCACATCTTCTTTATCCATTAACCAGTCAATGGGCATTTGGGCTCTTTCCGTAATTTGGCTATTGTTGATAGCACTGATATAAAGCTTGGGGTGCATATGTCCCTTCAAACCAGCATTTTGGATCCTCTGGATAAAGACCTAGTAGTGCAATTGTTTGGTTGTAGGGTAGTTCTATTCTTAATTTTTTGAGGAACCTCCATGCTGTTTTCCAGAGTGGCTGCACCAGTTTGCATTCCTGAAAACAGTGCAAAAATGTTCCCCTTTCTCCACGTCCTTGCCAACATCTGTTGTTGCCTGAGTTGTTCATTTTAGCCATTCTGACAGATGTGAGGTGGTTTTTCACTGTGGTTTTGATTTGTATTTCTCCAATGCTAAGTAAGGTTGAGCATCTTTTCATCTTTCTGTTGGCCATCTGGATGTCTTCTTTGGAAAAGTCTCTATTCATGTCTTCTGCCCATTTCTTCACTGGATTATTTGCTTTTTGGAGGTTGAGTTTGATGAGTTCTTTATTGATTTTAGATACTAGCCATTTATCTGATATGTCATTTCTAAATGGTTTCTCACATTCTATCAGTTGCCTTTTAGTTTTGTTGACTGTTTCCTTCTCTGTGCAGAAGATTTTTATCTCAATGAATCCCAGTAGTTCATTTTTGCTTTTATTTCCCTTGCTTCTGGAGATGTGTCTAGTAAGAGGTTGCTGCAGACAAGGTCAAAGAGGTTGCCTGTTTTCTCCTGGTTTCCTGTCTCCATTTAGGTCTTTCACATGTTTTGAGTTTATTTTGTGTATGGTATAAGAAAGTGGCCCAGGTTCATTCTTCTACATGTCACTGTCCAGTTTTCCCAACACTATTTGCTGAAAAAACCTTTTTTTTCCCACTGAATATTCTTTCCTACTTTTTCAAAGATTAATTGGCTATACATTTGTGGGTCCATTTCTGGGTTCTCTATTCTATTCCATTGATCTATGTCTGTTTTTGTGCCAGTACCATCCTGTCTTAATGCTTGCAGTTTAAAGTCTGGGATTATGACAACTCCAGCTTTGGTTTCCTTTTTATTACTTTAGTTATTCAGAGTCTTTTCTAGTTCCATGCAAATTCTAAGATTGCTTGTTCTAGTTCTGTGAAGAATGCTGGTGTTATTTTGATAGGGATTGCATTGAATGTGTAGATTGATTTGGGTAGCATCAACTTTTTAACAGTATTTGTTCTTCCAATTCATAAGCAAGGATTTTCCACTTCTTGATGTTTTCTTCAATTTCTATCATAAACTTTCTATAGTTTTCAGTCTACAAATCTTTTATATTTTTGGTTAGGTTTATTCCTAGGTACCTTATGGCCTTTGATGCAGTTGGAAATGGGATAAAATCCTTGATTTCTCTTTCTGCTACTTCATTATTGGTGTAGAGAAATGAAACCATTTCTGTATATTGATATTATATCCTGTGACTATCCTGAACTCATGTATCAGTTCTAGTAGTTTTTTTTTTTTTCTGTGGAATCTTCAGGTTTTCAATGTAGAGTATTGTGTCATCTGTGAAGAGTAAATGACTTCTTCTTTGCCAATCTGTATGCCTTTTATTTCTTTTTGTTGTCTGCTTTCTGCTACTTCATTATTGGTGTATAGAAATGAAACCATTTCTGTACATTGATATTACATCCTGCGACTTTGCTGCACTCATGTATCAGTTCTAGTAGTTTTATTGGTGGAATCTTCAGGTTTTCAATGTAAAGTATTGTGTCATCTGTGAAGAGTAAATGACTTCTTCTTTGCCAATCCGTATGCCTTTTATTTCCTTTTGTTGTCTGCTTGCTGAAGGCTAGGACTTCCAGTACTATGTTGAACAACAGTGATGAGAATGGACATCCCTGTGGTATTGCTGACCATAGGGGGAAGACTCTCCATTTTTACTCACTGAGAGTGGTATTAGCTGGGGGCCTTTCATATACAGCCTTTATGATGTGCAGGTATGTTCCTTCTATTCTTACTTTTTTAAGCATTCTTATCACAAAAGGATGCTGTATTTTGTCAAATGCTTTTTCTGCATCTGTTGAAAGGAACATATGGTTCTTATCCTTTATTTTATTAATGTGGTGCATCACATTGACTGACTTGTGAATATCGAACCAGCCCTGCAGCCCAGGAATAAATCCCACTTGACCATGGTGAATAATTCTTTTAATGTACTGCTGATTTTGATTTGCTAGTATCTTGTTGAGATTTTTCTGCATCCTGGTTCATTGGGGATATTGGCCTGTAACTCTCCTTTGTAGTGGGGTCTTTGTCTGGTTTTGGAATCAGGGTAATGCTGGCTTCATAGAATGAGTTTGGAAGCATTTCTTCCATTTATGTTTTTTGGAACAGTTTGAGAAGAATATGTATTAACTCTTTTTTAAATGTCTGGATGCATTTTTAAATCCTTAACAACCAGGTTTAGCCACACTTTAAACCAAAATATTTCATTTCATTTCCTATCCCTGAAAAACTGCTTTGTAACAACTTGTGAGATGACTGGGGTCAGAGATGGAATGAAAATGTGGATAACTGCATGATCCTTTTTGAATTACATATTCCTACAAAAACAGTGGATGCCACACTCAATTATAAACTGCAAAAACATATTTGTTGTCCAAAGTAAGTAAATTTGGGGCTGACATGTTATATTGAAGTAACTACATCACTGACATCACTGCTTCCTCAAGTTAGCCACTAACAATCAAGAGCTCAGAGAATAACTAAAGAGTTTAAATAAAGGTCTAGATGATTTTTCCAAGTGCCTTAAAATACATGAGAAATAAGCACACAGAGGCAGATGCATACACAAAGAAAGGCATAACCACTATGATAACACTCACTGTTGAGTAGCATCAAATACAAAACAAGTCTATGATACAATATCCTAGGAACAGTGGATGATGAAACTCTAGCCCAATACTTTTGTCCTGACTCCAGAGATAATGTCTGAGTAAGGTGTAGTACCTTTTGGTATTTATACATGGAAGACAAGATGTGCTTTATTTTCATCATTAATTCATTCACTATTTTTTTCCTCCTTTCTTCCCTTCTTTCCTCTTTCCTTTCTTTCTCTATTCAGTGCCATAATTTGGAACAAAGGAAACATGAACAAAAGGGTAAATAAAACAGCCAGCCTGGAGTGGAATATAGTAAGCAGGGTAGGGAAAAGGAAAAAAATAAGTTGTTCAGGTAAAGAAGAAATTATGCATTAATGAAAGGAGCAAGAAGAAAATGAATCAAAGGATAAAACTCCAGTACAGAGATGTGCTAATAAATGTTTAACAACTGATTCTTCTGAATAAAACTGTACATATATATGAACTAATTATAAATTTTAATAGCACAAAGGGTCTTTAACAAGCAATTTATAATAATAAAAATACAAAAATCTATATACCATTCATAAGTATATAACTTCAGTTTGACTTACTATTTCTTGACTATTTCACTGTAGTCAGTGAATTTTATGATCTAACATAAGGTCTTATCCTGGAGAATATTCCATGTGCAATTGAACGGAATACAGAGTCCACTGTTGTTGCGTGGAGTCTGCTATAAATGTTTGTCAGGTTTATGGTGTGGTTCAGATCTCTTACTTTCTTTTTGATCTTCTGTCTAGTCGTCCTATCCATCATTGAAATGGTGGTATTGAAGCTTCCAACTATGACTATTGAATCAACTGTTTCTCCCTTCATTGTGTCAGATACTTTGTTTGTTTTAGAGACAGAGTTGAGCAGGGGAGAGAGGTGGGGAGGGGAGAGAGAGAAAAAGAGAGAGAGAGAGAGAGTATCCCAAGCAGGCTCCATTCTCACCACAGAGCCTGACATAGTGCTCGATCCCATGACCCTGGGATCATGACCTGAGCTGAATTCCAGAGCTGGCTGCTCACTCAGCTAAGCCACTCAGGTGTCTCTGTTTTTGCTTCATGTATTTTAGTGTTCTGTTATTTGGAGCATATATGTTTACAACTGCCATATCTTCCTGTTGTGTAGACATTTTAATCATTATGATTTGTCCCTCTTACCTGTAGCAACTTTTTGACTCGCTATTTCTGGCAAAATTCATTATCCATTTTTATTATTCAAATAAATCAGCTTATAAATAAATGCTTGATTGGCATTTTTGTGTAAGTTAACAAATCTGGTAAATGTGAAATAACAAAGACTTTTGGAACTTTATCTGAAATGAGCAACTTCTTTGCTGAATCATATTACTTTTGGATAGTGGAAGAGTATGTCCTCAACTTTTTGTGCTATATTCAGTGTAACAGCTATAGACACAACACACTTTAATGTTTAATCTGCATTATTAACATTTTTTTCCACTACTTTCTTAAATCTATACCCAGGGTTGGCAAACTGTCATCCATGGGCCAAATCCAGTCCATTGCCTGGTTTAATAAAGTTTTATCAAAACACAGCCATGCCCATTCACTGAATTATAGTCTGTGACTGATTTTGTGCTACAATGTTAGAGTTGAATAGTTGCAATAGACACCATCTGTCCTGCAAAGCCTGAAATATTTACTATTTGGCCTTTCCAATAAAAGAAGGAGGAGGAGGAGGAGGAAGGTGAAGAGGAGGAAAAGGAGGAGGAGGTGGAGAAGAAAATCTATACCTGATATGGACAATCAACAAGATAATAAATCAACCCCTGATTTTTAGTCTTTGCTGATTTCCAAGATGTATCTTACTCAAATTAACACTGAAGTGCTAAGAAATTAGCAAGAACTGAGACAGACTGATATTCTCTCTGCATCTGATAAACTACAAATAATTATGACTTTAAAACTATAATAGGAAAAGTTAAAACACATGGATATTTAACATTCTACATAAGAGTTCTAAGAAAGAGAATTCAATGTCTTAGTAAAAGAAACATGATTTAAAAAAATCTCTACTCCCACCATGGCCAGTTTCAAGCTACCAGGAAGACGTTGGTGAAAGTGTTGTGAGAAGCAGCGCAGTAGCACACATGTGATGATTAATTTCACACATCAACTCCAGGCATCCAGATTAAACACTGTTTCTGGGTGTGTCTGTAGGGTATTTCTGGATAAGATCAGCCTTTAAATCAGTAATTCAGTGGACTGCTCTGCCCAAAGTGTGTAGGCATGATCCAATGCACTGAAGGCCAGAATGGAACAGAAGTTGGAAGAAGGAGGAATTCACCCCCTTTTTTCCTGCCTCATTGTTGAGCTGGGACACCACACCTCACCTTCTCTGGCCCTTCACCTGGGATTTACATTGTAGGCTCCCCTGCTTCTCAGGCCTTTGAACTCAGACCAAATTACACCCCTGGCTTTCCTGGGTCTCCAGCATACAGACAGCAGATCACAGAACCTCTCAGCTTCCACAATTATGTGAGCCAGTTCCTCATAACAAACCTCTTCATATATAATAAATTTCACATACGGCTGAATGAATCTCTCTTTTTGTATGTGTATGCATGTATATATGTGTTGGCCCTTGAACAATGCAGGAGTTACAGGTGCCAGTCCCCGACACAGTTGGAAATCTGCATGTAATTTCTGACTCCCTAAAAGCTTTACTACTAATAGCTTAATGTTGACTAAAAGCCTTACCAATAACATAAGTAGTCAATTAACACATATTTTGTATGTCATATGTATTATATTCAAGACATTGAATTCTCTTTCTTAGAACTCTTATTTAGAATATTAAGCATCTATGTGTTTTAACTTTTCCTATTATAGTTTTAAAGTCATAATTATTTATAGTTTATCAGATACAGAAAGAATATCAGTCTATCTCAGTTCTTGCTAAATTTTTTTAATGTTTAGTTTTGAGAAAGAGAGAGAGACAGAGTGCGAGTTGGGGAGGGGCAGAAAGAGAGGGAGACACAGAATCCAAGCAGGTTCCAGGCTCTGAGCTGCCAGCACAGAGCCCAACACAGGCCTGGAACTCATGAACTGTGAGATCATGACCTGAGCCAAAGTCAGATGCTTAACTGACTGAGCCACCCAGGAGCCCCTCAGTTCTTGCTAATTTTATTATTTCTTACAATAAAGTAAGACAGAGAAAAGAAAATGGTATTATGAAAGTCTTAAGAAAGAGAAAATACATTTACAGTATGAAAAAAAAATCTACATATAAGTAGACCCAAGCAGTTCAAACCTGTGCTGTTTGAGGGTCAATTGCATGTCTCCTACTGATTCTGTTTCTTTGGAGAATCCTATTAGTATAATACATTACACAGTATTTCTAGCATAAGAATATAATAGATGTAAATAACCTCAAGATCACGAAAATAGAAAAGCATATTTATTTTAAAAATGGTGAATTTTGAATATATATTATCTTTGTTTTTAATAGAAAGCATTTAATTGTAATTTATGTAATACAATTTTAATAATGGCTATAACCAGATCACAAAAGCTGGTAATTTAATAAGCCATTCTCCCAAGTCAGTACAAGCCTACTCCAGCGTATCTTTTCTGCACACAAATGCAGGAAACAGCCTCCTAACAAAATCATAATCCCTTCCACATCTCTTAGATGGACTTGGAAATAAGGATAAGGTGGAAATTATAATTCCCAAGTATATCATGCCTTCTTCCTTCACTATCAAGTGCTTTTTCTTTTATCATCTGTTCTCCTGGGTTCTATAAAATATTCTTGGCTCATTACTTTTAGGAACAGAGGATGTACTCTGGCTTCACCTACCAGAGTAGGTGAATAAATCACTTAATATATCTGGGAGGCATTCACAGGGGAGAGGCTGAAATCAAGCTCTCCAAACAGAAATGCAAACAAACAAGAAAGAAGAAGGCAGAGAGATCTGCTTCCCATCAAAACACTTGCCCAGGTGTCATATCTCCTGAGACCACCTTTTATTTTGTTCTTGGCGTTACAGGCACATAACTGAAAACCTGGGCAGAGATGAGAGATGTCCAATTAGTGTGCAGAAAACAGGCACAGTAGGGTCAGGGATAGCCAGGTTTTCTGCCTGATGAGGATATATACCACTGTCCTTGCAGTGTGATGGATCTGATTACAAAGGACTTAGGGTCAGAAAAACAGTGGTGTGGTCATGGGTAAGCACAAAATAACTCATGTTACTGTTTACTTACAAGGAAAGATACTTCTCCCAGTGACAAGCTTGATATGGCCGGAGGAGAGTTCACATCTCTTACAAAACTGCACACTGATTTCACTTCCCCTTGTTGTCATATATAAACTATGCTTTAAATTCCTTGAAATTCTTCTCTATTTAGGAAAGTATTTCCCATGTATTCAATGATTTATTTGACCAAAAATAAATAAGACATAGTCTTTACTTCCACTTTCTGGCACTTCTCACCCTCTCCTTCTTTTTGAACTATTAGTATCCACCTAAAGTAAAAATGTTATGTAAAACAGAAATGTAATGATTTGCCAGTGGTTGTGGGCATAGGATGACTGAAGCCAGCACCTGCTACCTCTATGACTCCCAAGGTCTCAATATCCTTACCTGTAAAGTGGAGATAAAATAGTGCCTGTCACCCATACCTCATTGTCAGGAATAAATGAATGAACATATATAATGTGCTCAGAATAGTGTCTTCAACATTACAAGTGCTCAAGAAACTCAGTGACTACCACCATTGCTATCATCACACACTAATTAGTACTAGTTTTGTATAAAAATAACAAAGAGCACATTTCAAGATTACACTTAAACATCCATTATAATGAGTTAATTGTAGATCTTTTATGAAATTTTCCACTTAAATGTCTAGTTCCTGTGGCAATTCTAAGTATTTTAATCCACTCTGTGCTACAGTGATGGAGATTAGGTTTGTTTTCTTTTTAAAAAAAATTTTAATGTTTATTTTTGAGAGAGAGAGAGACAGCACAAGCAGGGGAGGGACAGAGGAGATGGAGACACAGGATTCGAAGCAGGATCCAGGCTCTGAGCTGTCAGCACAGAACCTGATGCGGGGCTTGAATTCATAAGCTGTGAGATTGTGACCTGAGCCAAAGGCAGACACTTAACAGACGGAGCCTCCCAGGTGCCCCTATTTTCTTATTAAAACCTGACTATATTTAAGTTTACCAAAAACAAGGACAAAATGAATGTTCACTCTGGTCATGTCTGTGACAGCAAAACAGTGGACATGAACTAACTGCCTCTCAGCATAGGTAAATATGGTGCACTATGGGGAAGTGTACACAGCTGCCTTTAAAAGAATGAGGAACTCCCTTTATACAGTTGACATTGACCAACAGTGGGGATAGAGGTGCCAACACACACCCTTATGGTCCAAAATTCACAGGCAACTTTTAACTTCCCCAAAACATTACTAGTAGCCTACTGTTGACCGGAAGCCTTACCAATAATAGAAACCATTGATAACACATATTTTATATATGAATTATATATTGTATTCTTATAATAAAGTAAGCTAGAGAAAAGAAAATGGTATTAAGATGATCATGAGGAAGAGAAAGAGTACATGTACAGTACTGTATCTATTAAATAAAATCCGTGTATAAACGAACTCATGCTGTCCAAGGGTCAAGTACGTACTTCGACCCTAATGTCTGAACTAATATCATTGAGCAGGGAATATGTCTAAATATCACCAAGGAGGGAAATGAGACAAAAGTATGTAAGTTTAGGGGTGCCTGGGTGGCTCAGTGGGTTAAATGTCCAACTTTGACTCAGGCCATGTTCTCACAGTTCTTGAGTTTGAGCCCCATTTCAGGCTCTGTGCTGACAGCTCAGAGCCTGGCACCTGCTTTGGATTCTGTCTCCTTTTCTCTCTGCCCCTCCCCCGCTCACACTCTGTCTCTGTCTCTCTCTCAAAAATAAACAAGCATGAAAAAAAATTTAAAGTATGTAAGTTTATTTCTAAAAAACTATGTGAAAAACACTATATGTTTGTGTATGTACATGTACACACAGATGAACATAAATATGAATGCACAAAAAGAGAGTTGGATGCCTCATAAAGTAATCACCCAGTGTGGCAGGGAGTGGGAGGCAGAGAGTGAGGAAGGAACTTTCATTTTTATTCTAATTTATGTATTGCCTGCATCTTTTATACAAGAATCTATTAATATTTTATTTCATATTTAAAAAAGGAAAACAGCATCTTCTCATTTAAGACAAAATACTCATCAACACACATAATGCATTACGTTGTATTGATCTGCATTTGAAGAGCATTCTGTTATGCTTTCATTTAAAAGCAAAGTAAAAACACACAGAGCTGTCAATCACTGTTTTATACTTGAAACTAATGCAACATTGTGTGTCAACTATACTTCAATGAAAAGTACATTTTAATTTATTTTTTTAAATATTTATTTTTGGGAGAGAGAGAGAGAGAGAGAGAGCATGAGTGGTGGAGCAGCAGACAGAGAGGGAGACGCAGAATCCAAAGCAGGCTCCAGGCTCTGAGCTGTCAGCACAGAGCCCAACACAGGGCTCGAACTCATGAACTGTGAGATCGTGACTGGAGCCGAAGTTGGATGCTTAACTGACTGAGCCACCCCGGCGCACCCAAAATATATTTTTAAAAAGAGCAAGAAAAGTGTGAAACTAGATCCAAAACTTTGGCAGAATGAACCAAAAAAAAAAAAAAAGCCTAGAAAAAGATCTTTAAGCAAATGTTTGATGCTGTAATATGTCATTGTACAAGCAGCCTCCAATGAAACAAAACGTGATGAGGCATTTTAAAGGGCTTTTGAAAACCAACAACGCTCTTTCTTGTAATTAACCTAAAACAACATGTTTACTTAAAATCCCAAAAGGACTTTTTATCTTCCTCCCGGGCTCTTAGGAAAATTCACTGACTGACTGGCTCCCAGGCACTCGGGGCCAGGAAGGGCACCAGGCCCTGGATGTGTGACAAGATGCAACACAGATGTGGCCTTTTCCTCTCTGCTGCTTTGCCAAGCAGGAAATGATGGGGAAAAGGCCAGTCTCTGGGGGAAAAGAGAAGGCCCCAGGGAAAGAACAGCACAGGTGGGGAGCCTCCGGGATAGGCCAGTCCAGAAGGCCCTTCAGGGGATATGCTGCTCATTCTGGAATCTAGAGCATGAGAGGGAACCTCCCACTGGCCACCTTGGAGGAAGCACAGCCCAGGCAGAGGGTGCACCACCAAGAGCAGCCCAGGTGAGCAAGAGCCTGGAAATCCCACAGCTGGGCCTGGGGAGGGCAGTGGGGGGACTGAGGGTCACCCTGGGAAAGCTGGGGTGAGGAGTGGGGGAAGCCCAGGGACAGCATGGGAAGTGTGGGGGAATAGAGCGAGGGGAGGGAGTCGTACCAGGGTAAGCCGTAAGGGAGGGTGGGGGGATGTTAAGGATTACCACAGGAAGCTGTCAGAGGATAGAGTAATGGGGAGGCCTGGGGGAGGAGGGGGGTGAG
>NW_027529641.1:8165942-8232339 GCF_008692635.1 Crocuta crocuta | reverse complement strand
CACAAGCAGCGTCATGGAGGAGTGGGGCAGGAGGGCTCCAAAGGAATAGGAAGCAGGAGGGGACACATCAAAGAGCTCACAGGCCACAAGGAGGGCTCTCTGCACAGCATCCCATGTGCAATGGAAAGCATGAGATTCAATTTATATATTAAAAAAAATTTTTTTAACATGTATTTATTGTTGAGAGACAGAGTGCCAGCAGGAGAGGAGCAGAAAGACAGGGAGACAATCTGAAGCAGGCTCCAGGATCTGAGCTGTCAGCACAGAGCCCAACGCGGGGCTTGAACCCACAAACTGTGAGATCATGACCTGGGCCGAAGTCAGACGCCTAACCAACTGAGCCACCCAGGGGCNAGTAAAAAAAAAAAAAAAGCACAAAAACCAAACAAACCTCTAGCTACCTAGAAAGTTAAGAAAATAAATTTAAGTAATGCTTAGATTAAAGAACAAAGCAAAACTGAAATTACAATTTCACTGTAATTCAGTGAAACTCAGTGAGAGCACTGTGTTATCAGTAGTACCCCTGGCACTCAAGTATAAAAGGTAGAAAATAAACATAATATTCCTTGGGAAAGCAGAAGGGGCTAACAAATAAAGCATGGTAGGAGTCCCTGGTGGCTCAGTCAACTGAGAGTCCAACTCTTGATTTTGGCTAAAGTCATGATCCCAGTGTTGTGGGATAAAGCCAGCATCAGGCTCTGTGCTGAGTGTGGAGCCTGCCTGGGATTTTCTTTCTCCCTCTCTCTTCCTCTCCCCCTCTGCCCCACTCCCCTGCTCTTTCTCTCTCTCTAAAATTAAAAAAAAAAAGCTAATACTTAAAATAAAAAGCACACTCAACAAAGCAATACATCTAAGAATTCTCTTGATTAACAAAAGTAGCAGCTGGGTCTTTGAGGGAAAACAATTTAAAAAATGATAAACTTGGGGCACCTGGATGGCTCAGCTGCTTAAGCCTTTGACTCTTGATTTCTCAGGTCATGATTTTACAGTTCATGGGTTTGAGCCCCATTTTAGGCTCTGTGCTGGCAGTGTAGAACCTGCTTGGAATTCTCTATCTCTCTGCCTCACCCTGGGGTGTGCACATGTGTGCTCTCTCTCTCAAAATAGATAAATAAATACTTTTTTAAAAAAACTTTAAATCAAGAGAGAGGAAATATAATTTAGCATTAGAAATCAGAGAAGACAGGGGCGCCTGAGTGGCTCAGTCAGTTAAGTGCCTGACTC
Organism: Crocuta crocuta; assembly: GCF_008692635.1. Lineage (NCBI taxonomy): Eukaryota > Metazoa > Chordata > Mammalia > Carnivora > Hyaenidae > Crocuta > Crocuta crocuta. Next base: position 8,231,115 of record NW_027529641.1, on the reverse strand, counting down.
TTGATTTTGGCTCAGGTCATGATCTCAAGGTGGTGAGCTCGAGCCCCACATTGGGCTCTGTACCGAGCATGGAACCTGCTTAGGATTCTCTCTCTCTCTGTCTCTCTCTCTCTCTGTCCCTCCCATGCTCATTCTGTCTCTCTGTCTCAAAATAAATAAATAAAAATTATAAAAAAAGAAATCAGAGAAAATATACCAATAAAAATCTTTTAAAATTATTAACAGCCTGATTGAGGGATAAATCACATACAGTTCATGAAAAAGTTTACAACTCATTGGTGTTTAGTATCTTGACAGAGTTGTGCAGCCACAGTCCATTTTAGAACATTTTTATCACTCCAAAAATAAATCTTAAACTCTGCCCAAACCTACTTTCCTTAAGCTCCTCAGCCCCAGGCAACTATCAATCTACTTTCTATGCCTATAGATTTGCTCAACAGTTCTGCTTTAATTATAAAAGAACATTAACCATAGTTTTATAACAATACATCAGAAAATAGATGAAATACACAATTTTAGAAAATATGTATTAACAAAAATTACCAAGAAAATGTAAATAACACAATGGTCCTATTAAAAAATTTAAAAGCAGCCAAATCAACTCCCCAAGATGCAACAAACTTGAATAATTCCTTGGTTATTTAAACCGTGTCAGAATACAGATCAAACCAAGTGCTTTCAAGCATAGCATTCCAATCCAATAATTCCAATACAAAAACTGGATAAGGCTACGACCAAAGGTAAACCATTAGTCAATCTCATGTATGAATTTAGGCATACAACTCTTAAATAAAATATTATCAATTTGAATGCAGCATAATATGTATGCCTTAAAAGCACCTGGACCACGGAGGGCTTATTTCCATAATGCGAAGCTGGTTTGGCATTAGGAAACCTATTAATGCAAATCACTACATTAATAAACTAAAAGAGGAAAGTCATATGATCAGCTTCACAGATGTTGAAAGATGATGATAAAATTTACATGCATTTCTGATTAAAATAAAAATCTTAGCCAGCTAGGCCAGATGGATGTGCCGTTAAGTTATTAAGAGCACCTTTCTCATAAGCTGACAGCAAGCATTACACTAAAGGGTGATGTCTCTGGTCAACCCTTTTCACTTTCAAACCTGTGAAAGTCAGGAATAAAGCATGGCATAAAAAAGGTCTTTCATTCGTCAAGCTCCTTCCGTAAATCCTCATCATGAGTAGGAGGTGACAGAGGGTTTGGCTGATTCAGACTTACTTGGGGAAAGTGACCTGTAAGTTCTGACTTCTTACGTCACTGCTTTGGAAATGCTCTGCCTGCAGGAGTCCACCTGAGCAGGAAAGCTCCGGCAGGCCGGCCTTGGGACTCTGTGACTACAGACGTGTGATTAAAAACAGCTGCTGGAGGGGCACCTGGGTGGCTCCAGTCGGTTAAGCCTCTGACTTTGGCTCAGGTCAGGATCTCAGGATTCATGGGTTCGAGCCCCGCATCGGGCTCTATGCTGACAGATCAGAGCCTGAAGCCTGCTTTGGATTCTGTGTCTCCCTCTGTCTCTGCCCCTCCTACTCTCATGCTCTGTCTCTCTATGTCTCTCAAAAATGAATAAATGTTAGACCAAAAGAAAAAAACACAAACAAAACCCCAAACTGCTAGAAATAGGCTGTGGCTTCTTTGAGTCAAGTAGCCTGTTAGTACTTGAACCTCTTCTGTACCTCTGCTGTGAGAGCAATAAATCGCTTTATAGCTAATGGACAAGTGAAGCTGCTGGGCCTCCTAATGGTGTGAAGATGCTCTCTCCCTTCTTTCTGCCGTGTCTCCTACCCCGTGTCTGACGCTCCTACCCTGTGTCTATGACGCTCTGTGGTTAGATTAAAAGCCTATTACATTGCAGGTACTGAATGCCAACTTAAACCCATATCAATGTGAAAAGCCAAGAAAAAATATATGGACATAAATATTCATAATAAGTGGACAACACCCCTATTTTCATACCAATAGGGTAGTCTACCTCAAAATGAAAAGATATACTGGAAAAACTTTTAGAGTGAATAAGAAAGTTCTGTAAAACAAACAAAAATCAATAGTATTTCTACTTCTGGAAAGAGGAGAGATATACCTTTTCCTATTCCTGTAAATACAACCAGAAACCCTGTATTATATATAAAATGTATGTTAAAAGACTCTGAAAAGTATAGACTTGTTAGGGACCTCAGGACCCAGGGAAGGGAACAGCAATGAGCTTCCTGGGTTTTCTTTTTGCCTCATATATCCCATATTTGGAGATGAAGACGAAGCCACCTGGTCCCCACAGTGTGGAGGGAAACCACAGACAGCCTGTACTCCTACCCCACAGTGGTAATTAGCCCCCTTCCACCCCTTGTCAGTATAAGCCATATGGGGAGCAGTTGTGAGGTGTTCCCCCCTCTTCCCAGCCAGGCAGGTAGCACTGGAGACCTACTAGGGAAATGCAGTTCCTGCCCCCACCTAGGAGAAAATTAGTAGGATCTGGGGTAAGTCAAGAATTCTTACACTTAACACCCAAAGCATGTTCCATAAAAGCAAAAACAGATAAATTAGACTTCATCAAAGTTAAATTTTTTTCTCTGTCAAAGACCGTATTAAGAGGATAAAATAGACAGGGATAAACATTTGCAAGGCACATCTTTGACAAATGATTAGATCTAGAATACAAAGAACTCTCAAAACTCAAGAGTATTAAAAAATTGGGGGAAAGATATGAAATATGACCAGACGCTACACCAAAGAGGATATACAGATGGTAGTGAAGCACAGGAAAAGCTGTTTATCATTATTCATCTGGGGAAGACAAATTAAAAGTACCATGAGACATCACTCCATACCACGAGAATGGCTCAAGTAAAAAAAAAAAAAATGACACCACCAAATGCTGGCAAGGATGCAGAGAAACCGGATCTCTTGCACACTGCTGGTGGGAATGTAAAATGATACTGACAGTCTGGAAAACAGCTTGGCAGTGTCTCAAAAAAAAAAANGAAACGTGTGCCTGCCATACACAACCCAGCAATTCCTGGGCATTTATCTCAGAGAAATGAAAAAATTATGTTCACACAAAAACCTTTACATGAATGTTCATAGCAGATTTATTTGTAATAGAGTGGAATTAGTCCAGATGTCCTTCCATAGGTAGATGGTCAAACGATGGCATATCCATACGGTGGAATACTGCTCCATGGAGTAAATAGGAAAAAATTATTGGTCTGTGCAGGAACCTGAGTCAATCTCCAGAGGATTATGCTGAGTGAAAAGAGCCAATTCTAAAGGTTTATATTGTATGATTCCACTTCTATAATATTTTAGGGAAAAAATAACAGAGGGGCACTGGGTGGCTCAGTCAGTTAAGCTGCTCAGATCATGATCCTAGGGTCATGGGATCAAAACCTGAGTTGGGCTATGTGTTGAGCATGAAGCCTTCTTGAGATTCTCTCTCTCTCTCTCTCTCTCTCTCTCTCCCCTCCACTCCTTCACTCACGTACTCTCTCTCTCCCTAAAATAAAAAAACAAAGAAAGAAATGGAGTATTCTAGTGGACTAGTAGTTGCCAGGGTTAAAGAGGAAGTAGGGGTGGAAGGAAAGTGAGTATATCTATAAAAAAAGCAACATGAGGGACCTTCATAGTGGTAGAAATGTTCTGCATCTTGACTGTATCAATGTCAGTAACCTACTAAGATGTTACCAATGCAGCAAACTGGGAAAAGCTACATAGATCTCTGCAATATGCAATACTGCAATATGCAAGAAATATTCTTGCAACTTTTCACAAATCCATGATTATCTCAAAATGAAAAGTTTAATTTAAAAAATCAATAGCTTTCCTATATTATAGCAATAAGCATTTATAAAAAATTATGAAGAAAAATACCCTTGACATTAGCATCAGAAACTGCAAACTGGGAATAAAGTCAATACAAAATGTTTAAGCACTTGACAAAGGAGTAAGACTTTTCTCAAGGCATGAAAGACCTGAAAACAAGAGAGAATACATTTCTGCACACAAAGACTTGGTCTTTATAGATCTCTATTCTTCCCAATAAACATTCAATTCTGATTCTGTGAAAAAAAAGCTCAACCTCCCTAATGACCAGGGTATGCAAATTAAAATAAGGAGATTTCTTTCTTCATCCTTCAAACTGGCAAACATTTTCAATACTGGTAGTATGTAATGTTGGGATGGGAGTGGGGCATGCTCATTCCCACAGACTGCAGGTGGAAGTGTGTATGAATGTAACCCTTTCTGGAAGGCAATACCAGTCAAAAATTTTAATGCATTTACCTTTTGGGCCATCAATACAACTTTAATATATAAATCTCATATATATTTGTATAAATATACATAAATATACACAGACTTGTCCACAGAGTTATTTATAAGACAATGAGCTCCAGTATTATTTACGACATTAGAAGCTAGAGACCACTTAAGTACCTTGTAGGTTGGGGTCTGGTAAATACTGTGTACAACTGGCATCCATTGAACCTAATGCAAGAGTCAAAAAGATGGACTGGATCTGAGGATATTTCTTGATTTTACATATAGAAATTTCCATAAGGGTACATGTCCTTATGGAGGGCATTAAAGAGGTATTAAAGTGGACTTTTTATACTTCAGTAGTTTTAAAATATTTTCACTGGATACATTTCTTTGGTAGTTTGAATCATCAAATAAATAAAATAGATACATTTCTGGAAAAATATAACAAGAAAGGAAGAGAAATAGAAAATATAAAGCAGAATGAATACACATAAAAGGAATAAGAATGTAATGTTACAAGATTCTTTTTTGGAGACCACTTGCTGCATTACTTCATATTAATAAATGTGGAAAGGACAATACAATGAAAAAATGTTAATAATACAAATACTGTCAAAAGCTTAGAAAGAAATAGAAAAAAACTGGAATAGAAAATTATACCAAATAACTATTTTATGAAATAGTGCTAGATCCAGAGAATTATACATTTGAGTATTAATATTCATCAAGGAACAGAAAATTCCTTAGATTTCATTTATTCAACTAATTTTTTATAAAAATTACTATAATCATGAAACAAAATATGAAAGAGCAGGAGAAAAATGAAAACTACAAATTAATTACATTTATGAATACAGATGAAAAATCATAAATAAAATATCAGCAGACAGAATCCAGTAATATTTTAAAAGACTGTGGGGATTTCATTCCAATTATGTTCCACGTAGCTTAGTCTTGAGACTGTTAATGTAATCTACCATATCAATGGATCAAAATAAAAAATATATAGTCCTAACAGATGTCAAAAGAACTTGATAGAATTTAACCTCCACTTTATTTTTAAAAGACTCTTAGTAAAATATGAACAGAACTTTATCACCTTAACATTACAAAATAGCCATCTAAAACCATGGCTCAGCATCATGTTTGACAGTGAATCATTATATTCAGAAACAAAAAGTGATGAGTCACCATTAATATCTAATGTTATTTTGATAAGTTTAGACAAAATAACTAGACAGGACAGCAAAATAAGTACAAACATTGGAAAGCAGAGACAATATTATAATTACTTCTGACAAACCATGGGTCAAAGACTCAATTCTACATTCAACGTCACATACCATTAAATTCAAGTAATAAAAAAATCACTGAAAGTCTTATACACCACTAGGGTCTTCTTGCAACATGAAATATTAATTTTTAAAAGTGCACCCACCAGAGCAACAAGATATTTAAAACATCTAGCATTAAAATTTAAAAGAAATATGGAAGGTCCACATGTGGTTTTTTTAGATTATAAAAACATAATGATATTTATAGCAAAATAAATCCAAGATTGATGAAACATAAATATTTTAAAAATGAAACCCTAAAATTCTGGAAGGAAAACAAAAAAAACTTTTTATAATTTTGGAGCAGGAAAAGCTTTTCTAGGCAAAACATATAAATCAGAAATCATTAAGGCTCAACATATATAAACTAATAAAATCAATTTGAGTGCATGAAACTTCCACACAAGAATACCAAAAAAAGTCAAGAAATGAATAACAAGCTATGAAAAAACATATACCTACAACACATATGACAATGGGCAGTTTCCTTAATACAGAAAGTACACTTACAAATCAATTGTGAACAGCAACAACCTAACAGTAAAATAGACAACCAAAATGAACTGGCAGTTAGAAAATACGGCAATAACTTTTTAAAAAAGTTTATTTATTTTGAGAGAGAAAGAGCAGGAGAGGAGCAGAGAGAGAGGGAAAGAATTCCAAGCAGGCTCCACAGTGTCAGCACAGAGCCGGACATGGGGCTTGATCTAGACCATGACCTGAGTCAAAATCAAGAGTTGAAGGCTTAACCAACTGAGCCACCCAGTTAGAAGAAATAACTTCTAAACAAATGTAAAAGATGCTCAACTTTGCTTTTAATTAAAGAGATGCAAATTACAGATTAAGATCTTATACTTTTGTCAGATTGGCAAACACCAAGAAAAATTTTTTTGATGACACCCAGAAGTTTGCGGGTGTCTTGGTAATCAGGCACAGTCATATACTGTTGGCAAGAGTCTGGTGTCCCATCTTTGGGGTTAATGTAGGAATAACATCCGAAATGTAAAGTGTCTTCTTACACTTTGTCCGAAAGGACACTCAGTAATTTCTTCTCGAGATCTACTTGCTTATTCCTTTCTGGTTGGCCATGGTACCCTTTACATTAGACCGGTCCCCACAGCAGCTATAATAACCATTCTCTACTGGTTGAGTAATGAATGTGCACAAAGGGTGATGTCTGCCATGTTTGTTTTAGCAAGACACTAGAAACACCCCTAACCCATCCTTCATTACTGGTTGAATCAGTCACCCTGCATCCATCCATCCAGTGGAATTCTCTGCTGCCCTCTCACAGCTGGGAAGTTCTCCAAGTGGCTGGCTGACAAAAGCAGTGTGAATAATGATGTACAGAAAAGGTTCCCCATGTGTATAAAAATGATAATATACAAAATAAGCATATACAATGTCTGGCTATCAAAAACTTTCTGGAAGGGGGTGAGAGTTTGGAATAGAAAAGAGATTTAGCATATAGAAATACAAATATATACTTATATTTATTTTATTATATATATGCAGAGAAAAATAAATTAATTTTTAATTACACAGAGGAAAAAGACAAACACACCTACAGATATGGAAATATGCTAGATATCCTAAAGGAAAACAAAAACTCCAGTGAAGGATTTTTAGAACAATTTGGATAAACCAAAACACACAATGTTCCTGAATGGGAACACATGGCATGTTAACATGTCAATTCTATCCCAATGCAATCTATAATTTTAATGTGAGTCCAATTCATCTCTCAAGTCTACTCCTTTTGAGTCTTTACCAGAAAAATTTTAAACTCATCTGGAAGACCAAACTTTTAAGACTAGGCAAGAACATTTTTTAAGAGGTAGTTTAAAGTCTGGAAAGTAGGTGGGGGTAGGGCTTGCCCTTCCAGTTATTATATGCGTGTGTGTGTGTGTGTGTGTGTGTGTAATTAAAGAAATATTGTTTGGAATATAAATAAATGGACATAGGAGGAAATAAGAATGAAAAGTTCATGGTACAGCCCCTCTGGAAAACNAAAAAAAAAAAAAAAGAATGAAAAGTTCAATCATAGACAAATAGGCATAAGAACATATGTGTATGTGTCCATATATGTGATAATGCTGATAGAGCAGACATTGGTTGTTTTTTGACCACTGATCATACATTTTTTGCCTCCTCCAACTCCCTACCCTTCCTAATAGCACCTAAATTCATTTTGGGGAATTATCTCTTAAATTGCCTTGGATTCAGTGTGGTGGAACAGTTATGCAGATTTCTGTCTTGCCCTGACCCATCGATCAAATGCTCTCTCTCTGGGTTCTGACTCTAGACAGAGATTAAAAAGCACTGGAACTGTTCACTGAGGAGAACAGTATCTCGATGAGTTCAGGATTCCTGCAGCCAGAACACTCTCTGGGACAGGCTTCTGTATCCACAGAAGTTTCCTTGAAACCATCCAGTTTCCAAGCTTAATCTTTAACCCTCTTGGTTATTCTACAGGCCCTATCGTCTTTGCAATATATAGCCTATAGCTTTGTCAGCCTTTGTAACTTGCCACCAAAGGACTCTTAGAATTCAGGTGGCATTTCAAATCATCAGGAAAATATTAGATTACTCAGGGAGTCATTTTAGGAAAGTTAGCTACTCATTTGGGGGAGATTATTCAAATTCATTAAACAAGTTCCAAATATGAAAGAGTTAACTATATTAAAAAAGGGGCAGGGGGTAACATGATATTGGAAAGAATGTCTTTTTTATTGGTTCCAAGATAAGACCACAAAGGAAAACATTCATAGATTTAAATACACTAAATCTAAAAGGCACCTAACAATCCAGGAAATATATTTGACCAATACAAGCTATAGGACTCAAGACCATAATTTGTAAGAATCTCTTAAAAATCAGAAGGATAGTTAAATCTAAAAATGGGTAAAGGCCCCAGTCAATTCATAGGGGAAATATAAATGATATACAAATAATATTGTATGTGTACATATAAACTTCTGTATGTACAATTATAATACAAATGAATTATACAATTGCATATATGAAGAGATCTTACAAATCACTAAGATAAATACTTCTAAAAATGGTAAAGGTCAGAGTCAACTCACTCACTGAACAAGAAATATAAATGGTGTGTATACACATATATTTAACTGCACATATGTATGTACATATATAAACTCATATATATGCAATTATAATAAAGTTCAGTCTTATTAATATTAAAGGAATTCAAATTAAAGTAATGATGTCATTTTATACCTTTCAAATTAGCATAAATTTTAAAAAGTAACAATTTGCAGTGCTGGCAAGGGTGTGGGAAGAAAAGCATTCTCATAAATTGGGATTATAAATTGGTAAACTCATTTAGAACACAGTAGGTCAATATGTAGCACATGTTTTAAAGATAATGGCAACTTTCATACATGTGAAAAGCAGAGACTAGTTAAATAAACAATGCTATAGTCATTCATACAGAGCATCCATTACAAATAAAGTTGTAGAAAAACCTTAAAGCATGAAGTAATGTTCATAATTAATAACCAAATCACAAAGCTGCATGAAGAGTATAGCATATTTAAATATATATTAAATACACACATATGTATACACATACATATGCACATACGTACATACACACATATGTACAGAAAAGACTGGAAAGACATAATAGACGGGGTTGTAGGGTGACAAGTGTATTTTGTTTTCTTGAGTTTTCTATAGTAATTGTATATTTTCTATAGTAATTATATATTTTATATGTAATTCTTATATATAGTAATTATATTATACATTTTTATAAGGAGTATATTTTTCATTGTTTTATACCTCCTATTAAATAATAGTATCTTATGAGAAGCTCAGGGAAGGTAATGCCCACACATAACAGAAAAGAGAAGTAAAGATGAGACAGGGAAAGTGATTTGTCCTAAGTCATATAAGTAGTCGGTTATGAAGCCATGACACTGATCCTGGTTTGCTGATTCCAAATCCACTACTCTCTTCATTATACACACTGCACTTCAACAAGCGAGTACACTGATCTCATTTAGGAATTACCGGCCATGTATGAGCCAGGGCAGAGCGATGATTAGGATTAAGCTCTAAAGTCAGATAAATATTGATGATTCCACAGTACTATATAACCAAGATGTATGTGAAAGTGCATGAGTGTACATGATGTCCATTTAATTTATTCAGGGGTTACTGAAGACAGAAAGGAATAAAGGAAACCAAATCTACCTGTTCTATCCTTTCATAATGCTTTTGATGTAGGAAAACGGGGTCTGGGATTAAGACCCACAGGTGTCAGCCTTTCGAGATGGGGCCCTAGGTGTGGGCCTTCTGCTTGATCCGGACTTCCATGCACTTCTTGTCACCCCAAACATTGCCTCCCACACACAAGGTCTCGCATTGAAACATGGGGGTCAGAGGAAAAATGGCCAGTCCCTTGTCACTTGCCAGATGTTATCATATTCACAGCACCCTGTATTTAGGAATAAAGAGGCTGACCCAGTTATGGACACAAGCTGGCAGTCACCCTTTCTGATGGTGGAGGGGCTCCAGGTTTATCATTTCTAAGTCACGAGCAATACTGCATCATACCGAGGATACTATGTACATCATATCGGGGTGAAATCTGATTAAGTTGGTCTAGGTCATACTGAACAGAAAATAGCAAGATGAAGCTCTCACAGTTAGTTTTTGGAACTCAGTAGGTGCCTCTGACTGAAACTGTGCCAACTTAAACTAGTCCTTCTAGCCTTCTGTTGCTAAGAACTGTCGAGAGTAGCAGTTTGCAACAGCTGTTCCTTTGAACCCAAAAATCAGGGCCACGGGAAAAGTAAGCATCTCCCTGCTACAGAAAAGCTGTATAGCCTCTGACTTCCCAAAAACAATCACCACAGGCCCAGCAAGTGCACAGGCAGCTGTGAAGGAGAATGGCTCTAAAAAGTAGCCTACGTAGTCTCCAAGATAAATAAACAAATACCAATGCCTCACATCCAGCAGCCATGATCATATGGGGAGTCAAACTGTACTCTTACTGAATGGGACTGGATACACTTTAATTTCTGCCCCACCCAGAAGCACATATTACTGTACTGGGAGCTAAGTCATGATATGGAATGAAGGTTGTATCTAACCAAACCCTTATTGATCCCCTACAATGTACACAGCACACTGTCTACACCTTTCCTAGATCTATTCCTAAAAGTTAATCCCCTTTTTGAATTGAAAAAAAAAAATGTGAAATAGCACCCATTATCAATCTATATTATATGTATCTCAGCACCTAAGATCGACTTGCAAAATTGATTTTTAAAAAATTCAGTGGAGAGAAAAATCAATGCAACAAATGCCAAAATATAGTCATTACTAAAGACATTTGTTCTAAAACAGCATCATGCTGTGATCCTTAGAAATACGCTATTCGTAACTGATTTACAAGAAGGATGGGTTTTAATATGAGGTAGCTTTTAGAAATGAGTCAACTTAAATTCCTTACACAATTATAAAATATCAGAGTAAATCCAAGGATATAACAAAATTTATTTTTAAAATTACTTTCAGGTAAAATCAAAGTCTATGACCTTTATCAAAAGGTTTGCATTTCATTACTCACCAACTGACAGCCTTCTAGGGAGTTGACTAGCTGAGCATTCTGACAGGAGAGAATTGAACCAGCCAAATTCAGCATTACACACACTGCAGAGAGCAGCATGAAAAAGGTTATCTGGAAACAAACCAAACAAAAATTGATTATTAACTTGGAGAAGTTTGAAGGAAAAGTGATTTGGCTTTAAAAAAGCTTTCAGTTGATCACAAAACTGTATGAATAACAGTTATATTTTTTAAAGGGCAGTGTTATTTCTCCATTTGAATTACATTGTAAAATATCTTAGGGGTTAAAATAGCTTAGAGGCTAAATATCTTGAAAATACTATAAAACTACAAAAACAGTTTTATACAGTCTTGAAAATAACAAGTTAGAAATTACTAAAGAAAACCAAAGGAAAGAAGTTTGTTTATTAGAAGGCCTTTAAATGTATTTCTTTTCTTTTCTTTTTTTGTGGAAAACTTCATACCTATGCAAAACCAGAAAGACAGTTAAATGAGGTCCCACATACCTATCACCCAGACTCAACAACTAACCAACTCATGGTCTATTGTGTTTCATTTATACCCTCTCCACTCCATATTACTTTGCAGTAAGTATCAGACACTGTATGATTTCATCCTTAAATATGACAGTTAATTTCTAAAATAAGACTTGTTTTTGAAAACATCACCAAAATAATGTCATCACCTCTAGAAAATTTATCATTCATTAATATCAAATGTTCAATGGTTCACGTTTCCCTATCTCATTTTGAATCCGTTTACACAGGATACAAAGGAGTTCCATATAATGCAACTAATTGTTCTGAATCTTAGGTATTTTTTTAATTTATGGATTTTCTCCTCCACTGTATTTTTTTCTTCCATGAAAGTTATTGAAGAAACCAATTAATTTGTCCTATAGAGTTTTCTACAGCCTAACTTTGCTGAATGTCTCTTCCTATTAGTTAATATTTCCCTATCCTCTGGATTTCTTGTAATTTTGGTGGTTACACACAGAGGTTTGATAACATTCAGACTAATAGAAGGCAAACTGTATCTCTATGATGTTGGCAGCCCTTCTTAATGATTGCCTAGATCATTAATTTGTTAGGGTTTCCAAAATAGTGCTAGCATAATGCCATCATTTCTTCTTTGTTTATTCTCAGGGATCAGTATATAGAATACTTTTCCTCATCAATTATTTTGTCACTCTAGAGTACAGTTCATATAGGAAACCAGGATGTATGCTTAATTCTTTATTTTCCAGATTTCAAAATAATTAGTTGATATGGTGCTATTTTACTAAGTAAACTCAGGCCTATAATGGTTAGTTAATACTCTTGCTGCACCTATGTAAATAATCAGGTTAACTCTAATGAAACAAAACTTTAAACAAAACTCTTCTTGTAACCAAGAATAATCTTTAACATTAATATAATCAAGAGAGGAAAGAGTGTCATGAAAACTTGTTAAAGACTTTGAAATAGGAAAAAAATACTGTATATCCTGTCTAGTGCACTCTTTTGAGTTATTTGTGTCTTTCATTGTCTTTAGGCTATTTTACAACTCTTTACATTGTAGAATAAGCCTAGTAATGTAAATTTTTTTTGCATTTTATTTATTTATTTTTCATTCATATACCTTTATTTATTTATTTATTTTTTTACATATAGTTTATTGTCAAGTTGGTTTCCATATAACACATATATGTGAGGGTTTATTTCTTGGCTCTTTATTCTATTCCATTGGTCTACGTATCTGTCATTAATGCCAGTACCACACAGTTTTGATTACTATTGCTCCAAAACTTTTGAAATCAGGAAGTGTGAATTCTCCACCTTTGCTCTTTATAAGGATTTTTTGGTCATTTAGGGGATTGCTTAAAATTCCATATGAATATTAGGATGAATTTTTCTATTTCTGAAAAACGTGGGTTTTTTGAGATTTTGATATGGGAAGCAGTGGATCTGCAGATCACTTTGGCACTACTGACATCTTAAAATATTTAGTCTTCTAATCCATGAACATGGGATGTCTTTCCCTGTATTTATGCATTCCTTAATATCTTTCAACAATATTTTATCATCTTTAGTGTAGTCTTTCACATACTTGGTTAAAATATTTACTTTTTTGTGTTATTGTAAATGAAACTGTTATTCTAACTCCCCTTTTAGATTAATTATTGTTGTATAAAAATACAACCAATTGTTACACTTTGATTTTGTATCCTGCAACTGTGCTGAACTCACTTATTCATTCTAAGAGTTTTTTTTTTTAATAGAACCTTTACAGATCTACATATAAGATCATGTCAATTGCAACAGATGATTTTACTTAATCCTTCTCAGTGTGGATATATTTTATTTCATTTTTTTCCCTAACTGGCTAGAATTTCCAATACTGTTCTCAATCATAGTGGTGAATGTGGTCATCCTTGTCTTATTACTGACCTTGGAAAGCTTTCAGTATTTCACTATTAAGTGTGAGGTCACCTATGGGTTTATTTTTTTATATATTGCTTTTACTATGCTGAAAAGGTTTTCTTCTATTTCTAGTTTTTTAAGTATTTTTATCATAAAAGTGTGTTAAATTTTTTCAAATGCTTTTTCTGTATTAACTAAGATGATCAAGCTTTGTTTTGTTTTTATATTTTTTTACATTTTTTTTTTAACTTTTTTTTTAAGGTTTTTTTAATTTATTTCTAGAGAGAGAGAGAGCGTGAGCAGGGGAGGGTCAGAGAGAGAGGGAGTCACAGACTGAAACAGGCTCCAGGCTCTGAGCTGGCAGTCAGCACAGAGCCCGATGCGGGGCTCGAACCCACGAACCGTGAGATCATGACCTAAGCGAAAGTCGGACGCTTAACCGACTAAGCCACCCAGGCGCCCCTACATTTTTAAAATGTTTATTTTTGAGACAGAAAGAGATGGAGTGTGAGTGGGGGAGGGCCAGAGAAAGAGGGAGACATAGAATTTGAAGGAAGCTCCAGGCTCTGAGCTGTCAGCACAGAGCCCGATGTGGGGCTTAGACTCACAAACTGCAAGATCATGACCTGAGCCGGGTTGGACACTTAACTGATTGAGCCACCCAAGCACCTCTAAGATTTTTTTTTTTTTTTTTTTCCAAATAATTCTATTAATGTGGCATATTACACTGCTTTCCATGTGTTTAATCACCCTTGCACTTCAGGAATAAATCCCACTTGGCCATGGGGAAAAAGTAAGATTTTAATATTTTTTTATGTAAATAAAGTCATGACATTTATTTTGAAACTGTATGCCTTGACTCCGCTCTGGGATTCTATCTTTTCCAGTACCCTGCTGGGCCACATGTACTACTGGCATTGGCTCACAAAAGGTGGGGATATAAGGGTTATTTTAAGCCTCAAACAGTCATAAACATTTGCAAATTCAGGCCAGTGTTTCTTTGACAGGTCAAATCTTTAAGTACAGGTTGATTTTATTTGGTGCCATGTACCAATAGCCACACCTGTATACTTCTTTTTTTTTAATGTTTTGTTTATTTCTAGGAGAGAAAGAGAGAGACAGCGTGAGCAGGGGAGGGTCAGAGAGAGAGGGAGTCACAGACTGAAACAGACTCCAGGCTCTGAGCTGGCAGTCAGCACAGAGCCCGACGCGGGGCTCGAACTCATGAACCGCGAGATCATGACCTAAGCGAAAGTCGGACGCTTAACCGACTAAGCCACACAGGCACCCCCACACCTGTATACTTCTTTCCTAGGCATTAGGCATACACTTTAGATTTCAATGCATATATATGTGTGTGTGTGTGTGTATTGCTATATATATATTTTTTGATATATATCAAAATATATGACATATCATTTGATATACACACACACATATTTACTCCCATCATTTTCCTCTTTCTCTCTCTACTTGATTGTGTACCTCCAGTCTTCATGCTTTTGGTGGACAGACCACATTTAAATTCTTTACTCTCACCTTGTTCTTTTTAAAATATGGACATCCAACTCATAGTTAAACCTTTATCCTAAGCCACTTTAATACATTCACATGTTTTGACAATGGGAATTACAACTATTCCATGGATATGATCTTTGCCTCAAGAATGTGGTTTAATTTGCCATTGCCTCTCACTTTTATTTTTTATTGGTTGGGGATTCAGAAGCACTTGCATATCCACACACTTCTGTATTCTCTCTATTCTATTTATCACTGAATAGGTACCAACCAAGTGTTTTCCAATTTCATCTCTTTCCTTAAAGTTGCTAGATGAAGCCACAGGCACCAACGTTCATGTTCCCAGGGTTCTGTTTACTAACTTAGAGTTATAGGTTCATTAGGTGCATGACCTGCTTCTTCAAGTTACCACAAAAGTTACTTTTATCAAATGCTTTTCCATTACCTAGCATATATGGTCATTTTCCAATCTCCTCTGTATCAGGGTAGGATTTCTGGATCTCTTTCTGGACCAATCAGGATAGGATAGGTTAAAAATAACTCTAAAATCTCAGTGGCCTAACACAACAGAAGTGTATTTTTTGCTTCCACTGTATGGCCAAAACAGGTCAAGTGGGTTTTGCCTCAGATTCACCCAGGCACTCAAGTCAATGAAGGCTTCACTTCAGCGATGCTCTTACAATCATTTCAGCTATAGAACTTAAAGCTGCTGCCAGGAGGTGTTGTATTGCAAGATCTGTTCACATTTCAGTGGCCAAAGAAGCCACATGGCCACACTCGACATCCAAGGGGATGGGGAAATACAGTTCTACCAAATGCCCTGAAAAGAAATAACCTGATTATTTGTGAACATCCCTAATAACCACAACATCCATATATTGTTCTTACACTGTAAATTCCCTCTGTTACTTTGTCTAAAAAAATGATGTATGGTTCCATTTATGTTGATGACTCTTATTTTTGTCTCCCTCCCAGACTTATTGTACAATTATACAAAAAATTGTTCAACATTTCTACCTATGCATCTCAGAGGCTCCTCATACTCACTTAGCATAGAAAATCAAACTCAGGAAAATCTTCCTGAAGTGCTGTTAAACCACTGACATCACCACCATCCTTTTTAATTTCCGACATTAGAGCTGTGAGACATTTTCCATTCACCCTCCCTTACTCTGACCACATCTAATAAATCAGCAAGTCCTATTAATTCTACATAAGAAATCTCTCTCCATCCTTACTTGTGCCACTGTACAATTTCTTTTCTTTTTCTTTTTAATAGAATTTATTGTCAAATTGGCTTACATACACCCAGTGCTCATCCCAACAAGCGTCCTCTTCCATTACCATCACCCATTTCCCCCTCTCCCCTATCCCCCACCAACCTTCAGTTTGTTTTCTGTATTTAAGATTCTCTTATGGTTGCCTCCCTCCCTCTCTGTAACTATTTTTTCCCTTACCTTCCCCCATGGTCTTCTGTTAAGTTTCTCAAGATCCACATATGAGTGCAAACACATATCTGTCTTTCTCTGACTTATTTTACTTAGCATAATACCTCCCAGTTCCATTCACATTGCTGCAAATGGCACGATTTCATTCTTTCTCATTGCCAAGTAGTATTCCATTGTTATATAAGTCACATCTTCTTTATCCATTCATTAGTTGATGGACATTTAGGCTCTGTCCATAATTTGGCTATTGTTGAAAGCACTGCTATAAATATTGGGGTACATGTGCCCCTATGCATCAGCACTCCTTTGTCTCTTGGGTAAATTCCTAGTAGCACTAGTCCTGCATCAAAGGGTACTTCTATTTTTAATTTTTCAAGGAACCTCCACACTGTTTTCCAGAGTGGATGCAGCAGTTTGATTCCCACCAACAGTGCAAGAGGGTTCCTATTTCTCCACATCGTCGCCAGCATCTACAGTTTCCTGATTTGTTCATTTTAGCCACTCTGTTATGAGCTAGTATCTCAGTGTGGCTTTGATTTGTGTTTCCCTAATGATGCCACTCTATAATTTCAATGATCATCATCTTCTCCATGAATGGCTTTTCTTTGTTCTTCCTGCCTCCAGTCTTGACTCTCTTGACTCTGGGACAATAATTATCTTAATAAAATATAAATGGATTATCAAAAGCAGGGATTTCTTTTATTCACTGGTTACCCCAAGAGCCCAGCTAGGCATTTAATATATATTTGTTGGATAAATATACCATTTATATGGTATGAACCATATAATGAACCATAAATGAATGAACACCATTCCTCTGCTTACAACTCTTCAGTAGCATCTCCTTAACCAAATAAAACTCTTTGGCTTGGATGTCCAAGGCTTGACAAATCTTATAAATGGCTGACCTGGCCTTTGTCTATTTCCATAGCCTATGTCCAGCTGTTCCTGCCACATCCTTTACCATCTAGCTATAGTGAGTGTCTTAATTCCTGGAATTCTTTAAATTTCTGTTCATGCTATTTTCTTTTCCCCAAACATGCTGCTTTCCACCCTTGGTTTCTTCACTTGATTCTTATCCATCCCTCAGCCATCATCTGATATTGACCTCTTGAGAAGCCTTCACTGATTCCTGTAGATGAGGCTAGATTCCCTGTTATAGAAGCAGAGATTGTGTGTATCTTGCCCACAACTGCATTCTCAGTGACTGATACACAGGAGGTATTGAAAAATATTTACCAAATAAATACAAGAAAGGTTATGGTGAGGAAATACATAAGCCACTGCTGCACAATGATCAAAATGGAAATGAGTATCTGCAAAAAGGAGGAGAAAACAATGTCACTGAGGATCAGCTTGACAGTTCATCACTTACTGCATAAATGCCAAGCAAAGAATAAGATTACTAAATGTCAGCTGTTATTACTATGACTACACAAGTAGGGACTAATGGACCATTCATTCATTAACTCATTCAGCATATTTTGAGCCCCCAGCAGGAGGCAGATGCGTAAAAAGTGGTGTGGATGCCAAAATGGATGGACGCATACTCCCCTCTTCACTCAGGGCCTAATGAAGTCACCCAGAGTCTACTCTGCCCACAATCTGTTATATTTTGGGGAATGATTTGAACTGGGAAAGGTTCTTTGTCTTTACCTTTACATCTTCAAAGATCAGGACTGCTGCAGTGGCTCTCCTAGACCTAATTTCAAGTGTTAGTACAGAACCAAACTAATTTTTAGACATGGATATCAAGATACAATTCTAGTCCATGTAAAACTCTTCAACTTAGATTTTCAAAAACGTTCAGTCCAATCTCAAGCAAGCAATGAACACACATTCTTGGTGGCCACAGAACTATGGATACTTTGTGGCAGAATACTTCAAAATTTCACTTTGATTCCATGAACTTTCGCCCTAGGATAGGGAAAACAATTTTGAAAATATGAGACCAAGATGGAAAAGTTAACTTGTTAACACGGATCTGAGTATTTAGGAAGATTACTGATCTAGCAACAAAATGTTTTTTGAAACTATAAGAGCTAATTAGTCCTTTAAAGCATAACTTATGAAACAAAATACATCACATATTAGTAAATGAGATAGGTAAATGGGTCTGAGTATGTAATGGGCTAAATGCAAATACAGGGAAACACATGGAGAAAAATCCAACAAATGATGGCTAGAGTTGTCATAAACTCAGCAATTTCTCTTAAGAATTAGAGCCCAGTAATTAGGAATCAGTGCTGCCTCTACAAAGCCCAAAACACGGCTGATTACATTTAACTAGAAGATCTCCTATATAAGGGCATGAAACAATGACACATTTGTTGCTTTATAAAAAATGGCGGGGCGCCTGGGTGGCTCAGTCGGTTAAGTGTCCGACTTCAGCTCAGGTCATGATCTCACGGTTGGTGGGTTCGAGCCACGCATTGGGCTCTGTGCTGACAGCTAGCTCAGAGCCCGGAGCCTGTTTCAGATTCTGTATCTCCCTCTCACTCTGACCCTCCCCTGTTCTCTCTCTCTCGCTCTCTCTCTCTCTCTCTCTCCCCCTCTCTCAGAAATAAATAAAACATTTTTAAAAATTGGTTAAAATGAGAATCTAAGTTGCCAAATAAGGAAAAGGCATTTTTAAGTTTTATAGGGTACTTGTGTAGGCTTGTTATTTCCCAGTGAGAAAATAAGAAAAGCTCACAAACGTACAAAATGAAATAACTACCATGAAAAGAAATGATTCGCCAATGAACAGTCACTATGCTGTTCTGTTTCCTTAAAAAAAAAAACCATCTTTTTCCTTTAAATTTCACTTCCAATTCATCTTTAGACATCAGCTATGTCATTATAGTTACTCGACAGAAGTTTCTATGTCATTTCTTTATATGGCATGACACTTATAAACCTTTTAAAATCTGCTTCCTTCCATATAAATCAGAAAAAAGAGATTGGGTTTACAAATGTGTATGGAAGCCCGCTGTATTCCCCATGACCCCCCTTAGGGCTTGACAATTTGTAACCAGAGAACACGATTTTGATACTCAGGAACTCTGGAGTACCCCAAGGCCAGATAAACTACAATGGAGCTCCAAAATGGCCAAGTCAATACATGTTCTGTTTAATAAATGGAAAGGAAATTAAAAATCCTTTTTTTCTCATCATATATTCATAATAGAATTCTTGGAACAGTTGACAATTCTCTGTAGTTATGGAATAAATGACAATGTTTTATTTACATGCTAAAAGTAAAGTCATGCTAAAAGTAAATCAAGAATTTATATTATAGCAAAACCACTAGGATTGGGGCGCCTGAATGGCTCAGTCAGTTAAGTGTCCGACTCTTCATTTCAGCTCAGGTCATGATCTCACAGTTTGTGAGTTTGAGCCCCCATGTCAGGCTCTGCACTCAAAGCAAGGAGCCTGCTTGGGATTCTCCGGTCTACCTCTCTCTCTGCCCCTCCCCCACTCATGCTAAAGCACGCATTCTCTCTCTCTTAAAAATAAATAAATCAACATTATAAAACCCTACTAGGATTCATATGAAATCTTAATGGATCCCAGATAATCAAAATTCTTGGCAAAACTGGCTTGGGGCCAGGGTGGGGGTGGGGGAGAAAAAAAGAGTGAAAGCAAAAATAATTCTGAGAATGCAAAAGTGGATATAAATGAAGATGTGATAGAATTATTTTTAAATCAAAGGAAAATACTAAGAACAACTCTATATTAATACATCAGAAAACTGATGAAAACACTTTCTAGAAAATATAAGTGACCAAAAGTAATTTGAAGAGAAAACCTGAACATCCTATTAAGGAGATAGAAGCAGTAGTTAAAAATCTACACACCAAAAACACTAGACCGAGACTTTTATAGGTGGATTTCTTCAAAACCTTCAAAAACATGTAATCCTTATATAACATGGCAAAAGAAAAGCAGCCCAACTCATTTATGAGAATAGAATATTTCCTACTTCCTGGGCAATCCAATGCTAAAGCCATGAAGCATAAACAGAGCAAGATACATACATGGGAGGAAAAAGGCAAGGGCCCTAGGAGGGAGCCAGAGCCCCAACATAGTGAGGAGGGTATATGCCCAGAGGGTAGTTCCTGCAGAATGTCAGCTCAGCACTGGGGGACAAAGGGCATCCCCATGTGGGAGGGTGCAGCAGCGGCAACAGGAGACTTGTTATGTATAGGGGGATTGATCAAGTAAACATTATGAGGATAATATCTGAGTTGCTCATTGTTGGAGAAGATAAATACAAATATAGAGAGGGGCAATGCTAGAATAAACACTGCAGTGTTAGAACAGAAATGATGTTATCAGTGTAATCTCAGTGTTTTCAGTAGATAGTGGACAGACCCAGAAAGTAAGGAAGCCTCAGAATAATGGCCTAGAGACACATGGCAGCTGAAAAAGGTTAGTACTGGCCAAATCAGGGCTGGTTTGCGTATCAAATAATGATAGTACAAGATTATCACCCATGAATCTACACAGTACAGTACACAAATAAAAATAGACAATGAATAAACTGAAAATTTGGTGAGGAATACAGTATTTACAAAGCCTCAAAGTATCTCCACACCACTTACTCATTTACTATAGAAGGAAACAGAACAATTTCACAATAAAGAGGAATGATGAAAATTCAACAAAAAAAACAAAAAGAAAACCCAAAAACAAAATTTCTTTAACCAAAGTGAGCAAGATTACAATATAACAGGACAAATTAATATTTTGTGCCACTGATAGAATCCAAAAAGAAAAACATTGCCATCACTTAAGGGGTATTCCTGCCGAATATGTGTAACTTGAATCTGATCACAAAGCAATAGCAGACAAACCCTAATTGCAGATGTTCCACAAAGTAACAGCCTACGGTCCTCAACTGTCAACATCAGGGAAGTCAAGAAAGGACTAAGGAATTGTATGCAGATTGAAGGAGACTAAAGAAACATGATAACTAATGCATTCAAATATTTGGGGGGGCGGGGGAAGAGTTCCTTGCACTGTACTTGCAACTTTTCTGAAGTATGGGTATTAAAAAAATAAAATAAATGTAATCTCAAAGTCAATAATACTACAAGATAGGAAAATTACATGCTAATTCCCTTTAGGACCAAAGACATAAAATTTAGAATTTTTTAGCAAGTAAAAAACTGTCTTTTAAATGTATCACCCACAAGAAGGATTTGCAGGATGGTCAGATATCAGAAAAACCTGTGTTGTTACACTAAACTGTATCAAAAAGTATAATGAACTTACAGAGTAAAAATAAAAATTTAATCACATTAGCAGATTAATAAAGAGCATAATAAAAATTTTTTAAAACTATTCATAATTTTTAAAACTATCTCTAAGCAAACTAGAAATGGGAGAAATTTAAAAATACAAGTAAAGATATTTGTGGGAGGGGAAATTAAAAGCAAACCTAGTCGATGTAGAACTTTAAAAAAGATTCCCTTTAAAATCAGGAGAAAGGAATCAATAACATCTTTGAAGCCTGTGTTGCCATTTCTTTTCAAAAACATACTGCAATTTCATGGGGCACCTGGGTAGCTCAGTCTGTTAAACATCCCTTAAACATCCGACTTCAGCTCAGGTCAGGATCTCACAGTCTGTAAGTTAGAGTCCCACATCGGGCCTTGTGCCAGAAGCTCAAACAGAGCCTGGATCCTGCTTCAGATTCTATGTCTCCTTCTCTCTGCCCCTCCTCTGCTCACGCTCTCTCATAAAGAAAATAAAAACATTAAAAAAATTTTAAAACAAGACACATTGCAGTTCCACCCAATGCAAAGAAGACTAAAATAAAAGGTGTAAGAATTGGAAAAGGAGAAAAAACCCTTATGATGCTATAGAATCATAATAGCATAGTATTGGCAAAGCGATAGCAAATAAATCAATTTGGTCCTAGACATAAATTTATTTATAAATGAGATATTGCTTTATAATAAAAGAGCATATTATAAATCAGTGTGGAAAGGATAAACTATGAGAAATTGGTGCTCGGCAATCTCTACAGGAATAAATATGAAAATTATATCCATAAATACAAAAAAAGATTAAAAACATAAATGTGGGGTGACTGCGGGACTCAGTCTGTTGGGCCTGACTCCTGATTTCAGCTCAGGTTAGGATCTCACAATTCATGAAATAAAGCCCCACACTGGGCTCTGCATTGACAGCACAGAGCCTGCTTGCAATTCTCTCTCATCTCTGACCGCCCCCCCCCTTGTGCATGCACTCTCTCTTGCTCAAAATAAATAAACTTAAAAAAAACCCATAAATGTGTATGTAAGTCAAAATTTTAACACTGATTAGGATAAGGGAGACTTTTTTTTAAAGTACTACACTGATAATTTCAACACATTAAAATTAAATCATCTGTATGACAAAAGTGAAATGTAACACTATTTGCATGAAATGGATTATATATACAGAACATATAAAGAAATCTTACAAATCATTAATTTGTCAAAATTAATGTCAATAATGTCAAAAAGTGAGTTCAAAAACAAGTTGCAAAAGAGTATAGTCTGATACCCCATATATGTCATCAAAGCTCAAAAAATACTACTATATATTGTTCATGTATATACACATACATGGCAAAAAGAGTTAAATAATGCAATGGAACGATATCCACAAACTTTAGACACCTCTGAGAAGGGTAAAAAGAAAAACTGTTAAGGGCCTAATCTGGTCTGTAACGTTTTATATTTCAAAATGAGGTTGCCTGGCTGGCTCAGTTGTAGGAGCATTCAACTCTTGATTCCAGTCGTGAGGTTGTGAGTTCAAGCCCCATGTTAGCTGCAGAGATTGCTTTAAAAAATAATTTTTTAAAATAAAATCTGAAACAAAATGGTAACTCATTAAATGTAAATGGTTAACATCTCTATGGAAAAGTGCTGGGAGAAGGTATCTGCCTCAGATGTAACTAAAAGTGGGTGTTGGGTAGTAATTTTCACATACAAAGGAAAATGCCAGTTTAAGGGGAAAGCAGTGAGGCGAGGGACCACTAAGCAGGACGCTTAGTCACAAGATAATTTATATACTGAAATAAAATGCAAACCAAGGAGAAATGCCTTCAAGGACCAATGATATTCTAATTGGTGAAATAAAGGCAAATTCCAATTCAACTGAATAAAAAACAAAATACCCAGTTAGCCTACCACATTCTTCCACACCACTACACACCCTCCAGGCTCTTCTAAATGGCAGTAGTTAGTCAGGCGTTGATCAAGTCCACATTTTTTTTGAACTAAAGTATTTATCTCATTTTGGGGTTAATTTGTAGTATCTTCCCCCCAGTTAAACTTACTCCCTCACTGAATAATTATTTGTTAAATCTCTGACTATGAACAACATTTTGCCAGAAGCTATGGAGGAGTATTAGGAGACTGAGCTCTTTTCTTCAGATTTATTTAATCCATATAACAAACTATAATATAGTTACTGTTTTTCCAATCTTACAGATAAATTGAGATTCAGAAAACTTAAATATACTCCTAGTCACCATGCTGACATAGCATGAGCCAGAATTCAAATTCTATTTGTCAGACAACCTCAGAACCCATGTCCTTTTCACTATACAACTAACTCTCAAGTCCAGGGGAGATCTTATGTCTAACTGTCCTGCTCTACTCTATGTGGGCTATACTCACAAGATACCATGAGTTATGTTTTCCCATGAAATCACACAATAGAATCAGGCTTGAAGAATACTGCGATAACTTTTGAACCAGTAACTCCTAATCTATGATTTAGAAGACAGTGAAAGAAAACCTGAAAAAAAATTTAACTGCTCCAGACCAAAAAGATTAAAAAATTGGGGCACCTGGGTGTCTCAGTAAGTTAAGCATCGGACTCTTGGTTTTGGCTCAGCTCATGATCTCAAGGTTCACGAGTTCCATCACGGTGTCAGGCTCTGTGCAGACAGTGCAGAGAGACTGACCAGGATTCTCTTTCTCTCCCTTTTCCTCTGCCCGTCCCCTGCTCATGCTCTCTCTCAAAATAAATAAAAAAACAGCAACAACAAAAAACATGTTTAAAACATTAAGGAACAAAGTTAACTAAAATCCTCCACACCGGACATTGTTATCAAGAGCTTTTATACTTCCAATATAGAATAATCACATTTCTACACATAACATGGGCATCATGAGCTCATTTTACAGGTAAGGAAACATTTGTATACAAGTAAAGTAACCTGCCTAAATTCACATAGCTAGTTATGTGAAGCCAGGATCTAAACCCAATAGGCATGATTAATCAGTAACAGTTTTACCTACTTTTTTGTACGCAGTGAGAAATTTATTTTAGATCATTTTAAAGCAACTTCTACAAAATACTATTTACCTTAATAATTTGTAGCAAACTAAAAATATTGTTTTTAAGATGCTGGTTTTGAGTCATGAAATTACCATCTCATGACTCACGATTGGAAAACGCATAGTGCTTAACTGTTTCAAAGATACTGTATTTATTACAACCACAGCAGCAAAAACAAACAAACAAACAAAAAAACCCTCAAAAACAAATAAAAAAGCTAAATGGAACTAAACGGTCGGCCACAGAGTTGAAAATTATGAATATAAAAAACTGTTATTCAGAGAAAACACAATATGCACATTGCTTAAATGATGCATGATGCTTATACACATAAAAAATATATAAATATACAATAGCTGTCTTAAGGTAAAAAAGAGTATAGGCAATTACATTTTTATTTTTAATTTATAAAGGCTTTTATTTTAACTTACAAATTGGACAAGTTAAGAGCCCAGAGAGTAGCCACTTTGCTTTTTTACTTTCTTGGCGCCAAAGCAATTTACCGATGTGTTCTTTCTTAAACACCTGTTCCAGATGATGGTGCAAAGTTTTCCAACTAGTTGTATAAAGCTAGCAAATTTTTTATGCCAAAATATACAGACAATAATCCTCTCCAAATATTTTTTATAAGAAGTTGGAACCAAATAACTTACAATATTAAAAGAGAACAGAAGTTTGCAAACACATCCTAAAGCCACACACATTTAAGCGTTACAGAAATATGCTCCCTCCCACCCCTACCCCTTGACTCAGTGCCTTTGACACCACCTCCCCTGGAGCCCGAATTGATCTCGGACTTCAAGAGGAGGGAGCAGGGCCACCTGTCCCAGGTCTGGCCCTGGCCTCCTCATCTGCCAAAGCCTCACAGTACTGTGCTGGCCAGTCCTTGGGGTCTTGATTATGCACTTTGGCCACAAACTTAAGAACTTTCATCTTGCTGGTTTCCAGGTTGGTCCGGGGACCCCACTGGAATTCATAGTCTACAGGATCAGTGTGGGGTATCCGCCGGTACTCCAGGTAACGCTGTCGCACAAATTCTTCGGTAATAAGTTTCTTTGGGTCCCCGAAAACTAAGTGCTTCTTTGTGGGGTACACCCCTAAGCGACGCAGGAAGTCCCAGACCTCCGTTTCCTTGATAGTATTGCCCTTCATAAAGATGAGACCTAAAACAATCATCAGGAGGCCGGTAGTGGGCGTGCCCTGATCGCCTCTCACCTCGGCATCCTCCTCCACCGGTTCCAGAGTGTTGATCAGAATGTAGGTATTACTTTTGGGTTCCAGTTCCACCAGCTTGTACCCGAAGACGTATTCGAGGCGCTCGGCAGCCAGTTTGAGGAGGTCAGGGAAGATGTCCTTGTAGTCACCGATGACGTGCTTCAGGATGTCAGCGCGCTTGATTGGGATCTTCTTCTGGTCCTTGATCAGCAAGAACTGCACCAGCTCGGCCACCTTCAGCTCCAGCTGCTGCTGGGATCTGGGCCCCACCTCAGGAGAGGCCTCGGCCCGGCGGCCGCCCTGCGACGACGTGCCCCGGGACTCCCGGGAGCCTCCCGCCCCGCGGGAGGTGCTCGGAGCCTCCTCCGCGGCGTCGCGGCCCCAGTCCCTCTCCCTCTCGGCCTGGCTGCTAGGGCGGCCCCGGCTCCTCGGTTTCTGCAACATGTCCCCGGCGGCTGGAGCCGTAACGGGCGGCAGCAGGGGCGGCGGCGGCAGGCGCGAGAGCAGCGCGCAGCGGGAATTGTGGGTTAGCGCACGGCCGTCTGGGCGACCTTGGGCGGGGCCGGAGGGGGCGCGCGTTGCATCACGGAGACTGCGCTTGCGTCGGCGGAGCTTGCGTATTGCGTCACGAGGGCTGCGCGTTGCGTCAGGGGCGTTTGCCTTGCCGCCGCGCGTCGGCGGAAAGAAGCGGGGGTCTCCGTGCAGCCTCGTGAGTCACAGCCCTGGTTTTTGTTGTAATTAGAAGTGTTGTCCTTACCAAGCCCCCCACATAGAGAACAGGAACCGAAACTCCTAAGCAAGTGTGCGGCTGATTTTAGGACCATAAGGGCTCAGGCAAGTACTGCAGAGAGTATTAAGAGTTTTAAAATCGCGAGTATTTTCAGATGGAGGGAACTCCAGAGGATGAATGTGAGAGAAAAGTAAGGGGAGGAGGAAGGTTAAGAGTATGGAAGTGAAGTAAAAGCATTTCTCTCTACATACAGCGACACTGACAGAATAAAAGACCCAGATGACTCCATCTGCTTTGCTTTCGCCACTCCCTCGGTTCAGGTTCAAATCCGCCTAAGCATTTACCACCAGTTACTTTCTCTAACGCCCTGAGGAGTTTATGAAAAATGAATGTATGGTAAAGGCAGGCTTGCCTTTCAGGTAGGACTCGACCATATTTTCGCTATTTCAGTATTTATAGTCTATGCATTAAACTCCCCCCTGCTAGACAACCAGGACACGCCACTATATAAAGCCCATTATAATCAAGTGTTCTTGCTTATTTCTCTTGGAAAGCACTTGCTCATGTAAACTGCGTTGGGCCACACCACGATTTTAGCAGAAATAGGTAAGAATGCTACAAACAGAAACGTGCTCTCTCAAGAGATTCTCAGTTAATTTTGGGCATCACTGATCACGAACTGCAATAATGTGAATCTCTTAAATTTCTTAATTTTTAATATATTAGCCTTAGGGCTCAGAAAAGAGAACCCAGGGGTATCATTCCTCATAATCTGTGATGTGTGCCCTGTGTGTGTGTGTGTGTGTGTGTATTTAATTGTGCAACCCTAATAGCCAACATGAGTCATTTCATTAACTCAGACCATCTGCAGTCTGCTGCCATTACTTCTACAGATCTTAGCAAATGTGTTCCTTTTCTATTTACGGACTTGCAGAGAAGAAACTGAATTTCCTACTTTGCCTTTTTAAAGCTGCCCAGAAGTGGGAAAACTCTTCAAAGAACCAAATCAAATTGAGTTCCTCTTTAATGCAAATATATTCAAAGGAAAGCAATTCAAAACACATTATTTGAATAATAGCATCAAAACACAACCTTATTAAAATTTCATTAAGTGTTAGTAACATAAAATTTTTGTTTGTAATTCAATATGAAAATGCAATCTGATAATGGCATTGGAACTGCAATACTAAATGTAAAATGATATTCCATGTTGTGATGCAAGTATGCTAAAATCTAGTGAATTATGAGTAATGACTGTTCCACACACGATCCAACAGTATATCCTCAAGCATCAGTCTTAATGACAGAAGCCTACTAAGAAAAACAAATATATCATCAAGGCACTCCTTTTTTTTTTTTTTTACAATGAGAAAATTTTCCTTACAGATTAGGACTTCATGTTAAACCTCCTGAAATCAAGAATTCTGCAAAAGTTCCCTCCAGTAGGATCAGCTGTACTGTGAATTTAAAAAAAAAAAAAGAAAAGAAAGAAGGTCGGAAGGATCAGCAACCAACAGAAAACAGAAGTGCAAAATGAAATGAAACCCACTGTTAACAATTAGGCTTCATTTTCAGTGTAAATCTGCAGTGTCCTTCAGCAGCATCTTTACTCAGCAGACTGTCATACTCAAAATAAGTCAGAAAAGATACCAGTTAAAGCACCTCTCTACACTGTATCCAGGAGAGTGCACCTGAGAAAAGACATACATATAATAATATGAGAATGAAGTTTAGGCATCACATGGAGAAGTCACCCAGACCCACACTCCATTTTACATTGACAGGGGAAACCATGGATGTTTGGGGGAAAACGTGATGATAATGACACAAACACTAATAATACATACAAACAACAGCTAATAATTATTACAAAGACTATTCTAAGTGGTCTACGTATATTACTTCATTAGTCACTACAACAACCCTATAAGGCCTGTGTGTTTATTATGTTTCTCTTCTCACAAAGGAAGAAACTGAGGCACAACAAATTAACTGTGTTGGAGTCCTATAGCAAGTAAGTGGTTCTGAATTAAGACAGTGTGCCTTCAGAGACTGCTCTTAACTATATGTTAAAGCAGAGAGAACATAAACATAGTGTCCTTAAAAAAGCAAAGTTATGGAGCCCTATAGACCTA
The DNA here is from genome assembly GCF_008692635.1 of Crocuta crocuta. Lineage (NCBI taxonomy): Eukaryota > Metazoa > Chordata > Mammalia > Carnivora > Hyaenidae > Crocuta > Crocuta crocuta. Next base: position 8,202,125 of record NW_027529641.1, on the reverse strand, counting down.
GATTAGAAACCTGTGTAGGGGCACATGGGTGGCTCAATCAGTTAAGTGGCCGACTTTGGCTCAGGCCCTGTTCTCATGGCTCGTCACATGTGTCAGGTTCTGTGCTGACAGCTCAGAGCCTGGAGCCTACTTTGGATTCTGTGTCTCCTCTTTCTGCCCCTCTCCCACTCACACTCTCTCTCTCTCTCTCAAAAATAAACATTAAAAATATTTTCAAAAAATAAAAAAGAAATCTGTGTAATATCTGGGCACCCACTGACACTCCTTTCTGTTTCCAAATCAACAAAATGAGAGTACCGTAGTCTCCCCTTGTCCACAGGGAATACGTTCCAAAACCCTCAAAGGATGCCTAACACTGCAGATAGTACCGCATCTTATATATACTGTTTTTTCCTGTACATACATATAACCTATTACAAAGTTTATAAATTAGGCACAATAGATTAAAAACAATAATAAAGTAGTACAATTACAACAATATACTATAATTGAAGTTATGTAAATGTCATCTCCCTTAAAATGTCACCCTTCTCATGTGATAAAATGCCTACAGGATGAGATGAAGTGAGGTGAATAATTCAGGCACTGTGATGTAGCGTTAGGCCATTGACCTTCTGAGAATATGTCAGAAGGATGATCATCTGCTTGCAGACCACAGTTGACCAAAAGTAACAAAAACTGTGGAAAGCAAAACCACAGTAAGGGGGGACTGCTATAATAATCCAGGCATTAGGGAACTAAGGAGATAGGTTTGCCAAGTACCTCACCCAACAGTGGGACAACGTAGTTGATCACAAGTTTACTTCATTAGAGGGTTTATGTTAAGGAAAGTATCTGGAGACTTTAGAAAACTGTATATAGAAAGATGTTTACTGCAGTGAAACACATGTACATACAAAAGTCAGGGGGGAAAAGTCTGAAAAAAACATTAAGGTGCTATTAAAATTATTTTAAAAATGAAATTTAATGTTGATTGTCTTGCTTGGGAGATAGAAATACATTCTCAATGATTTTAACTTCACAGTGACACCATGCCGTTAACAGTTATACACATTCAAATTTTCAGTAAATGCAGTGTGACCTGAATATGACATTTGTGACTTTTTGTTCAGCCAGTGAAGTAATAAAGACAAGTGGTTTAAAAAGAAAAACATTTTCAAATAGTTTATGGTAATGACCTTAATGGTTTTATTACTAGACAAAAAAGTAAAAATTCTTTGAGGCAAAAATTAAGCTAGCTAAGATTTCAAATGCAATGAACAAAGAAATGCCTACTATCACTTGTTATTTAGATGTCTGAGTAATTAATTGCTTTATTTCATCTCCTTGGTAGCAAATGACTGCCAGCAATCTCTAATCATCTTTATTTACTAGATTCTCCTCTTCATTCCCTAGTATTTCTTGCAGACTAGATTCTCCTCTTCATTCCCTAGTATTTCTTGCAGAACCAGAGAAAGGTTTAAAATTTTCTGCTGGCAACCTAGTGCAAAAAGCAGGGAAAGGCTTTTTGGGGAGAAAAGCAATGATAAAAGCATGCAGCCCCATGTATGAGCAGCTTCACTGCCTTTTCCAGTGAAAGAAAGTGGGACCTTAGGCAGCATGTGAGCAAAGGAGTTGGAGTGGGGGAGGCAGGTACTATTTTGGTGAGTAGACAGGAGGAAAAGGATTCCAGATATTTTTAATGGCTGTAATAAAATTCCTTGTGTTCACTCATAACAAAGATCCACACAGCAGGACTACACGATAACACTTTGTTGTCGCTCTTGAAAGAATACTTTTAAGTGTCAACAGAGCTTTCCTTGACTGGTGGAAGGGGGTGGAGAGGTGCAGCTTGATGAGATAGCTCTTTCTAAGCATTGCAGCCATTTGGTCCAGAAGTACCTTCTCAGACTCTCTTTTCAAGAAATAAAAACCTTCCAGTTACCCAGTTTACTTATGAAAATCATTAAGGTCTGCTAAGTTATAAAATTAGAAACACACAAGGTCTCTGTAGTGGTCAATAAGTTTCTTTTTGTTTGCTTGTTTTTGCCTCTTGTTCTGCATTTTTTCCCTTTAGGAACTGGTTCCCATCTCTAGGAGACCTTAGTAAGGCTCTACCTGTCTTTCCTGAGTGCACATGGTTCAGGCCAGCCATAGCGACTGGTTTGGAAAGTCTAGTCAGCATCCTTTCAGAGGCTCACATAGGCTCTCCTTTCCTGAGCTAACAAGCTAAACAGTGATGGAAGCCTAGCCCCCTTTGCCTTTGCTTGGGTATAACCTGCTTCATGGTGACTGCCAACTCAAAGGCAATCCTAATGCCACCTCCTGGATCCTGAGTTCAAGGTCAGACTCCTAGGGATAACTACTTAATGATGCAAGTCAGATGTTCTTTTGCTTTATCTGCTTCCGGTTGGTTCTCCTCACTTGGAACTGAAAAAATTATGGCCAAGCAATATCCAAACCCAATTAAGCAGGGGAAAAGAGGGTACTAAGGAATGAGACTTTGTTTCAAAAGGAGGGGGCTAGACAAAGTTAATATTACCTGTAAGGTTATTGAGTGTAATCAGATATTATCTGAATACAATTTGACATTTTTATTATTTCTTGGCATATTCTATGGTTGATGTATGCACTTAAGATTTTAATTGCTGGCAATAAGGCCAACATAGAAATCATGAAAGACTGTTTTTCCCTATAGAATGTGCATGTGAGCTAATCTGGTGATTTACCTCTGCAGAAAGAAGTTTCAGACGACCTAGAACGTATTTGAAAGCATTTGCTATTCTAGAGTAGCTGTGTTCTCCATATTTAACCCAAAGCATTTCCCTACAGGTCATACCATTCAAGATGCCAGAAGCCTCATTCTTTTCTTCTAGATTTCACTTTAGCCTATAACAGAGGTAACTCACAAGGCAAGGGCACCAAGAAAGAGAATGGACAAAGTTAATACCCAGAGAGGGATAAGACAGGTAAGTTTTGAGAAAACTGAGCAAATTGAAATGGATTAAGAATAAAAGAAGTGAATTAGAACAAAATACAGAAATAATGAAGGCAGACAAGAAAGATCCCACATATGCATAACTGGTGGTTCTGAAGGAGACAACAATTATAAACAGAAAACTAGAAATAATATTCTGAGGTACTTTAGAGGTGGCTGTAGGAATCCTGGAGAAATGGTATTTCTGCACAGGTCCCCTGTCTCTGATACCCTCTCCTTCCTGGTTCCTTCCCTTGAGTTAAATTAACAACTGAAGCAGGGATGCTTTCAAGGCTAGCGAGTACACCAAGACTATGGGTTCTCCAAAATCTGCAGAGAAGAGAGCTAGTACAGGGCTTCCTCCTTCCTGAGATGAAAGTGAGAGCTTATGTACCTGATAAGGAGAAGGCCTGCCCCTTCCCAAGGCCTGGGAAGACCCAGGATCACATACTTTCAGCCTTCAGAAACCCATGTCTCCCCTCTGAGAGCCTGCAGCTATCTTCTTTCTGAGGCTGGTTCTCCAAAAGCCTCCCCCAGACTGCTGACTTATTGCCCACAGCAGAAGCCTTACAGGCAGGTCAAATGCTATGGAGGCCTTGAGCAGTTTTGCTCCTTTTCAGCCTGGGCTCCCAGAGGCTGCTTCATGGTGCCTCAGGAGACATGTAAACAGTGTGTTCTTTGATTCCCAGTGGCTTATAAAAAAGTCTGCCGTGCCAGAAACTTCTGGGCCTCTCACCACTTGCGCCAGCCTAGTATTTTACCAGCAACTCCCAAAAGCGTGATCTGTAGAGGAAAGAAGGAAGTGCAAACCTGGCACAAGTGAAATAAGAAAACAACTCATTAAAGATGACCCAAGAATTTGAAAAAGTAATAAAATTGACAGCTGCACTGACCACGAAAGAACACTCAAATTGATTTAAAAAAAAAAAAAAATCAGGAATGCAGGCACCTGGGTGGCTCAGTAGATTAAGCATCTGACTCTTGATTTTAGCTCAGGTCATAATTTCATAGTTTGTGAGATTGAGCCCCACATCAGGCTCTGTGCTGACAGTGCGTAGCCTGCTTGGGATTCTCTTTCTCTCTCTCCCTCTCTCTCTCTCTCTCTTTCTCTTTCTTTCTCTGCTCCACTTGCATGTGCTCTCTCTCAAAATAAATGAAATGTAAAAGAATCAGGAATGAAGGGGGGTTTATCACTACCAACCTTAAAAATGAAAAAAAAAAGACTATAAGGGGATGCTACAAGCAATAAACCACTGTATACCAACAAATTAGAGAAATTTGATGAAATGGAAAAGCTCCTAGAAAGATACAGATTTCAGGAAGAAACAGAAAATCTGAAGAAACAAAGATTGAATTAGTAGTTTAAAAAGTTCCCATAAAGAAAACCCAGGTCCTGATGGTTTCATTGGTGAATTCTACCAAAATTCTTTAAAAAAGAATTAAGGGGGCGCCTGGGTGGCTCAGTTGGTTGAGTGTCCGACTTTGGCTCAGGTCATGATCTCACAGTTCGTGGGTTGGAGCCCCGTGTCAGGCTCTGTGCTGACAGCTAGCTCAGAGCCTGGAGCCTGCTTCGGATTCTGTGTCTCCCTCTCTCTGACCCTCCCCTGCTCTCACTCGCTCTCTCTCTCTCAGAAATAAATAAAACATTAAAAAATTTTAAAAAAAAAGAATTGAGGCCCTTTAAAAACTGTACTAGAAAATGAAGAACTAATTCCCAACTCATTTTGAGTGCAGTACTGTTTTTATACCAAAACCAACCAAAGACATTATTAAAAAACTACAAATACAGATGCAAAATCTTTATCAAAATAGTAGCAAACCAAATCTAACAATATATAAAAAAAATTGATAAGATTATCTATCAAAATCACAGCTGCATTTTTAAAATAGAAATTGACATGCTGATCCTAAAATTCATAAAGAAATTCCAGAATAGCCAAAACACTCTTTAACAAAGTGGGAGGACTCACGCTTCCTCACACTTCTATAACAATGTCAGAACTTAACTAAAACACTATTGTAATCAGGGGCGCCTGGGTGGCTTAGTCGGTTAAGCGTCCGACTTTTGCTTAGGTCATGATCTCGCGGTTCGTGGGTTCGAGCCCCGCGTCGGGCTCTGTGCTGACAGCCAGCTCAGAGCCTGGAGCCTGTTTCAGTCTGTGACTCCCTCTTTCTCTGACCCTCCCCTGCACACGCTGTCTCTCTCTCTCTTCTAGAAATAAATAAAAACATTTAAAAAATAATAAAAAAATAAAACACTATTGTAATCAAAGCTGTGCGGTACAGGCACAAACATAAGACATATTGTTATGGGCTGAATTGTGTCTCCCTCCTCCTCAAATTCATAAGTTTAAGTTTCAATTCCTACTACCTCAGAATATGACTGATTTTGGAAATAAGGTCTTTAAATGGATTAAGTTGAAATGAGGCCATTAGGGCGGGTTGCTAATCCAATAAGACTAATGCCCTCATAAGGACACCATCCTTCTTCATCACTGGAAGAAACACCAGGGATATGTGCACACAGAGAGTAGGCCTTGTGAAGGCACAGTGGAAAGGCAGCTGTCTGCAAGTCAAGAACAGAGGCTCATGGGACACCACACTTACTAACACTCGGATTTCTTACTAAAATCTTGGATTTCTGGCTTCCAGATTGTGAGAAATTTTCTGTTGTTTAACCCACCCAGTCTGTGTATTTTGTTATGGCATCTCTAGTAACTGATACACATGCAGAGCAGTAGAATAGAAGTGAGTGCAAAAGTAAACCCATACATCTATGGTTAACAGATTTTCAAAAAAGGAACCAAGATAATTCAACAGGATAACAACAAATGGTGTTGGTATAATGGATATCCACGTTCAAAAAAATGAATTGGACTCTGACCTCACACCACATCAAAATTCACTCAAAGTGAATCATAGGCCTAAATGTAAAAATTAAAATTCTAAAACTCTTGGAATGACGGGAGCAAATTTTCATGACTTTGCATTCATCAATGATCTCTTTGATAAGACACTAAAAACACAGGTGATAAAACAGGAAGATTGAGAAGTTGTATTTCATCAAAATGAAAAACTTGTGTGTGTCTGAGGATACTCAAAGGGAAAAGGCAATCTGCATAGTCTGGGGGAAATTATTTTCAAATCATGTATGTGATAAGGGACATACATACAGAACATATAAACAACTCTTGCAACTTAGTAAGAAGACACAAATCCAGCTGTAAAACTGGGCAAAGGATTTGAATAGACATGTCTCCAAAGATATAAGAATGGCTCATTCACCAGAATAGATATAAACAAAAAAAGAGGTAAGTAATATCAAGTGTTAGCAAGGATGTAGAGAAATTGGAAACTTCATATATTTCTGGTGGGAGTGTAAAATGGTACAGCTTCTGTAGAACATAGTTTTGTCATGGGGATGTGGGGTGTGACTGCTAAAGAGTATGTGATTTCTTTTGGGGGGTGATTAAAGTGTGATAAAATTAGATAATGATGGCTGCATAACTCTGAAGTATGCTAAAAAACATTGTATACTTTAAACATATATTAATTTTATATGTTAATTATATCTTTATAAACCTGTTTTAAAAAGAACCTGAAGAAAGCCAAGCTGAAGAATCTTTAATAAGCTGTTCCTTCTAAAGTATAATGAGATGAAATCAGAAAAGACTAAGAAAACAGTAATGAGAACCATCAAGTGGATGCAGTTAGGGCAACCAGACTTTCTGGGTCAATAGCAACAGAATTTTTTTTAAATTTTTAATACTTATTTTTTAGAGAGAGACAGAGAGCACAGAGGGGCAGAGAGAGAGGGAGGCACAGAATCCAAAGCAGACTCCAGGCTCTGAGCTGTCAGCACAGAGTCCGATGCAGGGCTCAAACTCACAAACCATGAGATCTCACAAACCTGAGCCAAAGTTAGACACTTAACCAACTGAGCCACCCAGATGCCCCAACAGAAAGATTTTTTTAAATTAAAAAGTTAAACTAAAGTGGAGGAGAGTCTACTGTTGAAATAATGATTTCTGCCACTGTCACAAAGATGTTTGTTTATACTTTAGGCGATTAATGAACATCTTTATGCTATATGGTTTATGAAACACAATTTCATCCTTCCTCTGTCACCAATTTCTTTCCTCTGGATCCTGGAAGATCTCTCACTGGTTAGGTCTCAGCCTCTTCACCTGCAGAAAGGCTGGGCTGAGTTAACCCAGCTGTAAATATTTCAACTGTAAAATATGATTAACATATGAAAGAATTCTAAATCAGAAATCATACACACATGTTGGAAGGAAAACAGAAACCCCACCCTGAAAGTAACATTAATTTTTTTTTAAAATATCTTTATTTCTAGGAGAGAGAGAGAAAGAGACAGCGTGAGCAGGGGAGGGTCAGAGAGAGAGGGAGTCACATACTGAAAAAGGCTCCAGGCTCTGAGCTGGCAGTCAGCACAGAGCCCGACGCGGGGCTCAAACCCACGAACCACGAGATCATGACCTAAGCGAAAGCCGGACGCTTAACCGACTAAGCCACCCGGGAGCCGCTGAAAGTAACATTTAAAGAAACTCCTTGTTCCTCATTTATTAGATGCCCATGTGCTGGAGCATCCTAAGTTTCTCACAGCATCTGCTCGTAAAACAAAATACTTCCTAACTTGGCTCTCTGTTTCTTTAAGTGACAAAATTCTGTGACTTTTAGGACAAGTGGAGGTTTCCATTTAAAACCACTAGGATGTTGAATGAATCTTCAATAGCTGCAAACTATCTTGAGGAAATGGGGGCTTTCCTTGTTCCTACTGCTCCCTGTACCAGAGACATAAGACAAACGTAGGCTCTGGGGGCTACATAAATAGCCTTGGCCCTCAGATATTTTTTGAGAAAAGGGAAAAATCAAAAACAGGTAATAAAGTCAACTGTGCCTATATCGTGATCCAGTGCTTTCAAAACTGTATCTTCCCACTCATGAGCAAGAACAAGTACCTGTGCCTTCAAAGAGATCTACCATATCAAAACATATCAACCTCTACTGTGAAAATTGCCTCTGAGTTAATCATAGTGCAGTATGTATAACTCAATGCAGGATATTCACCAAAAAATGCAAAGTAAGTTAACATCTGCAAAAATATGTATAGGTATATTTATAGTATGTGATTTTAAACTAAATTTTCCCTTGTTTCACATGCTCGTTTTTTATTTCCACATATAACACTGAGCTGAAGACAAGATCTGCAATAAAAAATAAAGCACCCCTACCCCCACCCCCAAAAAAGTCACATACAATGGATTAATAAACAAGTCATATACAACTTGATTACTGATCTAGCCCAAACATTGACAGTCTCTCTTATATTATCTTATATCATCTCTTACATATCTCTTTACTACACTATACTTATAGCGTAGTATCATCTCTTATATCATCTCTTTACTACACTATACTGAATGGAATTTAGCTTACAGTTTCTTAAATATGACAATTGGGAACAATGAGATCATATACAAGAACTATACAAGGATCATAAAACTTAATCAAACCTAGAGAAAAAAAAATCTAGAAATGTGAGAATGATTCAGGTGAGACATGTCACCTCATTGACCATGGGGTTCAGTCCATTTATTTGGCTAGCCAGATTTCCATGTGTACCTTCTGGAAGCTGCCCATCTGGTAGAAAAAGAAAATCTTACTATAAAAGAAGAAGAAAGGGAAGAACAGCAACAACAGTTTTTTTCAGTTCATGGAGTCAAGTAAATGTAATACTTCCCCCCAAAATATTTTCAAAACTAAGAATTGACGTAAAGTATCTTTCTACCTGGAGGGAACAAGAAAGTCAGATGCTTTGTCCTTTGTACATGGGCAACCCTTTCTCTTACCTGGACTTTCTCTCACTCACCTATGATCACTGCCTTTCTTAGTATGAAAACTGTTCAAACAAGCAAAACCTGTGCTCAGCCAGAACTCTCACTTCTGTCCACTTGTCTTAGAGCATTAAAAGACTGATTGCTACTCTAATTCCATGAAAACTTGTAATCATATAGGGCATAGTTGACAACCCTGCTAAGAAGAGAATTTGACCAGCTCATTTGTTACAAAGTCTCTAGTTCTCGAAGAAGTTACCCCCAGAAGCTAAATACTAAAGGAAACTTCAGTCCTGTATCCTCTAAGTGCTTTCTTTGCACACACATGAGATGTTCGGGCAACTATGTGGAGCTTTCAGAAGCCTTGAACAGAGAAAATAAGAAAGAATGACATTCCAGGGAATAAACAAGTTTGACCTCAACTGGACAAAAGGAGGCACAAAGCCTGGGGAAGGAAGAAACAGAATAGGTAAAATGGAACACACCCTGTAACATCAGGGGAAAATAGCAACCTTAGAAATACAGATATGTTGAACAGCAAACCTATCAGTGCTGCGCAGGAGCAAGTGATTCAAGGGAGAGAGAAAGCCCTGCACATCAGTGAGAATCCCAAGCATCTGGGAAGGAAGAAAGCACAGAGGGGGAGCCTGCCGCCTACATATGTGTCTGACCCTACTGGCCTGGCTGCAGTGCTGCTTCCAGCAACCAGGAAGCCACTGTGGGAAGGCCAGCCCTAAACACATGAGAGGCAGAGGAGCTCGGTTTTCTGAAGGAACCCTGCCTCTTGAAACTGGCAACAACATCCCTTCATCTGGCTGGATAAAGCAGGGCATCTTTCTTTCATGAGAAGCAAGACTTTTTTTTTTTTTTATTCAGATTTTATTAATCCCACAGGTTGGAGAGAGGTGGCATGGGAAAAGCAAATGTTCACTAATTAACTGCTTCCTATAGGATCCAATCAGTCATTCAAAATGTGCTTATGAAATTTTCTTGAGCTGCTCAATTGTTTGCAATTATCCAAGTGGTTCATACTACTCATGCATGTTTTCTTTTCCTTTCACATGCACCTCTAAGCAAATTACCTGATTCAGTGTGGTTATTACTCTGGGCCTTTAAAAACTTACACTGGGAAATTTCACACCATGATTAATACGGATATATATGTTATGTTTATGCCTAATCCTTTGTGTCCAGGTGTAATTATTAAGTGCAAACTACAGAAATGCAGTGCAACCCATCGCCATTTATTTATTTATTTATTTATTTATTTATTTTACAAATAGTTTATTGTCAAATTAGTTTCCACATAACACTCAGTGCTCATCCCCACAAGTGTCCTCCTCCATGCCCATCCCCCTCCCCCCCACATCCATCAGTTCTCAGTTTTTGTCAGCATTCAAGAGTCTCTCATGGTTTGCCTCTCTCCCTTTCCCCCACCATTTCCCCCTTCTTCTCCCCCTTGTTCCTCCGTCAAGTTCCTCCTAATCCTCCTATACGTGCAAACATAACTCATTGCCACTTAATATTAACATCCATTCACATGTTCCCTTGATTAATCTTACTCAAGGGAAATATTTTCTAAATTTATAAATAAGTTATACAACCCAAATAACAAGTGACTGGTTTAAGAGTGGACATGTGACCCAGTTCTGGCCAGCGCGAGGTGAGGAATATTTTGGTAGTGTGTGTGTGTGTGTGTGTGCGCGCGCGCGCGCGTGCGTGTGTGGTGAGGGTCATCTGAGAAATGTTTACTTGCTCTCAAAAAGAGGTTCTCAGGAAAAAAATCCTTTTCTACTTTTTTCTACTTTTCTACAGACATTTTACATCTGCATGTAATGCCTCAAGCAGTGGTAATCATCTTGTGACCATAAGTAGAGCTAAGCCAACACATCAAAATATTGAAATTGGCAGAATGAAAAGCTGGAAAGAATATGGATCCTGGATGACTTCTCTAGGCTGCTGAACCAACTAACTCTGGAGCAGCCCACCTCTGAATTTGTTATTTGAGATCATTTACTTCCTTTGTCATTGAAGCTTTGAGTTGAGCTTTATATCACTTGCAGCCCAAAGCATCCCAACTGATATCTGTAGATGAGAGAATCCCAACAAAGGGAATATATCAGTTGGTGGTTCACAGACTTCACCTAGTGAAGCCCTGGCTCCCAGTCATTGGCCATGAGCCAACCCCTCCACCTAGCTCTGACATCTATAGACATTTGAACACCAGCTTGAAACGCTGCTGGAGGTAGTGGTACAAGACCACAAGTTGGCAGTCAGCCTTCCTTTCTGTGCAAAAAGACATTTAGATGTTATCTGGGACCTGGGAAAGGAAAGAATCTAACGTTTGCCCAGATATCTAGAGTCTGTAAGTTGGAAGGGCAGAATTTGCTTGGAAGTACTGAAGATGTATCCTCATATTTAAGGAACTTCACCCTAGCCTGAGTGATGCCCATCCTCAGCCAGTGGTTCCCTGTGAGCATCTACTGAGGAGTTTACTCTGACCGTATGCTAGAACCTCAGGGGATATTGCAGACTTCCCACTGCTCTGCTCTTACTCTTTCCAGCAAGGTCACCATTTCTCTACCCACCTGATGGACTTGGAGCTTTAGCTTCTCAAGGCCATCCTGCAGAGGACTGATTCTTTAGTTCACTGTCACCTGACCCCTAAGACCCTACTATATGCTACAAACTTTGGTCCCCAGTTTTCTTGGAAAGAGAAGACAGGAAGTTACAGCCTGAAGCTCTGGTGGTTTGTAGGAGTGCCAGTATGTCCTTGTTGCCTGGACTCTGCAGCACCCCCCAAGTTTAGCCTTGTTTCCTGCCAAGAGGTGTTCCTAATGTGATGATGACCCAGGGACAGCTGAGCTCCAACAGCCTCAGGCCGGCCAGTTAGCCACATGTTCTCCTGCATCCTGCGGGTACTCATGTTGCCTAGCGTGGAGGTATGTCAGGAGGCTGACTCATAGTTGCACCCTGTGGCCTACGGCAGAGGTGCAGGCTCAGCACAGGAAGCCTAAATCAGTAAGATCTGGCCAAAGGTCAGGTAGTATGGAGAAAAGCTGCACCTCTGGAAAAGCTCAGAGTGAGAAACTGACATTCCAAGCCACAGTGGGGTCATCCAGGGGACTTGTGAGCAGAAAGGGAGCCTTTAAGGCTTACCTGAGGTGTTACCCTGCTCTCCCTATTGAACGAGGAGTTGTGGGGCGTCTGGGTGGCTCCGTCAGTTAAGAGTCCGACTTTGGCTCAGGTCACGATCTCACAGTTTGTGAGTTTGAGCCCTACATCAGGCTTTGTGCTGACAGCTCAGAGCCTGGAGCCTGCTTCAGATTCTGTGTCTCCCTCTCTCCCTGCCCCTCCCTTGCTTTTTCTCTCTCTCAGAATAAATAAACAACTTAAGAAAAGAAGGGGGGGACCTGGTGGCTCAGTCAGTTAATGTTTTTGTTTTTGTTTTTTGAGAGAGACAGAGCATGATCAGGAGAGGGGCAGAGAGAAAGAGACACACACACATAGAATCTAAAGCAGGCTCCAAGCTGTCAGCACAGAGCCTGACATGGGGCTCGAACTCATAAACCACAAGATCGTAACCTGAGCTGAAGTTGGATGCTTAACAGACTGAGCCACCCAGGCACCCCAACAGTCAGTTAAGCATCTGACTTTGGCTCAGTTAAGCATCTGACTAAGGTCATGATCTTGCGGTTCGTGGGTTCGAGCCCCATCCCTGACTCTGTGCTGACAGCTCAAAGCCTGGAGACTGCTTTGGATTCTGTGTCTCCCTCTCTTTCTGCCCCTCCCCTGCTCATGCTCTGTCTCTCAACAATAAATGTTAAAAAAAAAAAAGTTGCAAGGTGGGCCTGAAGATAATCTAGCTCTATTTGATTCTGAAAACGGACACTATCCCTATCCTCACCCCTCCCCCTGCCATATCTAAAGCATAACATAGTTTGTGAGGCCCAATTACCCCCTCCCCACAGAGGAAAATCCTTCCCCTACCTGCTTCTGTCTCTTCCTATTTACCATGGCCTTAAGGGGATCCTGTCATGGCCACCAGCTGAGCCCAAACCAGCACTGGGAAAACTCAAAGCACAATGATCAGGCAAAGTAAACTCATATGCACACCTAAGTACAGTGGTTTAAAGGAAGGAGACAGTCAAATTCCAGAACAGATGGCTACAATGAAGCACAATGAATAGAATAAATAGAAAAATACTATCAAATAAAAACATAATGAGAACACATAAGGAGATATTATTAGAACACGATAAAATACTTCTAGAATGGAATAGTCCTTGGTTTTTAAATGTAAAATTCTAGTAGAGATACTATAAAAGAGAATGGTCCCTGTCGAAAACCAAGAAGGCTCAAATGAAAGACATAGGACAAAAGTTAATGGAATAAAAATAATAATTGAATAAAAATAATCAAGATATGAAGGGCAGGAATAGTAGGTATAATATGCAAATCAAAGATGTTGGGGGAGAAGACAAAACATGTGACAGAGAATAAGCAGAGAAACTATATCAAAGGAAAAGCAACTCAAGTCTTCAGATTTGAAAGGGTTCTGAAAAGGCAGAATTTAGATCCATCCTGCTAAAATTTCTGAATTTCAAGAACAAGATATAAGCTTCCAGAGAAAAAGAATAAGTTGTTTCTAGAAACAATCAGCTTAACATCACATTTCTCACTTTTAATCCAAAAATTCTCAACCTGGGCAAGCTATTATTATGTGAGTACAAAGGAGATTATGGGATGTGCAGAGTGGGAAGCAGGGGTCTCAGGTGTCCTCGCTGAGGACACTTCAGTATACTCTTGCCAAAGAACCAAATCAAACAAGGACCCATGGGAGGTGAAGACAGAATTTAGTAAGCAATAGTGAGAACAAATCTTGTAATATTTATTTTAAAATCTTAATGGACAATGACAATGTGAATGTAAATTGTACTACAGTTGTTCATAAGGATTCTTGAAATAGGAAAAGGAAGATCTTGGTAAGAGCCTTGACCCAAATGATCTCTGCATACCCCAAGGAAAAGGATAAGAGTGGGAACATGGAGCGGAAAGAAAAAGGATTTTTTTTTTTTAACAGTTTATTGTCAAGTTGGTTTCCATATAACCCCCAGTGCTCATCCCCACAAGTGCCCTCCTCCATGCCCATCCCCCCCCTTCCCCCCCCCCCATCAGTCCTCAGTTTGTTCTCAGGTCTCCTCTAGCTGGGGTGAGGTCAAGAGGATACTGAAAATATTTCAGTGTGAGAGTGTGCTGTTTATTAAGCTATGATCTCTCATTCCAAATCCGCTGCTCTCTAATACTGGGGTTGGATCTCTGTAAGCTTATGTTTTTTTTTTCTGTTAAGTGACTTGTTTTTGGGGTCTCCTAATAGGGGAAAATGGAGTAACCTGAAAAGTTGGGCACAGAGTAGGACTTTCTTCTTCCTATTTGCATGCTCTTCCTGTCAGTAAGGTCCTAGCAATACCTCTGCTCTGACAGCAGCAATTGGTTCCAACCTCTTTTAATACTCCAAGACTAGCTTCATTGTGCTCTCACACAGGTATGAACAACAACAAGGTATGTCCCTATAGATATTAGATGGATAACAGAATATTAATTACAATGTTTGCCAATACATTTGAAAACAGATGAAATGGGCAAATTCCTTGAAAACATAACCAAACAAAACATATACAACAAAAATACACAGAGTTTTACTAGTCCTGGGAACTACTGAACCTGTAATTCCAAACTTCCCTTCAAAAAAACTCCAAAAAGCAAAAAACAAAAAAATCCAACCCACTGGACTTCACTAGTGGAATCTACTGAACACTTAAATGACAGATAACACCACTTTTAAGTAAATGTTTCCAGAAAAGAAAATGAGGAACTATTCCCATTGTGTTTTATAAAGAAAGCATAACCTTAATATTAAGAACCTCATAAAGACATTTTGAAAAATGTAGATAAAAGGCCAATCTCCCCCCAAAACACATAATCAAAACCCTGAACAAAACATTGAACAAAATCAAGAGATTCAGCATGAGAAAGTTGAGTTCAACCTAGGGAAGCAAATTTGCTGAACATTCAAAAATCAATCAAGGTGATTCACTATATTAACAGAATAAAGGAGAACTTTCTTATGGTCATCTCAAAAAAGAAAGAAAAGTCACAGTAGAAAATTCAGTATCTACTTACGATCTTAAAACAAACAAAAACAAAACAGGGATGTCTGGCTCAGTTGGTTAAGCAACCGACTTTGGCTTAGGTCATGATCTCACAGTTTGTGAGTTCAAGCCCTGCATGGGGCTCTGTCCTGACAATTTAGAGCCTGGAGTCTGCTTCAGATTCTGTGTCTCCCTCTCTCTCTACTTTTCTTCCTCTCCTGCTCATGCTCTGTTTCTCTGTCTCAAATATAAATATTTAAAAAAATTTTTTTAAATACTAACAAAACAAGAAACTTAGCAATCTTGAAATAGAAGGGAACTTAACTGATCACTACAATCTGCATTAAACATTGCTTTTTATTATGAAATATTGAAAATGTTCCCTCTGAGATGAGGAATAAAACTTATGATGATTGAAAAGAAACAAAATTGTCTTTTCTTTTTCCAATGACATGATTCTATACAAAGAAAATTCAAAAGAATGTACAGATCAGCCATTAGAATTAATAATTTATCAAAGTAGTTGAGTATAAGGTCAATATGCATAAATCAGTTTCATTTCCATTTTTCAATGACAAACAGAAAATGGAACTAAAATACATGCCATATGTGACACATTTTCCCAGAGATGGATCCCACGCGCCGTTTCGTACTGTAATGTGGGTGGCTGCTTCTCCTATCAGGAGGTGGGGATAATCTCTACCCCTTCACATGTGGACTAACTTTATGGCTTTCTCTGAACAACAGAGTGTGGCAGAAGTTATATCATGTGGATTTTGGAGCCTAGGACTTAAGAGGACTGCCTCTTCTGCTTTTGTCCTCTTAGGACACTCCTTTTCACAGTGCTCTCTTTGCCACAGACAGATGCCCCACCTAGATTACTAACTGATGACAGGGGAGACCCAACTTCAGTGGCATCAAAGTTCTGAATATATAAGTGAGGCCACTGGGACCATCAAGCATCTTCCAGCCATAATCTGAACACCATCACAGGAAGGACTCCAGGCAAGACCTGCAGAGGTCATGCCCATAGCATCATCAGAGATAATAAACTGTAGATATCTAAGCCGTGATATTTTGAGGTGGCCTGTGGCACAGCAATAGATAACTGAACACTATGCACCATGATGCCAAAAAAATGAAAGATAGATAGGATTTCTAGCTCATTAAAGCTATGTAATGCCTCTACTCAGAAAATTATAAAACAAAATATTATTGAGAGAAATTAAAGTGATCTGAGTACAGGTGCCTGGGTGGCTCAGTCAGTTAAGTGTCCGACTTTGGCTCAGGTCATGAGCTCATGGTTTGTGAGTCCGAGCCCTGCATCAGGCTCTGTGCTGACAGCTAGCTCAGAGCCTGGAGCCTGTTTCACATTCTGTATCTCCCTCTCTCTCTGACCCTCCCCTGCTCACGCTGTCTCTCTCTCTCTCTCTCTCTCTTTCTCTCTCTCAGAAATAAATAAAACAGTTAAAAATTTTTTTAAAAAAGATGATCTTAGTAGATGCTCAAGATGGAAAACAAACTATGGTAAAGATGTCAATTGTCTCTATATTGATTTACAGATGCACTATAATCCCATCAAAAATTCTAGTGGAGTTTCTCTGTAGAATTTGACAAACTGACTACAAAATTTATACAAGAATGCAAAGAACTATGAATAGCCAAACAATATTGAACAAAAAAAAAGAGATTACTTTATTGGATACCAAGATTTACTTATAAAGTTTTAGTTACTTAAGACAATGTATGGTATGGACAAATAACCCGAAAGATCAGAGAATCCAGGAGGTGACTCTTGCATATAAGAACACTTTGACATCACAAAGACGATATAGGCACAGCAGTGAGGAAAGGGCTGACTTTTGAATAAACGGATCTAGATCAACTGGATGTTCATATGGAAAAATGAAATAAAATTTTTTATTATAAAAATCAACTCACAGTAAATTATAGTTCTCAATGCAAAAGGGAGAAATAAAACTAAGGATAACACAGGAAAAAAATCTTTCTAAAATTGAGGTAGGAAATCTTTATTTTAATCAAGACATCAAAAAGATCATTGTGAAATTAAAAGGCAAGCCCCTGAATGCAAGAAGGTAATACGTGTGTGTGTGTGTGTGTGTGTATGTGTGTGTGTCTATACACATCTGACAAATTACAAATAACTGGACAAAGGGCTTATCTCTAGCATATATAAAGATCTCTTTAAAACAAATAAGTACATACAACACAATGGGAAATGGGCAAGAGCTTTTATAGGTACTTCACAAATGAGAGGATCCAAATGTCTAATAAACATATGAAAAGGTATTCACCCTAATTAATAATCAAGGAGATGCAGAATAAAACTATAGTGAGGTATCATGACTCACCCACCATATGGCTCAAAGGAAAATAACTGGCAACACCAAATATTGGTGATAATGGGAGATAATGTAAATGAAACAAACACTTTGGAAAATTATTTGGCATTATCTACTATAATGGAACCCATGCACCCAGAATTTCACTTCTAGGTGATGCACAAAAAGATATATAAGTCAGTGTTCATAGCAGCATTATTTGCAATAGTCACCAAACTGAAATAATCCAACTGTCCATCCACAATAAAATCCATAAATAAAATGTGGGACATACACACAATGGAATACAACACAGCAGTGAGAATTAAGGCACCACATCTAAATGCAACATGAAGTAATCTCATTCCTTCTTCATTGCTCTTGTGGATTCTGCCCTGCCTTCCCAAGGCACAGGTACCAGAGGGACCCTCTTAAAAGTCCCTCGTCTGCTCACCATTACAGTGGTCCTAGCCTTACTTAGGGTAAAAAGACAAAGTCCTTTAAATCATCCACCAGTCTCCACACAAGGTAGCCCTTGCTGTGCCTCTAACTTCCCCTCACACACTTCCCTCCAGCCACACTTCTCCTTGCTATTCCTGGAGTGTGCCAAGCATGCCTCCATGTGGGGGCCTCTGCACTGACTAGTCCCTCTGCCTGGAAAGTTCTCCCCCCACAACATGATCACACAGCTCACTCCCTCATTTCCTTAGGTCTCAAGCAACAGCGCCTCTCATCACTCCATTAAATAGCTCCCCATTCCACACACTCCCTATCTGCTTCCCAGGTTTCCTTTTTCACTCTAACACTTACCTGCATGTGACATAGGATCTATCTATGTTTTTCCATCTCCCCGAACTAAAATAAAGCTTCATGAGAATGGGAATTTTGTCTATTTTCTTTTTTTGCATTGTTATATCCTCAGCATCCAGAACATTTCCTGGCACACAGAATGTGCTCAATAAAATCAATAAAATCCTGTTTAAGAGAAACCACACAAAAGGCCCTAAAATGCTGACAGAAGCTCTGTATCCTCATGAGGAGCTTATCTACCAGCGGGTCTCACTGGGGGTCCCCCTACCTCTCTGGACCTGTGTCTTTTTCTCCCTTGGACAGTGGATTTCTACAGAAAGGAAGCCTCGCACTTCAGCCTGAGAATGATTCAGACCAGCAGTCAGCACTCAGAGAGTTGAGAAGGGGGAGGCTGAGATGGCAGATGAAGGTGCAGCCTCACCCTTCTCCCCAGACCCTCACTTAATCCCATGTGACAGAGACAGTTTGTATTTCTAGAACACCCATGTGCTCCCCTGGAGCTCCAGCCTACCTCACAGATGCGATGGGTCATGTGGCCAAATCTGGAGCAGCAGGAGTATGTCACCTCTCATCTGAGGCACGTAGCAGTCAGGGGACTTCCTCCATCCCTTTCTTCTCCCTAGGCAGTTAGCTATGTATGGCCTCAATACCATCCTAACCACACAGAAGAAAGCTGCCCTGAGGAGTTGTCCAGCCAACGAGACATTTTGTGAGCAAGAAGCAAACCTTTGCTATGTTGAGCCACTGAAATTCCAAGGTCTTTCTGTTGTTGTTACTGCAGCATAGACTATCTCATCCTGACTCTCCATATGGCACCACATTCCTGCCTTAGCTTACCTGGCATCCCTCCAGCTCCCTTTGATGTCTCTCTGGCTCAACCTCTGTCTGCCCTTGGACAGGGACAATTTCATAGCTGTATAGTCTCAGCTTGAGACTTGAGGGGTGGGAGGTTAACTGCTTATCACACAGATTAAACTAGTCTTCTAGTTTTTGCCACACCCACATCCCTGCCTTCTAATTCCTGAGACTTTTGAGGGCTATAAGGTACAAATCAGCTTGTTTCTTCCTGGCTCCACCCTGCACCCCCAGCACTAAGCCAAATGGAGAAAAGCAGAAACCTAAGCCAGTCCCCACACAGCCATATCCTTTTCATCCTTGCAAAACTCTGCTGGTATTTCCTATCTGCTCATTTGTTCTTTATGAGTTTTGAGTCTTTTTTTTTTTTAATTTCTTTATCTTCATTTTATTGGTATTTCAGGAGGAATGGTGATAAACAATGAATATTTATTGCATACTTACTTTGAATATTTATTGTAGTCATTGTTAATAATAACAAAACATTTAGGTTTACATAGAATTTCTTTCTTCCAAGAGGTTCAAAGTCCATTTAAAATATCAGCTAAAAGAACAAAAGGAAATGTTATTACTATCTTTTTGAAACTAGACAGAGTAAAGCCCCGTGAGAGCTTAGAAACTGTCCACCACCTAAACACTGGGACACAGTCTAAGCTCCCATCTCATATTTTTCTGATTTTCTACTACTAGACACTGCCTTGAGCGCTATAATTTATATCCCATTTTCCCACCTTCAATAAAAAGTTCATCTGTATCACTCAAAGGATACCTAGCTGAGGCCTGACTGTAATTTTGCCAATACTTTCAGGACTTTAACAAGTTACTTCACCAATATATGAATACCAACGATCACAGGCTTTGGTTCATAATTTCATATATGACTTTTAATAGGATTAAGTCACAAAACACAAAAATGTATAATAGTATAATGGGGAGGTACATTTTGAGATTGGAAAATACAGAGGTTCACCACTGGATATCTTATGGGGTTTTTTTAATGTTTATTTTTGAGAGAAAGAGCACAAGTTGAGGAAGGGCAGAGAGAGACGTAGGGGGACCCCCAGTGAGGCCCACTGAAACAGGCTCCAGGCTCTGAGCTGTTAGCACAGAGCCCAATATGGGACTTGAGCCCACAAACTGTGAGATCATGACCTGAGCCGAAGTCAGACACTTAACCAATTAAGCCACCCAGAAGCCCTGGATATCTTGGTTTAAAAAGAAACAGAGTGGGGAGGATAATGCTTCTTTCCCTTCTCACTTCTTTTCCACTCTCATGTTATTTTCTAGAATACGTGGTTATAAAAAAATGCCAGATGCAGGTCAAATACATTTGCCATGGAAAACAAGAAGCAAAGTTTCCTGCTTCTCAATACTACTTAGTATTAAAATATAATGATGGCCCTCTTTCCACTGCAGTGATGCACCCAGAATCTGTTTGAGAGACCACGTGTCAATGATGCTTCACAAAAACACACCAGCAGGATGGATCTATATGATTCACAGTACAACAACCATTGCTTTTCATGACATCTTTTCTGGATTAAGATCCTCCAGGGGGCCAACATTATTGTAGAAAACAGAAAACAGAGGTGGACATATGTATTAGGTAAGTAGATTTGGGGTTGTGATAGAAACCCATCTCTCTGTCCTTGGCTTTACTCTCTCCCTGGAGCATGGCTTTTGTCACACACAGGAAGCACAAAAGTAGACAGTAATGGAGCGCCTGGGTGGCTCAGTCGGTTAAGCGTCTAACTTCAGCTCAGGTCATAATCTCATGGTTTGTGGGTTCGAGCCCCATGTCAGGCTTTGTGCTGACAGCTAGCTCAGAGGATGAAACCTGTTTAAGATTTCTGTGTCTTCCTCTTTCTCTGACCCTCCCCTGTTCACGCTGTCTCTCTCTCTTAGAAATAAATAAAACATTAAAAAAAAAGTAGGCAGTACTGAGCAGCACATTTCAAACTCTGCCAATGGAGACAGACTGACTGTGGGACCCCCTGATTTAAGTCCAGATATTCTGAGTAGCAGAACTCTTTAGTCTACCAGGGGCTAGTTGTTATATCCAAATCAATACAGTCATGTTGTCCTCACAGGGGGCTCTTGGAGTAACTGCAGGCAGCAAAGAGATGCTGCTGAGCCCATGATCACTGTTCCAGTAACCTGACCTCCACTCCTCATCCCCTCATGTGGTCATCAGGCAGTCCTGCAGTGTAAGGCCAGCAGCAAAGCTTCTAACCTCTAGGCTAGGTGCCCAGAGCCAAAGAGGACATACTGAATCGCATCAGAATGAGAGCCCTCTGGTCAGTCAGCCCAAGGAGACCAGAGCTCAGAGCCTCAGAAGTGAGCATAAAAGACCAGGAATGAAGAAACAGGAAGGGCATCAGGAAGGGCAAAGCTGGACTGGCAAATCCTGGAAGCACGCTATCGCCAGCGTTCTGGAAGTTCAGAGAAGCATGTAGAATGTAGGAGCAGAGCCTAACATTTAGTGGCTAGAGCCAAGAATGAACCAACTCTGCCTTCAACCACACCCTCACCGTGCTACTAAAATACAAGTACACTGACGTGGGGGTGTGGTGGGGAAGGAAGCTCAGGCCCGAAACTGTACCTGTCCTGGTGCACCTATACAGGTCAATGGTGGGGACCCAAGAAGAACACGTGCCTCTTCTGATGTGGTCATCATGGTAAGAAATCATAACTTTCTTAAAAGGAATTTATACAAAGCATAAAATTTATCTCTTCTCTGTGCTCTGTCTCTATCTGCCCATTCCCACTTTGTACTTTCATGATTACCTACAATTTTTTTTCTAAAAGGGTAGTTCACTTTTTAATTAATTCTAATTTTATTAACTCAACTCTCATTTTAAAGCTATGTTCACTTAGACATATTTTCTTAATTTAAGAGTGCCCAGGATTCACCTGGAAAAACTCTCTAAGGCTCTAGAGTCAAAATAAAAATCTGTTTTGATCATACATTAAGCGTTTCTGTGCATTTGACGGCACTGACCAAAAAATAAAACCACATAACTTTTTCAGGACATATAATACAAATCTAAAAAGTGAAACAAATGCACCCAGCTATGAACTAAATGAGCAGCAATAACACTAAAACATTATAATGTTAGAAAGTGGATCTTTTTTGTCTCCTTTTTAGTGGATTCTCCCAGGACTGAGAAAGAATATCAGGTGCCAAAGTCCCATATTCCAAGGGGTGGGCAAGCCCGGGCAGCTCCTGAGAAGACGGCGGGGTGGGTTAAGAAATCACTCAGAGGTTTAGGGTGGTGGGGGCAAGATGGGTCTAAATAGAAGCAAGTCCCCCTTTCTCCTTCTCTCCCCACCAAGTCTGGTCAGGCTGGTGTGCTCCTCCCCAGGGTAACCCAGAATCAGGTCAGCTGGGGTCACTGAGCTCAGCCTCAGTTTATAAAACAAATCCAGGATCCTCAGCAATTGTGCGCCATAAGAAGCAACTTCTAATGTGATGCCAGACTTTCATAATTATGGAATTTGGAAATAAATGTCGTGTAATTGACTTGGAGGATGATATGTAAACAAATAAACCTAAATATAGGGAACCTAAGTGTTCCAGAATCAAAAAGACATACAAGTTGCTCAAAGATTCCAAAACCTTTCTTCTTTCTTGTAGGAAACACCCTATTTGCACCAACTCCCTTTTCCCATTTTCTGTGAAAGGCATTAAAGTGGTTGGCAGGAAAAAAATGGGATATAATTATTTTTGGCAAGCAGGATAAGGTTATAAATATGCCCATTCTGAAGCTATTGTGGGAGCTCTTCATTAATTTTTCATTCATTTGAAAATCTAATATAAAGGAGTCTGGCTACTGATGGACTTAAACTTCATCAAGTTCCAGTAGAATTAATTCTTATCTGCCTTCAGTGTAAGTGAGCTGCACAGGACTGTCCAAACACTGAAATCTGCACTCCTCTTAGCCAGCATCACCCTACTTAAAAAAGTCAGTAAATTGGGACTTTATATTTCACATTGTAACATGAAAAGATAGATGAAAAGGTTATCATGATAAATGAAGTCATTTTTGTGGGTCTCGGTAATCAGATGCATTCCTTAAATGACTTTCTTCAATTTTCCAAAAAAAATGATATTTGTCTTTCATTCTCCTCATGGGATTTTACTGGAAAAGGAGCCTCCAGCAAATGCTGTATTATATCAGATATTTGCAGTGAAGATGAAGAGTGAAAACATGTTACAAACTGAGCAAACATCAAAAGTGAAAAAGCACAGAGAAAATGGACATTGGTTTATAGCTTAACTACACAAAATTGGACAAATATCCCAAGGCTTCAAAAGTCCTGCTCTCCTAGAGAACTCCAGGGTACTATAATTTAATTGATAACCATGGTGCCAAGGAGTCAAGGTCAACATCTAGAGCCACAGATTCAGACATAAAACTTAGTATACAAATTTTAAAACTTTTCCCATTTGCTAAGAGTCTGTCAATCTACAATGAATTAGAATAAAGTTACAGGAGAGCAGTGTAGGGAACAGAGTGCTCTGATGATCTGAAATTTTTGTTGATGAATACCTTAAGGACATGAGTAGAAGTTTTCAGCCTTAACAAAGAGAAAATACTGAGTGCCACTTAATCTTTATTTAACCTCTCCATACTTCTAGGAAGTCCCTAAAGATTAGCAATGCTTTTCATGAATTTTGTTAAATGAAATTACCTATATTTTTTATTTTATAGCAACTATTTATTATTTTAGCAATGAGCACTGCAGAAAAAAAACTCATTTGCCACCAAGAAAACCCCTTCTGATGTTTTGAAGAAAAAATATTAATAGCATCATTAGAAAATTCAAACTGTGAAGAAAAAGACTAAATGAGAAGGTAAGATATCCAGTGTCACCTGAATTCCATTCCCTCTCCCTGACATTTCCATTGGTATCTTTTGACTCCTTCCAGAAAACACTGACAATTTTATGTCTATATATATTTCCTTTGATTTTCTTCCTTCATTTCAGAGTCATGTTTATTAAAAATTTTAAAGGATTTTTGCATCTATATTCAAGACAGATATGGTCCTGTAATTTTCCTTTATCAAAAGGCCCTTGTTAGGTTTGGTACTAAAGTTATGCTGCCTTCATAAATGCAATGGAAGGGGCATGTGGTGGCTCAGCCAGTTAAGCATCAGACTTTTGATTTCAGCTCAGGTCATGACCTCATGGTTTGTGAGTTTAAGCCCCATGTTGGGCTCCATGCTGACCCTGCTTGGGTTCTCTCCCTCTCTCTCTCTCTATCACTCCACTTCCTCCCCCCACCCCCCCACAAAAAAATAAGTAAATAATAAGACATAAAGTGAAATGAAATGAAATAAAATAAAATAATAAAAGCAATGGAAAATAATCCCTCTTTTTCTATTCTCTAGAAGAATTCACGTACAACTGACACAAATTCACCCTTAAGTGTTTAGTAGAATTTACCAGTGAAGTCATCTAGGCCTGAGGTTTTCTTTCAGGGAAGGCATTTCATTATGAATTCAATTTCTTTAACTGTTTATTCAATTTTTTTTTTTATTTCTTGTTTCAGTTTTGGTAGCTTGTGTTTTTCTAAGCATTCCTCATCCAAATTTTCAAATGTATTGTCATGAATTTGTTGATAGTATCTTTTGTTGTCTTTGTAATGTCTGCAGGATCTTAAGTGATATCTCCTTTTCATTTCTGCTATTAGTGATTTATGCCTTTGCTTTAGTTTCTTCAACAGTCTTGCCATGGATCTATCAGTTTTATGAGTTAGCAACAAACCTCTTTGGCCTTTATTCATCCTTTTTATTATATGTTGAAATTTTATTTTTGTTACTTTCTGTACTTATCTTCTTTATTATTTCTTCCTTATTCAATTTCCATTTAATTTGCAGTTTTTTTTTCTAAATTCCTGAGAGGAATGGGTCATTAACTTGCAGATTTGTTTCTTCTTATATATACTTCCAACCTATAGACTCCCTCTAAACACAGCATTAATTGTATCTCACTAGTTTTGATATGATCATTCCATTCAAAATATTTTCTACTATTGGTTATTATTTCTTCTTTGATCCATAGGCTATTTAGAAGTATAGTACTTAATTTCCAAACATATGCAGCTTTTCTTTTTTTAATGTTTATTAATTTTTAAGAAAGAGAGAGTGCATGAGGGGGCAGAGGCAGAGAGAGAAGACGACACAGAACCTGAAGCAGGTTCCAGGCTCTGAGCTGTCAGTGTAGAGTCCGACACGGGGCTTGAAACCATGAACTGCAAGATCATGATCTAAGCCGAAGTTGGATACCCAACCCATTGAGGCACCCTATATACAGTTTTGCTATTTAGCTTTTGGTTATGTAGTTCTAGCTCAATATGTTCTCAGACACCATACTCTCTTGTGTTTCAAACCTTTGACATTTGGTGACGCTTGCTTTATTGCCCTGCATATGGCCAATTTTTATAAATGTTCTAGGAACCATGTGCATTCTGCTACTTCATTCTTTTATTGTTTCAGCACTAAATGTGCATTCCAAGACACAGTAGTTTCATCTGTTCATTTTAAAAACTGTCATGTCTTTTTGTCTCTTTTAATCTCCATCCATACCTCTTCCTTATATTTTATCTTATTGAAGGGCTTCAGGCATTTCATCTGTAGTCCCCTGTATGGATTCACGGATTGTCTACTTTTGGCGCAGTTCAAAATGTTTGTTTCTCACATGAATGTCTTAAAAACAAGCAAGAACAACAACAAAAAATAAGCAACAGGATTTAGAGGCCTGATTGGACTCAGGTTCTTTCTCTTCGGTAAGATTACAGGTCATACTGTATTCACTCCTAAGAAACCTTGTCAAATCGGGCTGCCAATTCCTAGATTCATTAATAAGCTGGAGGTTGTAAAGTGATGATACTCTAATTATATTATTTCTTCCTCATTTATTAGCCTGAATTCTTTCCTATGGAGATGGAACTATTTATCTACTGTGATTAAATCTTTCCCTGTATTTAGTCTTCAAGAGAATAAATTGGTTCTCTAGCATCATCTGGGAGTAGAAATTTGCTTTCTGTAAAGATCATTATGAACTCATAGATCAAAACACATTTAATATGTTTCACTCCTCTGCTCAACTTTATTCCTTTTGATGAACATATTGTCCCAATTTTGGCCAGTAAAATCTTTCCAATTGTCTTTTGTCAATGTCTCAGGTCATTTTGGTTGTCTGAAACTTGTTCTCTAATGAATTCATCTAGTAAGTTTTGATTGTATGCTAGAAATTGTGGTACTATTAGAATCTGGATTTTAGTTTCTTCCTTCAGAGAGTGAATTTAATTCTAGCAAGTAATTGTTTTATTGGTGGATCAGCTGAATCCCTTTGAGCTTCTCTTTAAGATTTATTAAGATGGGTCTAGAGCAGGGATTGGCAAACTTTTCCTCTTTAGTAAGTATTTTACATGTTGTGGGTCATGTATGTTCTCTGTTGAATATATTTCTTCATTATTATTTTAAAAAATATAACACTTTAAAAATGTAAAAATAATTCTTAGCTCATGGGTTGAACAACAGGCAAAAAGACCATATTTGGCCCATGAACCATAGATTGCCAACCCACAATCTGTAGTAATCCTTACTCTAGAGCTGAGGTAGATCTACTCTGAAACCATGGCCTTTCTAGGCTAGGGCTCACTGCCCAGGCTTTTCAGTGATGTCTTCTCATCATTGGAACTCCTTGCCTTATTGTGCAGCTTCTGAAATCTGTTCAGCTCATTGCCCTCCAGCATTTCTTCTCTGTCAGGCCCTGTAGAATCTCACCCTGCATACATACAGCTTAATTATTTGGTTAAATACCTGGGGACTCTTATGAGGACTTCTAGAACTCCTTCTACGTATAGCTCTCTTCTCTCCAGCATGCTGCCCTAAAAACTTCTTTCACTTTAGCAGCTCTATCCTCTCGTCTCAGTCCCCCAACCTCAGTGAGACAACTGTGCTCTGCTTAGGCTACATCTCCTCACACTGTAGTGTGGAAAGTGACCTGAGGCAGAAAACTAGGCTGACTATAGCACTCATCTATGAATTTCCCCTTTCTGAAGGATTGTAGTTTTGCACCACTTATTATCTCATACCAGAAAACAATCACCTCATTTATTTTGTCCAGTGTTACAACTGTTCATAGCGGAAAGATTAATTCAATTCCAGTTACTCCACCATGGTGGGAAGCAGAAGTCTCTGAGAAGGCTTTTAAAATAATGAGTTCTTTAAATTTTTGATAGTCTTAATGTGAGAAATATAGAGGTAGATGATAAAAACTTAAAAACAGTGTTTCCAGCCACACGACTTTACAAACGTAATTAGACTTAAAGACTAGAATACTGCTTTTGTTTTGTTTTCTTGATAAATGTAATATTGCAATGTCTTTTAATAATGCAAATGGATTTTAAATCTGTTCAGAATTATTCATATTTCTACACGATCATGGTACTGTAATTTGCAGAATCTGCCTGCCCTGTGGGATTATTTGCTCTATGGTTGGTAGAGACAGCACTGAAAGGACACATTAGCTCAAACAACCAAAAGTGTCTGATACAGATGCAGACAGAATTTTAATGCCACTGACTATAGCTACACCATCCAGGAACCTGGCCTTTCTGCAACCCTACTCACTCACAACTTGGGACAGCTGGAACACAAACTCCTCCATCAGCTCCATGGTCCTGGGCCCTCAATGAGCAGCATGGTTTCAGAGTATTGTATGGTAGAGGGAGTGCTCAATACCATTCCCTGCAGAGACTATAGCATGTACCTTCAGAACCTGCTTCTTCTGGGGCACCCTTCAAGGAACCTGAGATATGGGAATCCACCAAGCCACCCAAAGATACCTGTTACCCATTTATGGGACATCAGTGTTCCAAAGCATACCAGCTGGGAAATTATGATTTGGCAAATTCTCTACTAATGGATGCTGCAGTTTTAAGCCACCCAGTCTGTGGTACTTTATTACAGCAGCCCTAGGAAATCAACACCTATCCCAATCCAGTTGTTATTTTAATTGGAATTCATTACATTTATATGTTATCTCAGTGAAAACTGACATCTTCATAGTATTGAATACATTCAGTATTTGTCTATTATTTAAGTTTCTGAAAAATAGGTTTTATGATTTTCTGTAGAGTTTCAGAGTTTTTATTTTCCTATAGGTTATTAATATTTCTTGTTAATTTTAGGATTAGGTATTTTACAGTTTTGCAAATAAATTTTGAAAGGATCTCCTTTTCAGGGCACCTGAGTGGTGGTTCAGTCAGTTAAGCTTCCAACTCTTGTTTTTAGCTTAGGTCATGATCTCACGGTTCAAGAGATTGAGCCCTGTGTCAGGCTCCATGTTGATGGTGTGGAGCCCGCTTTGGATTCTCTCTCTCTCTTCCTATCTCTGACCCTCTCCTGCTCTCTCTTTCTTTCTCAAAATAAATAGAACTTAAAAAAGGATCTCCTTTTCCAGTATATGTTCCAAGGAGTTTCTTTTTTTAAGTTTATTTATTTATTTTGAGAGAGAGAGAGAGAGAGAGAGAGAGCGCAAGTGGGGGAAGGGCAGAGAGAGAGAATCCCAATCAGGCTTTGCACTCCAATGCAGGGCTCAAACCCACAAACTGCGAGGTCATGACCTGAGCTGAAGTTGGACGCTTAACCGAGTCACCAAGGCACCCCATAGGAGTTTGTTTTCTAACTTAAGTATCACCCTGATTTCTAGAGCATTCTCACATTTGTCATTCTGTTAAAATTGTACAAAATCTCTGAGTCATCTTTAACCTTTCTCTTTTTCTGAACCCCATATCCAAACTTTCAGGAAGTTACGCAAATTACACTAAGTGTAATCATTTCTCATCAGTCCCACTGCTACCGCCACATGATTCAAGTCACCACCATCTCTTATCTGGGTTACTATGTGTATTAATCAGAGTTATCCAGAGAAACTGAGCCAACAGAATGTAGCCAACAGAATATGTGTGTGTGTGTGTGTGCGCGCGCGCGCGTGCACAGCGACTTGTGTACACACACACACACACACACACACACACACACGGTGGAAGGGTGGAGACAGGGGGAGGGGGACAAGGGGAGGTTTGTCTTGAAGAACAGGATCATGTGCTCATGGAGGCTTGGCAAGTCGAAATTCTAGTAGGCCAGCAGACTGGAGACTTGAGAAAGAGTTGCAGTTCAAGTTCAAAGGCAGTCTGCTGACAGAACTCTTTACTGCCCAAGGGAGGTCAATCTTTGTTCTATTAAGGCCATCAACAGATTGTATGAGGCTCACCATATTATGGAGGAGAATTTGCTTTAGTCAAAGTCCATCAATTTAAATGTTCATCCAGGAAAATGTCTGACCAAACATCTGGATACCTTTGGCCCAGCCAAGTTGACACATAAATTAGCTATCACACTGTTATGGCCTCCTTGCTAGTCTTCCTCCTTCTATGCATCCTCTGCAGTTCATCTCTATTCAGCAGCCAAACAATCCTTTGAAAAGTTAAATCAGATCATGTCACTACCTGCTTAACATCCTCCAGTGGCTCCCTGTTTCACACAAAGTCAAAGTCCTTCAGCTTACCTAAAAGGACGTACATTTTCTTTTCTGCTCCTTTCCTCTATGGCCTCATCTTCTGCTTCCTCCCTTTCTCACTTCCCTCTCATCACAGTGGCCTTCTGGCTATTTTTAGAACCCGTCACTCCCACTCAGGGCCTCTGCACTGACTATTCCTTCCATCTCAGATATCCACATGGCTAATTCTTTCACTTCCTCATTCCCTCACTTGGTCCAAGTATAGCCTGTTCAATGAGTCCTGCTGTCACTACCATATTCAAAATAGCAACCTCTCCCCTAATCACTCTCTCTCTCTCTCAGTCATTTGTACTATATTCCCCCTGTTCCTTTTTCCTTGGCACATATCACCTTCTAACATACAACATTCCTCTTTTAATTTTATTACTCTACACTATCATTAGGACACAGCTCTCAGTCTGATCTGTTCACTGATGTATCTTACATGGTCAGAACAGTGCAAATAGTCAGGAGGTGACAATAGCGGCTGAATGAATGAATAATGAATAAATGAATGACTTATAAAATGCAAAGANATCTTTTCTGTGTGATGTATGGGCGCGAGTGCAAGTACGGAGCTCCTTACTTCTCCGCCATCTTGCCCCTCTCCCTCGCAAAGATACATTTCTTATTAGATTTCTTGGTCAGAGTTTTTGGTTCCAGTTAAGATGAGGCAGCACATTCCACCCTTTTGCTCTAACTGATTACAACTCAAAACCCTGGGCAGAATGTACAAAGCAATGATCTTAGGACTCTGAAAAGTTAATAAGAGCAGGCCGACTAAGTAAGGAAACTGAACCTCAAAGAATCATACGATGATGGGTTCCCTACCTTTTGTTTGTTTTTAGTTTTGTTTTCTCCCTCCAGTATCCATTGGCTTAGATTCTTAGATTCTTGGATGTTCATACAGATATAAAAGTTCCAAGAAAATACTCATTCTATCTATTCAGGGACAAGGGACAAGGAGGGTCGACAGTTAGACCAAGTTATTTTGATTCTCCTGGCCCCTCCTGAAGAGATCTTAGTGAGGAAGCTGCAGTGACAGGAGCTGGTGCTGGGGTGGGAGTTGGGCTGAGGTGGGGGGTGAGGGTGCCCACACTGATCACCCCCACCCCCAACCAGGTTCTTTCCTCTCACTCTGCTCTGATGCAAATGCAGTAATGGGAAGTACATGAGAGTGGGGAATGCAAAAGCCTACATTTTACAGCCAGATCACTGAAAAAAGGTGCCCCTTGGAAGCAGGAGAAAACTCAAACAGCTTTTTAAAAAGAACAATGTTGTAGAGCTCACACTACATGATCTCAAGTCTTACCATAAAGCTACAGTAATTGATAAAGTATGGGACGGGCGAAGGGTAGATACACAGATCACCAGAGCAGAACAGAGAGCCCAGAACATCTTTTCACACAAAGTGGCCAGAAGTACTCTGACAAAGGTGCAATGGCAATTCAGTGGAGAAGGGGTAGTCTTTTCCAAAAACAGTGTGGGGAAAATTTGGTACCTGTATGCCAAAAGATATAAACTTCAAGGTATACCTCACATCATACTAACTCAAAATGGATCATAGACCTAGAGGTAATATATCAAACTAAAAAAAAGTCTTAGAAGAAAACATAGAAGGAAATCTTCAGAACCTTTGCTTAGATGGAGATCCTCAGATATAACACCAAAAGCATGATCCCTAAAAGAAAAAATGTAATGGTCAACTGGAAGAGGAATAATTGATGAAAAACTTTTACTTGGAGGAAGACACTGTTAAGAAAATGAAAAGAGAAGCCACAGATTTTGAGGAAGCACTTTCAAATCACATAGCTGACAAACAACTTACATCTAGAATACATAAAGAATCTCCAATCAAATACCGTCCTATATAAATGAGAAAAGAGAGCTGACAAATATTCCTACATGAAAAGATACACGAAGGGCAAATAAGCATATGGAAAGGCACTAGACGTCACTGGTTGTTGGGCAATGCAAATGAAAATCACAGTAACAGACTACTACGTTCACACCTATTAAATGGCAGACCAAAGCAAATGAACTAGGTTGGTGAGGATGCAGAGCAACCAGACTGCCATACAAGCTAGAGGGAATCCAAAATGGTACCGCCACCCTGACAAAACAGTGTTGCCATGTTTTACAAAGTTGAGGTTCTCTCTGCATATGACCCAGCCATCCTAACTTCCCTCTTTCACTGAAAGAAACAAAAATGTATAAAGGAATGTTTATGGAAGCTTTGTTCACTATCACCAAAAAGTAGAAATAATGTGGTGTTTTAATGGATTAAGGGATAAAGCTGCTGTGTTACATCCATATGAATGAATAGTGCCTAATAATAAAAAGGAGCAAAATTATTTACATATACAACAGTACGGATGAGCCTCAAATGTAAATGAGCCAGTCTCATAAAAGCATATATTGCATGAGTGCAATTAGATGAAATTCTGGAAGCAGAAAAACTATACGGACAGAGAACAGATCATTTGTTTTCAAAGATTAATAGTAGGGTCAAAGGACTACAAAGGGGCAACATAAGAGAATATTTTGGGGGGATGGGTTGTGACAGAGGTGGTTATACTTATCTGTATATATGTTAAAACTCATGGAACTGCATGTCAAAAAGAAGTGAATTTTACTGTATGTAAAATTTAAAAATATTTTAAATTCACTGCCATAAGTATGAAAATCCCTGCTAACCTTGAGATAGAGTACCCACAATATTTGACAAGCATTCTAGAACTGCCTCGTATCTGGATAGCACAGTAAGAATGCCAGTATAACAATATTTCTTTCCATTTGTTATAAAGCCAGAAGGAAAAAAAATGCCATCTAAATTTTAAAAAAATATTTTAGCTTTTAAAATTCAGCTATCCTCAGGTATAAGGGAAGAGGCACAAGTTATCTCAAGGATTGGTTCCTTGTTTAAGAAAATCAATGGTTTGATCTAGTGTTCAACACTAGAAAACAGAGTCTCTCCCTTCCTAATTCTCATCTCCATTTCCACTCATCAACTCTACTCATTTTGGAAGAAGGAAGCAAAGAAGAGTGAGAACCAGATTTTGTTGCATAAAAATCATCTGAGGCAAGGATAGTATTTTAGTTAGCGTGGTCAGAGATGGCCTTTGTGTAGAGCTGTCACTTGGGCAGTAGTCTGACAGAAGAGGAAGAGAAAGCCAGAGTAAGATCTTGTGGAAGAGCACGGCAGGGGAAAGAACAGCACACACATGGACCCTAAGAAAGGAAGGCACATGGGTGCACAAGGAAGAGAAGGAAGGTGAGGGTGGCTGGTGCAAAAGGGGAGGGTCTAGGAGGTGGGCAAGGGGCAAATCATACAGGGCCTTGCAGGGCATGATGAAGAGTTCAGATTAATATTCTGGGTGAGACTAGCATCCAGGAGAGTTTTGAACTGGGGAGTGATGTGATGTGACTTAAGTTTTTAAATGGCTGCCGAGGCACCTATGTGGCTCACAGACTTAGAGGCCAGAGTAGAACTAGGTAGACGGTATTGCAGCTGTGTTAGCGCAGCAAGGGGTTATAGTGGCCTCGACTAGGGAAGTCATGGTGGAGGTGGTAAGAAGGAGTGAGATTCTGGGTATATCATCAAGGAAGAGTTAATGGGTCTGCAGAGGGAGAAAAAGCAGTCAAGGAAGACTGCTAAATGCTTGGTCTGGCCCATGGGTAAATGGCAGTATCTGTTACTCAGTGGAAAAGGGCTAAGAGGAACAGACTTGAGCAGGAAATAAAGACTTCTGCTTTGGACGTGTTCAATTTGGATGCCTACCAGACATCTACATAAAGATGGTGACTGGGCAGCTGGACACAGGAGTCTGCAGGACCCCAAGAAAGAACTTGAACTAGAGACAGTATTTCAGGCTACAGGTCTAGCTGAAGCCACCACAGTCAGAGAACATGGACAGAGAGCAAGACTCAGGATTCGGCTCTCTCTTCTCCCTTCAGGAGAAAGAGGCAGCAGAGAGGCTGAGAGGGGCAGCCAGTGATATAGGAGAGGCCTGTGAGACCCTACTGCTCTAAAAACCACATGGAAAGATAGATGAGCCAAAGATGACCACTGGCTTCACAATGTGATAATCACAAGAATGCAGGAAGGGTTCCAGAACTACCACGCAGTGTGGCTGGTACCCCATGGGTTGCTGTCCCATGTCCTTTAAGATGGGGAGCAGTGCCCAGCCTGGGGGAAGTGGAATAGATAGAGGCTGGCCATGGGCGACTCAGTGCTCAGGGGAGCCTGAGCAATCAGGAGAGGCAGGAAAACTGTAGTCAGGGTGACTGGTAAAATCTCCAGGGCCAGGTACAGCCATCCTTGGGGAAAGAGGAGAGTGACAGAGTGTGCTGGGTTTCCCAAATGCAGGACCCTGGGGTGTGAACAGGTTCGCTTGAATATTAAAGGCCATTGTGATCCTGTATGACTGCAAGATTTAAGATACCAGGATAGTTATATTTACAGAGAAGAAAGAGATATCTTTTTTCAAGGGAAAAGCTAAGTATAGCAAGTTTAGAATACCATGTGACAATGTCTGAGTTTTAATTAAAACTTTCAGAGTTCAGCACATTTCTAAAAAGATAGACTTTCCTTTCCGATCACACTGAGACAGCTTTTTATACTTGTCTCATATATTTTTTTCTCACAAGAGCAAGTTATATCAAGGCACCCACGACCCACAGGAAAAAAAAAAACCTGGCAATATTTTTTTGTAAGTTCATCTGCCAAGAACCCAGCCAAGAACTAAAGCTGCGGTTCTCTAGTTTTCTGTAACTAAATGAGAACATTAAATTCCAAATGTATCTCTCTACTAAAACCATACAGAGCACCCTATCCTTTCTCTTATATAAAAAATGCAGGATGACTACCTGATCCAGTAGAATGAAAATATGAACAGCCACCTGTGGAAGGAGTTTCAAGATAAAATAAGCATTGTGAGGAGAGTGACTCAAAATAGAGTTGAAAAGAGGTTGAGGAAGTACAGCCCATGCACCTCTTCTGTTTCAATTTCCAGAACACCATGAACTTTTCACTTGAATCAGTTGCAACTCTGCCACTTCTTAGAACACATCCTTCTACTTTGGACCGAGCTAGAGATAATGGAACACCTGTTAGTTTAAACTCTGCCAGCACCAATCTTAATTCTTTCAAAACAAGTTATGTAACCTGGTGGGTTTTGTCTTTGCAAACCTGTACTTCCTGCTAACAATTTGGAGCACACTTTCCATGTCAATAGACTTTGTGTCTCTGGGATTATAATCCCAAGGACTCCAAATAAATACTTTGATTGCTTTACAGTCTCTTCATGATGGACACACCTTTTAAAAGTTGATTGAATGTTATTTTTCAACTACCATATGAAATATTCAAAGTTTTACTTGAAGTTTTAAGTAATCTGAATATACTGATCACCCTCATTACATTCTATGATAATTATCACTTGACAGTAAAAAAAAAAAATTAAGAAAAAAGTGCATCCAAGTGGTGCAGTTGGCTAAGTGTCCAACTCTTGATCTCAGTTCTGGTCATGATCTCATGGTTGGTGAGTCTCAACCCTTCACTGGGCCTCTTGGGATTCTGTCTCTCTTTCTCTCTGTCCCTCCCCTACTTGTGCAAATGTGCGCTCTCTCTCTAAGTAAAAAAATAAACTTAAAAATTAAAAAAAAAACAAAACCAATATGCTGGGTGCTTTGTAGATCAGACACTTAGACCCACATCCTTCCCACTGGTGTTTATAACCCAGCTGCAAAATTGGATAAAATACAAATAGAGCAAAAAAAAAAAAAAAGAGAAAAGAGAAATGAGATTTTGAAGAACAAAAACAACTTCTTTATTGCTATAGACTGAATTGTGTCCTCCCCAAATTCATTATGTTGAAGTTCATACCCGTAATGTGACTGCTGCTGGAGGGAGGCTTTTAAGGAGATGATTAAGGTTTGATGAGTCACAATGGCAGGGTTTTAATCTGATAGGACTGGTAGCCTTTATAGAAAAAAGAGAGAGACAGAGATCACTGTTTCCCCACATGCGTCCACCAAGGGACAGCCACGTAGGGACATAGCAAGAAGGCAGCCATCTATAAGTCAGGACTCAGAATCTCATTAGAACTCAGTCAGGACTTAGGGAAAATAGATTTCAGGTTTTAAGCTACCCAGTCTATGGTATTTTGCTATGGTAGCGCAAGCTGACTAAGATACCTATTAAGAAGATTTTACTTCTATTTTTTACTTTAGAATAGAAAACAATATGTTGAGTTAAATATCAACTAATAAGTAATAATTTTTTCATATACTTCTATTATTTTTTCCGGGAAACAGTTGACAATTAAGTAAATTTCTTCCCCCAAGATTCCTGCTTACAGAAATTCCTGCTTACTTCTTTCATACATACACTGCTGCCCCAACAATTTCCCTCCCAATGCTTGTTTAAAAGTGTGGGCACTTGTTTTGACACTTTCATTAAAGATGGTAAAGATTAGAGGTGCCAGGTGGCACACTTCATTGGGCATCCAACTCTTGATTTCAGCTCAGGTCATGATCCCAAGGTCGTGGGATAGAGTCCCACACTGGGCTCCATGCTGAGCATGGAGCCTGCCTGAGATTCTCTCCTCCCCCCACCCCCACCCCCCGCCTTC
>NW_027529641.1:8160217-8165913 GCF_008692635.1 Crocuta crocuta | reverse complement strand
CGCTCTGTCTCTTAAAAAAATAAAATAAAAAGATGGTAAAGACTGATCACAGGCAAAGCAGAGAGCTCTTCAAAACTCACTGTCAAAAGTTCAATGACCTAACCCCAGACAGTGAAGCATCATTCAAAGAGCATGGCCTCAGGACCACATGAACCTGGACTTGAATTCAGCTACTGCCCCTTACTAGCCAGGCGACCCTGTGGAATCCCCTCATTTCACTCTGATCTCTACTTTCTTCATCAGTAACACAAATACCAGAGCTTCCTGCAGGTCAGTGGGAGGGGTGAAAGATTCACATTTGTAAGGCACCCTGGGCAGTTTCCTGGCACCTAACAGGAAGCTATTTGTAGAATGACTGAATTCCGGCAGAAGAAATATACTCAAAAGTCATTACTTTGAGAGTGGTAATACTGATAATTCCTAGAGTAATTTCTTTAAAAAACATTTTCAGTTCTTACAACACCAATGCCAGCTCACATGTTGGCAAACTGCCAACACTGTCTCAGTAACGGGCTTCCGTGCCACGAGATTCCTTCATGTGCTTTCACCCGAGACAACGTCGTACAAAACACTTCAGGCTACACATCAGGGTTCTCTGGGTTCAAATCAAGTACATGCTGCTTGACTTCTCTATGCTTCAGTTTCCTTGTCTATAAACATGTTTAATAGCAATGCCTATCACAAAAGACAACTGGAAAGATTGAAACAGTGATACATGCCAAGCATGTCCACACAGGCCTCAGTAGGTAACTGAGTATGAGAAGGAAACACAGGGCCAGGGAGCTCACCTAAATACTCATGTGAGGCAAGACTACAGGGTACTCTTCCGGCTCTTCATGAAATACACAGGACAAACATTTTAAGAAATTCACTAGCACTAAAAAAAAAAAAAAAAAGGAAGAGAAAGGCACAATATCTGAACTGGAGAGGTGACACTGGGGACAGATATAAGTGATGAAAGAGGAGGTTCCAACCAACAGCGATTGATTCCTTACCCACCCTCACCTTCAAAAGTCATCATGAGCACAGAAGGTAAATAGAGTCCTGAGAGTTCTCAGTAACACCTGCACATCTGAAGTGACCTTGTAACAGCACTCCAACTGGTCTGAAGGGTGAAGCTGCTTCAAGCTTATGCATTCCTTGCATGCTGACCTAAGTCCCTTGAGATCTGTAGCAGAACTAAGTTGTTTTCCTGGAGATTTGCAGTTTGGAGGCTGTAGACCGCTGGCCTTGAGGAGTAAAGGACCACACTTTCCAGGAGATAAGGCCTGACTACATTTGAAAACAGCTGCCACCGATGCCAGCAAGTCTGTTCAGGGTCATGTCGACAGAGGACTAACCACCGGGGCACCTGTTTCTCTTGCCCGCATTTCCCCAACCCTCCACTCTCCCATGCCTTCCCCTTTAAAACCTTGCAGCTTCTCTACATGGGGAAGATGTCTTTGAGACATTAGCCCACCATCTTCCCAGGTTGCCCGGCTCCCTGAATAAAACAACCCTTTCTTTGCCAACATCTCGTCTCTTGAGTATTGATTTTCAAGTTGGAAGCAGTCAAACCTGAGTTCAGAATCAGTTCTCTGTCCGGTAACAATGTGAACAGAGTTGGGGGTAGGAGGCTCTTAGAAATATTGTTTTAAAATCCCTTTGGAATAGAAGCCCATACAGTGTATCTCATGGCTCAACAGAGGAGAAAGGGCCAAGATTGAAGGGATTGAGCAACTCACACTGCTCACAGGAGTGAGACCCACCAAGGCTCTGCCGTGGGGACATTTCATGGGGTCTCCGAAGGAAAAGCAAGACCCCAGGGCCTTTGCAAGGGCAGCACTCAGCCTGCATGGGCTATCCCCATCCTCTCCTGGAGGCTAGGAAAAAAAGGCTGGCAAGCAACATCTGTTTCTGACAGGGGATAATAAACCGGGTGAGGGCTATAGGAGAGGAGGATTCACCCAGATGGAAGCCAAGGAACACAGGGACGAAGCCAGTGGCATTGCACATGACTGAGACAGAGTGTTGGCAGGTGCGTGCATGTACAAACATCCGCTGCTACAGCAAGCAAGTAAACAAACAGAGGCAGAAGGGCTGTGAAAACAGAGCTTGACAACCGGGAAGAAAACATAAACCAAGAAACAAGCTCCCCACAAGCGCTTTGTGGAACCTAAGATCCTAATGAGAATTTAAATCCAACACCAGAAGCGCTCAAGGTGATAAACGGAGAGAGTGCTCTTACAGGACACGAGGGACAGAACTGAGGAAACCAATTACAAAGTGAGAATTAAACCCTCAGCATTGCACATCTAATAAATAATTTGAAAACAGCAAGGAACAGAGTAGATATAAGTGAAAATCACAGTACTGGCATGGGGGAAAGAGTGAGATCGCCACAGCAATTCAGTGGAGAAGGAAAGTGATATGTGATTAATTACAATGAAGGGAATCTGAACGGTGGTTAGGAGGGTTTTTTTCCCTTAACTCTAGAAACGAATGTGTCTTATCATAAAGGAGCACCAATCTGAAGTTTAGAATTAACTTTAATTTCACCTCAGGACTTCTGTTAATTTGAAATAAAAATGATTGTTTAAAACACACATTTTGTTATTCCCTTGTAGCTCTTGTCTTTTATCATTATTCTCATTGAGAGACTTTTGAATTTATGGCCACCTAATATTAAAAAATAGATTGGGGCACCTGGGAGGCTCAGGTGGCTAAGCGTCTGACTTCAGCTCAGGTCATGATCTCCTGGTTCATGAGTTCCAGCCCATCAGGCTCTGTGCTGACAGCTCAGAGCCTGGAGCCTGCTTCAGATTCTGTGTCTCCTTCTCTCTCTGCCCTCCCCCACTCTTGCTCTCTCTGTCTCAAAAATAAATAAACACTAAAAAAATTAAAAAACAAAAAATAAAAGGAAAATTAGATCATTTCTGGATGGTATAATTCTGTTAATTTATTGCTTCTGCTTTTGTTACTTTCTATGTTGCTTATTTTAGTAGAAATTTGCATTGTTTTTGCTTTTAAAAATATAATCATTACTGAGGCCCTTGGGTGGCTTAGTCAGTTAAACATCCAACTCTTGAGTTTGGTTCAGGTCATGATCCCAGGGTCATAGGATTGAGCCCAGCATTGGGGCTAAGCTAAGTATGGAGCCTTNTATATATATATATATTATTTACACATAAATAATCATTACTACAAAAGGAAAAAAATTCATTCAACATTCCTTAAATATACACACACGGCATTTTTAGGCATTGAAGATACAAGCCAGACTAAGACCTTATCCAGCTGCAGATAAAATCAGAGAAGGCTGCAGATTCAGGAAGACAAAGATTAATCCAAATGCAGTTCACTCCAGAAATGCAGAGTGATTTAATATTAGGAAATACATTCCTCACATTAATAGAGCTAAGGAGAAAAATCATATAATCATCTCTAGGATACAGCAAAGATATGTAAACAACTTAGCATC
The DNA here is from genome assembly GCF_008692635.1 of Crocuta crocuta. Lineage (NCBI taxonomy): Eukaryota > Metazoa > Chordata > Mammalia > Carnivora > Hyaenidae > Crocuta > Crocuta crocuta. The sequence continues at coordinate 8,162,453 of NW_027529641.1, read as the reverse complement.
TGTTCATATGTAAAGCACTCAAAACAACAGGATTTAAGGGAGATATTAAAGTCACATCCCAACATAGTAGAAAATATATCCATATACAACTTACACATCACCGCAAAAGCCAGCATGTAATTAGAGGCTTTTCTGCTAAAGTGTGCAACAAGAAAAGGGTGCGCACCATGTGCACTACTTTTAAACGCTGAGTTCAAGGGGTTAGCTCATCAGTTGGACAAGAAAAATAAACTGGATCCACAGAGTTTGTGAAAGAAGAGGTTAAAATATCTTTATTTGCAGAGCATGTGATTATATATTTGGAAAACCAAAAGAACCCATCAAAACACCACACACAAAAAGAAAACTTAGTTTAAAAAAACAGGTTGTAAGATAAATATACAAAATATTGTTCATTCACAGCAAAGATAACAGAAAGTGCAATAGAGGAAAAGACCACATTTATAATAGTAAAATAGATAAATAAATACCATCACTTTCAACTTGACAAGAAATCTGAAGCCTACATAAAGAAAATTGCACTCAAAAAAGAAAAAAGTAGTTTAAATAAATGAAAAGATGTGCCATGTTCTTGGACAAGAAGAGTCAACAACAGAGATGTCAGTCTTCCCAAAGTTAATCTATAAATTTAATATCATATCAATAAAAACATCCCATCACTGTTTCCTAAAAGCCAGGCAAATTGATTATGCAGTTCGTTTGGAAAGAAAGCCAAGCAGGAATCACTATGAAACCTTAGTTTCACATATATGTTGAAACAAATAACAACAAGGAAGACTACCCTACCAGATATTAAAGTATACTATAAAGCCTTTATTATCAAAACAGCATAGTATTGGTGTATGAATTGACAAACCAGTGGAATAGAACTGAAATATCCAGAAATAGACATATTTGTCTATGGAGATCTAGAATATGAAAACGGTGTTGTTTCAAACCACTGGGGGGAGAAACGGACTTTCTAATAAGTGGTATTGATAGAACAGATAGTCATACGGAAAAGGGAAAAGATAGATCTGTTTCATGCAAATTACATTAGGATTATTCTAAATTGATCAGAAACATAAGTGGAAAAGTAAAGAGAGAGAGAGAGTAGGGAGAGAGATTCCATTTAAGTATTAGAAGAAAATAGGGAGTTCCTCTATAACCTACAGTTTGAGAAATACTTCCAATTACTCAAAATCCAAAGCAATAAGGAAAAAGAATAAGAAATTTATCTATGTAAAAATTAGAATCTTTACATATTAAAAAACCCACCAGAAGTAAATAAAAAAGACAAATGGTAAATTAGGGCAAAGGGTGTAATTTATATCATAGACAAGGGTTAATACCTTTCACATGTGCAGCCGTAAAAAGCAGGAGAAACATCTCTATATAATGCTAGAGACTCATCCCCACGACAGATCATTAAGTTACAAACCAAGAGCTAAGACGGTGTGTCTAGTATGCAAATGTGCATGCAGTATGTATAGAGTACATACACAGGCTTATAATTTTTAGATGAAAGTATAAAGCAAAAACCCATAAGATTGGTTGCTATGGGGGTGGAGGTGAGGTGGGAGCAGAGGGAAGAAAGAAATAGAAACAGGATAAAGGCGACAGGATGACAATCAGAAGCCTCCAAAAATCCTTTCTTGTATAGGTCTGACCTGGTAACAAAAAATGTTCTATATGATCATGACACAAAATTACATCAAAACTTGAAAAATAAATCCCTAAAATCAAAAGCAAAATGACATAAATTAGTATACTAGACTGGTGGCTCAACCACAGAGAGCAGTATTAAGGTGACCTTAAAATAAGTAATTTCACTCTATCTCTCTAGTGGCATATATCCTAAGGGATAACAAGGGCTGTGTGGGCTCTAGCAGCCCCCTCACCAGGTGCAGGGAAAAAAAATAAGAGAAAGAGACTTAAGAGACACAGATAGATATAGTTTGAGAAGTCTGAACATGGGATATTTTATGATATAACAAATTACTGATATTCATTAGGGGTAGTAATGGCTTTGTGACTTTATCATTTTGTAAAAGGAATCTTTTTCCTTTACAGACAGCATACTTCAGTATTTTGAAATGAAATAATAAGATGTCTCAGACTTGCTTTAACAATCTAGGGGACAAATGGTATTGGTGAAACAAGAATGGCCAGGGGAAGTTGTAGCTGACTGATGGGTGCTTAAAGTTCAATACACTGTTTTCCTCACCTTTGTATATATTTGAAATTATCCACAATT
>NW_027529641.1:7980469-8160189 GCF_008692635.1 Crocuta crocuta | reverse complement strand
TAAACAAAAAGTAAAAAAAAAAAAAAAAAAAAAAAAAAAAAGACGACAATGGAAAGATGTAGGTTCAGACTCTAGCTCTTTGTCATGTAGTCAGATTTTAAAATCTCCCTATGTTTGGGAAACCTCAGTTCCTACATTTTTAAAAGAGGACACATAAACCTAAGTCATAAAGCAAATTAATGATATAATAAAGGGTCAGTTGTGTAGCAAAACTGAACAAAGTCTAGTTGTTTTTTTATATTTACCTAAATATAAAACAATTAAATATCTAAGCATAACTCTGCCAAATTTTTAAAGTAATTATTAAACACAAAATCGAAGTAGTTTTGCAAAAGAACCTTTGAAAAAGAAATAAAGAATTAAGTTGTTTCAGTTTGATAATTACACAAAACAGCCTGATTTTTTTTAGAATATAACTAAACTGATGCCTAAATGTATACCTCAAATATTGCCAAACTCAAATCCCAGGTACATGCAATGAAGTTATTCTAAGTAACTAATCCATAAAACCACATAAGCAATTGCCATAAATAATATATAATGTGTGAGACCACAGATGCTATGTTAAGCCTGCTCTTTCTAAAACTTCACTGACATCTTCTGCCTACTGTCCCATTACACAGACACACACACACACACACACACACACACACACAGACAAGAATCAGATTAGGTTAATTATAAAGCCACAGGCAAAATACTGCTCCTTTTAAAATACCTTAGTAAATACAATAATTTAAAATGAGGAAATATTTTAATAAAAATAGGCAGGGACAGACCTCAAAGCATTAAGGAACTAGATCTGTATACTCTAGGGACTTACGTTCAAAGACTCAATCAAATTTAAATTCATCACATATGCAAAATAGAACACGAATCTCCCATTAAAATGATCATAGCTGCTGCTTTGTTAAAACACTCAAGCGTATTAGATACGCTAGAGGAAAATTCAGTATTGTGTAATTCCAATAACGCTTCTATACTAACCCAGAAAACATGCAGTTTGACCATAAAGCAATGAGAGATGCTACAAACTCCTACAATATTCGTTTTACTGCTTTAGAGGCCAACCCACTCAAAGAAACAGAAAGTGTCACAGCAACAAAGTAGAGAAAAGTTACACAGGAGCCCAGAAAAGACATACACGAGATGGAGAGAATTTTCAGCATGGGTCCACAGAAAAGAAGTGGGGCTGAGGTCAGATGAATAAACTAGTGACCAAACCAGACAGCCTCTCATGATGATGCCCAGGGTGTGGCTTTTTCACTGGCAGGTGCAAAGCCATTCTGAAACCCACATGAATTCACTTCACTTCCTTTGTAAAAGAGCGCTGGCTGAGTTTACTGAAGGCCCACCCAAACTTGGCCCTCACAGTTAACAAACAACTCTTGATTTGAGGTGTAAGTGTTCCTTGTTTCTAGACAGTTGTTCATATATTGATGGCAAATTCTCAACCACACACGATCTTGTTTTCCTATCAGCTGGCTTAGTAAAACAGAGGAAAGTGGTAAAGAGTTGGTGCAAACCAATGTCTGCATGTGGAATGCTCTCTTTTGCCAGGAATATCTACCATCACACGGCCCTTTCCTCTATAAAACTGTTACCAAAGAGAAGCCAATTTGCTAAAAACCACATGTAAAGCTAAATCCTAAAATCTAACTGTATGCCACCTAACATACCTATTCAATATTTTTTAAGCTATGGAAAGTAAGAATACCTTCTTTCTACATCTGTGTTATATTCTCAAACCGAGTGATAGCTCTGTGAGGAGGTGCCAGAAAGCATGGCATTGCTTCTGTGGATACCGGAGACATTGGAATACAGTAAAAGCAGCTTACCTGTTCTTTCATTTCAATATGAATGGAAACATGAAGTTGTGTGAGGTTTTCTGCAATTTTCAGACATCAACAGAGTGTCCAGGAATTTAAGTCACTTCTGACACTAAGTAGCCACAATGCAGGCTGTACAGGTCAAGGAATCAGTCCCACACCATTACCCCCACGTGAGAAGTTAGTCACAAGTCCCGGGACCACCTGCACTTCTGGCCAGCTGGCTACAAATCAGAAGTTTCCCCTAATCCCCTCTTCGGGTTCAATAATTTTCTAGGGTGGCTCACAGAACCAGCATGACACTTTAGTTATGTTTACTGTTTTACTATAAAGGATACAACTTAGAACAGCCAAATGGAAGAAATACATAGGGCAAGGTTTGGGGAGGGTGCCAGCGGGGGTAAGGGGTATGGAGCATCCACGCCCTCTCCCGGCATACCACCTTTCCAGCACCTCAATGTGTCCACCAACCTAGAGGCTTTCCAAACCCCATTATTTAGAGGGTTCTAATGAACCCACAGCTGATTCAATCATTGGTCACTGGTGATTAAACCTAACCCCTCTGCTGTCCCAGGAGGATGGTGGGGTTGCTGAAAGTTCCAATCCTCTAACAAAAAAGTTGGTCTTTCTGGAGACCTGCTTCCACTTCTGAAGCTATCTAGAGGCTCTGAGCCAAGAGTCATCCCAACAGGGTACAAGATACTCTTGTTACTCAGAAGATTGGAAAGGTCTTAGGCACTCAGTGCTAGGAGTTAGAAACAAAGAACAAATGTTATATATATTTATTACATTACACAGGCCTTCTAAGTTCTATTAACTTACAGATTTTTTCATTACAGACTAGTAAAAAAGAGTCAGAGTAAGACTGAGCCGGACCTGTAATTTAAAGAGTGACTATTTACTTTGAGCAAGAAGCTGATACAGCCCTAGTTTCCTCTGTGGTAACACAAGGACATTTAGATCGAATGAACTATTAAGATTGCCGATTACAGAAAAACTCTCTGAATCCCCAACTACCCAAACTAATTACTGTCATCCATTTGACAATCGAACATGAGTACTCCTGCACTAATTCACCTGTACCTACAAACAAGCCACTGACAAGGAATTCATTTGGAGTAATAAAGTTCTCTTTAATTATCTAAACAGAGATTTCAGCTCTGACACATAAAGAACTTGAAAGTCATCACTCCCATCCTTACAACCAGAAAAAAAACACATAACAAATTGAAGATCAACAACTTTTCTTAGGCCCCTTGGGAAGCAAGGACAGACTGCAACAGAAATCTGAAGGTAAAAGTGGAACTAGAGAGTCACAGAGGAGATCTGCTCCCCTCGAGAAGCTGCTGGAGCCACAAAGGGGTAAGAAAACTTACAATGTCAAGTATGACAAATTGCTGGAAACTGAGTATGACCTAGCTTGAGCATGGGGCCACAATCTCTGGGAGCCCTCATATTTTTGTGTGTTTTACCTTTAAGAACACCACCAGATTCTCATGGTGAAGGGCCTAGAAAGATTGCTTGATGGCAGTGGCAAGGGGAGGAAGAGTAATATAGTGAGATGTGAACAGAACCTTCTCCACAAGAAAGGCCTACTCTCAGGGGTAAAAATCTTTTACCAAGTCTTGTTCCACTTGTGGGAAGGGCATTTCCTGACTCCGTGTCCCTCTAGTATCTGCTTTCACCTAACGAATAGTTAAAAGTCTAAGAAACATGAAGGAAGGCCACAACACAGGGACACTGGCCTCCTAGGACACTGAAATTACTGAATGCTTTCCTCGCATATAAAACTTCCCACCATACAAACAGGGCCCCAGTATAATGGCAACAGATTATAGCTAAAAGAGCTGCAAGACACCAAGAGCAGCTTTTAGGAAAGTCTAAAGAAAACAGATGAGACAAACAAAGGAAAATAAATGAATCTGAGGCCTCTGGGACCTTCAGGGAGAGCAAACATTAAACAAGGCCCAAATCCCAGCCATAGGAAGATAAAACTTCACACATAAGAGCAATCCACTTCAGTTTTATTATCCAATATGATATGCTGAGCTTCCAACAAAAAATTACACAGCATGTTAAAAGGCAAGAAAAAACACAGTCTGAAGAGACAGAGAAAATAACAGAACCAGATGCAGAAATGGAAGAGATTTTAGAATTATTAGATGAGATATTTAAAATAACTATGATTAATATGCTAAAGGGCTCCAGTAGAAAAACTGGACAACATGCAAGAACTGATGGGTAATCAAGCAGAGAGATGGAAACTCTGAGAAAGGATCAAAGAAAACACTAGAAACCAAGAACACTGTAACAGGAATGGAGAATGCCTTTGATGGACCTGTTAGCAGTCTGGACCCAACTGAGGAAAAAATTAGTGAGCCTGAAGACAGGTCAACAGAAGTGTCCCAAACTGAAGTGAAAAAACAAAATAACCCTCTGCTCCCCACCCCAAACAACAACAACAACAACAGAACACAAAACAGAAAATCCAAGAACCATGGGACAATTTCAAAAGGTATAATAAATGCAGAATGCCAAAAGGAGAAGAGAGAAAAAAACATCAAAACTGCCTAAAGTAATAATACCTGAGAACTTTTAAATTTAATGATAGACCACAAATAAATCTCAGAGAACAGAAAGCAGGGTAAGTATGAAAAAACTCTATAGGCAATTGCAGTGAAACTTCAGAAAACCAAAAACCAAGAGAAAATTTTGAAAGAAGTCAGAGAAAAAAATAACACCATACCTAATGAGGAACAAAGAATTACAGTGCTTTCCCATCAGGAAATCAAGCATGAACAGAATGAATATTTACAGTGGTTAAAAAAAGGGGGGTGGGGGGTGGAAAGCACCTGGGTGGCTCAGTGGAGCATCAGTTGAGTTTGTGAGTTCAAGCCCCAGCTCAGGTTCTGTGCTGATAGCTCATAGCCTGGAGCCTGCTTCAGATTCTGTGCCTCCCTCCCTCCCTGCCCCTCTTCCACTCACATTCTGTCTGTCCTTCTGTCTGTCTCTCTCCCTCTCTCTCTCAAAAATAACGTAAACATTAAATCAATCAATCAATCATTTAAAAAAATTAAGTGGTAATAAAAACAAAAAGCCAAAACCAAAACACCATCCTAGAATTCTACATCCAAAAAAAATTATCCTTCAAAACTGAGGAAGAAATAAAGACTTTCTCTGAGAAACAAAAGTAGAGAAAATTTATCACCAGTAGACCTGCCGTAAAAAATTTTTAAAGAAGTTCTTCGGGAAGAATGAAAATGAAATAGGTCAGAAACTCAAATTTAAATGAACAACAAAGAACACTAAAGAAGGTATAAATGAAGATAAAATAAATTTTTATTTTTCATTGATCAAAAAGGTAAATCCTTAAATCATAGTAACAATGTGTTGGATAATTATAGTACATAGGTAAATGCAATGGCTGACAGCAATGTCCTAAAGGAAGGGAGGGAGAAATGGGAACATCACTCTTATAAAATACTTGTACTACATGTGAATCAGTACAGTGTTATTTGAAGGTAGGTATAGATTAGTTTTAAAATATATTGAAAGCCCTAGGACAATCAACACAACAAAACTATAAAAGAAATATAAATGATGTGCTAAAAGATGAGATAAAATAGAATCATAAAAACATACCCAATTAAAACCAGAGAAGATATGGAAAGATAAGAGAAAAAAAAGAATAAACAAAGACAGAAAAATCTACCAATGTGCTAGATATGTCTCATGTTAGATAGGTTTTTAACTATATTAATCCAACTATATCAGTAATCACTTTAAATGTGAATGACTCAGATACCACAATTAAAGACAGAAACTATCAGAGCAAATAAAAAAGAGTCAATTATATGTTGTCTACAAGAAATTCACTTTATTTTTTTATGAATATAATTTATTGTCAAATTGGCTTACATACAACACCCAGTGCTCATTCCAACAAATGCCCTCCTCAGTGCTCATCACCCATTTTCCCCTCTCCCTCACCCTCCCATCCAACCTTCGAAGAAACTCACTTTAAATGTAAAGACTCAGGGTAAAAGAAAAAGGATGGAGAAAGTTGTATCATGCTATGGTAATAAAAAGAAAGCTAAAATGTCAATAACAATTTCTAACAAAAAAGACTTTGGAACAAGGAAGATTATTAGGGAAAAAGAGGGGCATTACATAAATAAAGGTGGATTTTCTAATAAGTCTTATAGATAAACCTACTACTGTAGTTGAAGACATCAACACTTTTTTTAGTAATTGATAAATCAAGTCAGGAGAAAATCAGTAAGGATATAGTTGAACTGAATGGCACTAACAATCAATTAGATCTAACTGACCTCTATACACTGCTTCACCCAATAACAGCAAAATACACATTCTTTTTAAGCTCACATAGAATATTCATCAAGAAAGACCACACTCCTGGCTAAAGAACACACCTTGACAAATTTAATTAAGGATAGAAATCATACAAAGTCTGTTCTCAGATTACAATGGAATTAAACTAGAAATCAATAACCAAAAAATCTGAAAATTTATCAAATATATATTTAAAAACACAATTCTAAATATTATATGGTTTAAAGAAGTTTCAAATCCTGTCATTTACAACAACATGGAAGAACCTAGAAGGCATTATGCTTAGTGAAATACATCAGACAGAAATAGACAAATACCATGTGATTTCACTTATACATTGAAACTGAGATAAAAAAAATAAACACATAAAACAATAGGAACCGACTCGTAAATACATAGAACAGACTGGTAGTTTGCCAGAAGAAAGGGGGATGGAGAGATGGATGAAACAAGCAAACAGGATTAAGCGTTACAAACTTCGTTATAAAATTAACAAGTCACAAGAATAAAAAGTACAACCTAGGGAACATAGTCAATAATACTGTATAACATTTTATGGTGACAGATGGTAATTACGCTTTCCATGGTGAGCATTTTGTAATGTATAGAACTACTTCATCAGTATGTTGTACACCTGACACTAATATGACATTCTATGTCACCTACAATAAAAGGTCTCAAATGAAATGAAAGTACATTTTGGAATAAACAAAAATGAAAATACAACATATCAAAATTTGTCATGTGCAGTTAAAGCAGTGTTTATAGGGAATTTATAGTATTAAGTGACTATATCAGAAGAGAAGTAAGATCTAAAATAAATACTCTAAGCTTGTACCTTCAGAAACTGGAGAAATGAGCAATTTAAGCCTAAAGCACATAGAAGAAATATTAAAACTTAGAGTATAAATCAATGAAACTGAAATAGGAGGACAATTGAAAAATTAGGCTAACAGAAAAAAAGAGGGAAGACAAAAATTACTAACATCAGAAAATTAGGGGTGATCATTACTGATACCATGAACATTAAAACAATAATTAAAGGAACACTATGAACAAATGTACAGTTACAAATTTGACAACATAGATTAAATTGACCAATTACTTTAAAAAAATAAATTGACCAATTACTTTAAAAACACAAATTACCAAAACTCACACAAGAAGATATAGACCAGCCTGGATAGGCCTGTATCTACTAAAGAAATTGAGTCAATAATAATCTTACCAAGAAAGAAAGCACCAGACTCAGATGACTGCACTGGCGAATCTCACCAAACATTGAAGAAAGAAATTATATCAGTTTTCTATAATCCCTTCCACAAAACAGAAGCAGAGAAGACATTTCCTTTCAGATTGTCTAGAGGCCCCCATTATCCTTATAACAACATAACATTAGCACAGTAAAGAAAGAAAAAGTACACTCTCCCATATGTGATGACACTCAGTGTAAAAATTCTCAACACAGTATTAGCAAATTCAATTCAACAATGTATATAAAAAGAACCATATATTTTAACTAAGGGTATTTATTTCAGGTTTAGGATGCTGGTATAGTATTTGAACATCAATGTAATGTATAACATCAATAGGCTAATGATAAAAAAGTCATATCATCATATCAATTAATGCAGAAAATACATTTGACAAAATTTAACACTTACATACCTAATGGTGAGAGACTAGGCACTCTCTCCCTAGGAATAGGAACAAAGCTATGGATGTCTTCTTTCACCACTCCTATTCAACCTCATACGTATGCTAGTACAATAATACAAAACAAAGATTGGGAAGGAAGGTCTTTATTCATAGATGATGTGATTATCTCTATAGAAAATTCCAAACATTAACAAAAAAAGCTCCTGAACTAATAAGTGAATATAGCAAGGTTGCAGGATACAATGTTAATATATAACTCATCTGCTTTCCTATGTACCAGCAATGAACAACTAGAATTTGAAAATTTTAAAACTATCATTAATTATAGCACCAAAAATAAAATACATCAGTATAAACCTAACAAAATATATATATATGAACTACAGGCAGAAAACTAGAAGACTCTGACGAAGGAAGTTCAAAGATGCTCTGATTAAATGGAAAGAGATATTGTGTTCATGGACTTGAAGATAATAATAAGATGTCAATTCTTTCCAACTATATATATAAATTCAATGCAATCCCAATTAGAATCTCAGAAAACTAATTTTTTAGATATCAACAAACTGATAGTAAAGTTTATATGGAGGCAAAAAACTTAGAATGGCCAACACAATGCTGCAGAGGAAAAAAAGAAAGAAGTTGGAGGACTCACATTGCCCAAGTTATAGACTTACAGTAAAGATAATATAATCAAGACACATGGCACTGGCACTGGCATGAGAACAGACAAATAAATGAATTGAATGTAATTGAGAGCCCAGAGATAGACCCACACAAATGTGGTCAACTGATTTTTGAAAACAAGCAAAAGCAATCCAATAGAAAAAGAAGTCTTTTCAACAAATGGTGTTGGAAAAGCTGGACATCCACATGCAAAACAAAGAACCTAGAGACAGAACTTACACCTTACACAAAAATTAAATCAAAATGGATTATAGACCTAAATGAAAAATGCAAAACTACAAAACTCCTTAAAGAATACATAGGACAATATCTAGGAAATCCTGGTTTTGAGAATGAGTTTTTAGATAGAAACCCAAAACCATGATCTTCATAAAAAATGCTAAGTTGAACTTTAGTAAAATTAAAAGCTTCTGCTCTGCAAAAGATACTGTTAAGAGAAGGAAAAGACAAGCCACAGACTGAAAGAAAATATTTACAAAACACATGCCTCATTAAAAGGCTTCTGTCCAAAATGTATAAAGTTTAAAATGAAACAATGAGAAAATAAAAAACCACCCCAAGTTTTAAAAATGGGCAAATATCTGAACAAGAGACAGAAGATAATCATGAAGTAATGCTTAACATCATTTGTCATCAGGCAACTGCAAATTAAAATAACAATAGGAGAACACCTATAACAATGGTTAAAATCCAAAAACTGACCAATATGAATGGTCTTTGAAGATGCAGACCAACAGGAGCTTCCTCTCCTCCATTTCTGGTGGGAATGGAAAATGGTACAGCCACTTGGGAGGGTGGTGTAGAAGTTTCTTATAAACCTAGACATAGTCTTATCATATGATCCAACAATCACACTGTAAGATACACACTTATTTGAAAATATCTGCTCATGACTGTTGATAGCAGCTTTATTCATAATTGCCCCAAACTGGCAGCAACCAAGATATCTTTCAATAGGTGAATGGATAAAGAAACTATGGTACCTCTACACAATGGACTATTATTTGGTAATAAAATAAATGAACACTCGAACCACAAAAAAAATATGGGTGAATCTTAGATGCATATTGCTAAGTGAAAGAAGCCAGTCTGAAAAAGCTACTTACTATATGCTATGGTCTGAATTTTGTTTCCCTGCAATGGTATTGGTAGGTGGGACCTTTGGGAGGAGTTTACATTATGAAAGTGGAGCCCTCGTGCATGGGATTAGAATCTTACGAAGGAGGCTCTAGATAGATCTAGCCTTTGGCCAGGTGAGAATATGTGACCTACAAGAGAGCCTCCACCAGGTTCAGGAGCTGAACACCAGGACCTCAGACTTCCAGCCAGTGAGAAACAAATTAAGCTACCCAGTCTGTGGTATTTTGTTATAGCAGCCTGAAAAGACTAAGACACTGTATGGTTCCAATTACATGACATTCTGGAAAAAGAAAGTAAAAAAATGAGTAATTATTAGGAGTCAGAAGGAGCAGAAAGGATTGAATACATGAAGCATAAGGGGCTTTTTAGGGTAGTGAAACTATTCTTATGATACTATAATTGTGGATACTATACTACATATTTGTCAAAGTCTACCGAACTGTACAGAACAATGTAGGTAATTTTAGATTTTTAAAAAAGTAATCTTTATACCCTCTCTGGGGCTCGAACCCACAACCCCGAGATCAAGACCTGCACACTCTACCAACTGAGCCAGTCAGGCTTAAGTCTTTCTTTTTTTTCTTATTTTTTTAATTATGTATGCAATTTTAAAAGTAGTCTTTAGGAGGCTGAAAGATCCATAGATGGAATACAGAATGTAGCAAAACAATCTGTTTTACAAAAACATGAAACAATCTCACTGAAAGGGGTTGGGGAAGGGGGCTAACCCAATTAACTCTGGAAATGAGTGGAGTCTGTAAAACTAAAGGCAAAAGAAACTATGTCAGCACTGAACTCTAGTTGATAGAACTGTTTTTCGTGCAGGTACTGGTTAACAGTTCTGATACCACTAGGCAAGTATACTGGAATTAAACAAATAAGTAAATAAAGGATAAATAGTGAGTAGCAGGCTTCTCACTGTTAGAGTGGGGGCAAAGGCAACAGACTAGGAGTGAAACCATTATATTAAGTTAACAAATGCATGACCGTTGTACCCTAAGAAAACTCTGCTAACCTGACTTATTGATGAGTCTGTTTTACAAAAGTGGGCCGACCACCAGTAAGATCAGCTAAGACAGGAGCAAACTGGGAAGAATTTTTGTGGTCATACAAAAGGAACCCAAAGTGAAAGAAAGTAAGCTGAGTGATGACACCCCCCGAGATCTATCTTCCTCACCCATGTTCAAGCCAATGCTGCCAATTTTTGTGTACGTATGACATATGTACAAGTATGTCACGGACAGTGCCTGCAGAAGAAGCAGTGATCCCTTACTTCACTTTTTCCCAACCTCCAATCCCTTAAAATCACCCTCAAGAACCACCCCTCTCCAGTAATTCCCATAAATACCCAGCTCCCATTTCCTCTAGGAGGAGGATACAAGAAATTTCCTCCTGTCTCCTTGCTTGGCACCCTGCGATAAAAACCATTTTCTCTGCAAAAGTCTGTGTTGGTGTTAAGCTCACTGCACACTGGGCAACGAGCCCTTATCCCTGTGGTAATGGATTAAAGTTGGAGACATCACTATGCACTCACATTTAGTTTAATATAGACACCAATGGCTACATATTATGTATTAATAATATATATTTGATCTGCATCCCAGTTCCTGGCACAGAGTTCCTAGGACCCTTGTAATTTCCTAAGTGATTAGAGTGACAGAGACATCTTTTGATGTAACATTTGGGTTCCGTCCCCAGTTCCTGACATAGCTGTACAGCATAAGGATAAATGTGGTATTTTTTATTACTCATACCAATCTCCTTGCAACACACCGGAGTTTTTGTCAATGAGGTAATTTTTGGAAAGCCCCCAAGTTTAGGGGCTGGTTGCCAGAGCAACCAACCTTGTGATTAAAGGGTTGGAACTTTCAGCCCCACTCCCTGACCTTCAGGGAAGGGAGAGAGGCCTAGAGGTCTAGTTAATCACTAATAGTCAGTGATTTAATCAATCATACTTAAGTAATGAAGCCTTCATAAAAATTCTTAACTGAAAGGGTTTAGAGGGCTTCCAGGCTGCTGGATATATAGAAGCACTGGGAGGGCGGTGTGCCCGGAGAGGGCACAGAAGCTTGGTGTCCCTTATCACCTTGAGCTATGCATCTCTTCCCTCTAGCTGATCCTGAGTTTTATCTTTTTATAATAACTAGTAAACTAGGGGGAGGGGGAAAGATGGCGGAGAAGTAAGGAGCTCCGTACTTGCACTCGCGCCCATACATCACACAGAAAAGATCTGAAGCCACTGGAAACCTTACAAAACCTGAGAGATTGGGAGACAAAGGACACAGAATCCACTGAGAGAGCCTTCTAACGTGAGTGCGAACCGGGGAAGATAAAATCGGGCCGGGATCGGAGACTCCANTTAATAATATGGCAATATTGGCTCATTGATCATAAAAAATGTGTGCTATTATGTCAGATGTTACTAATGGAAAACTATGGGAATTCTTTATACAACCTTTGCAATTTTTCTGTAAATCTAAACCTGTTCTAAAAACCTGTTTATTTAAAAAAATCCAAACAACAATCACACAGCGCAAAGATCTCATATCGCAGTCAGCCACATCCACTTCACTGCAGGTTGCTTTTGCAAACAAATGGAGGCTGGTTGCTGCAGAATACCTAAGGGCTGGGCCCATGGGCTGTGTCCTCACAATACACAGGGCAGGCCAGTAAGCTACTGGCCCTGGATTCCATCCCCCAGTCAAATTAATTTACATGTGGTTTGAGTTTTAGACTGTTGAAAGGGGGGTTTAACTCTTGATATAGACACAAATAATCCTAGAGAATGATTTTCAGAAGGGCCAGAGAGGGCTTTTCAATTGGCAAAAGGTAGCACGATGATCACTAGCTCGCCGCTATGTGCCAGAAAACAGGGATTCCAGGAGCAGAGAAAAGCACATGGATACACAGGAGAGAGATGCATGAAGACAGCCAGATGGGCTGGCACTGTCCCTCATGCTGCCTTGTCATGAAGGCCACAGCGCCACGGAGCAGGAACCAGGTATTTGAGTCAGGAAATCTGCCTGGGTTCCTGTTGACAGTCCCTAGGAAGCACAGGTGTCACTGGTGCTAGGCTGAAGACGAAGATCTTCTATGCCATTTCATTCACATTTCTGGAAGCAGATTATCCAAATGCAGCTTATAAAGGGAGTGGCTTGGGGCGCCCGGGTGGCTCTGTCGGTTAAGCTGCTGACTCTTGATTTCGGCTCAGGTCATGATCTCACAGTTTGTGAGTTCGAGCCCCACACTGGACTCTGCACTGAGCGAGCAGAGCCTGCTTGGAATTCTCTCTCTCTCCCTTTCTCTCTGTTCCTCCCCCGCTTATTCTTTCTCTCCTGCTCTCTCTTTCTCAAAATAAATACACTTAGAAAAAAAATTTTTTTTAAAAAGGGAGAGTCTCATCTCCTTGCATACAACTGACATAATCAGAGGGTTCCCTTGTGACATTTCAAAAAGTTCCATGAAGCAAGGACACTTCACGGAGGCCGTGGTGTACCTACATTCAGCAACTGTATGACTGCTAACACAGCAAGAAGGCAAGCTGACGCACCAGACAAGCCGCTTAGCTTTACAGGCTCCACCTTCCCACACAAGCAACTCTACACGTGCAAAGCAAACAAAAGCCCAAAGCTTTGAGACCCCCAAGGCTGACAGTTCAGGATCCTCAGGAGAAAGGTAGGGTCCCAGCCAAGAATCTGGCTTTCCCAGCCATCACACCTGTAGCATTCATTTACCTGTGCCACTGAGGTGTTTGCCCTGGGGAAACTCCAAAGATAGAGGCTCTGTATCAACCCCCAAAACCACAATGAAATGTTCTCGAAGAATTTCTCCAACACTGTCATCTCTGTTCTTCTGTAATGATTAAGTGAATATAAAAATCTAACTTGCATTTTGGAAAAATCTATAAAAATAAATATGTATCATTCATATCTGATCGTGAAAGCATCAGTCATATATGTCAATAATTTAGATATACAATAAGATAAAGTGCACTACTCATGAGGGCAAAATTTCTGACTAAAAAATAATGTGCCTTAATAAAATTTATTCCACTACTGGCAAATGTAAGAGGCAAAGAAAGCGGCCAGATTTCTCATGCCATCTTCAAAGAAATTGCTGAAAATTAACAGGAAATGGTAAAAGGAAGGTGGCATAAAAATTCAGAAATGAAATATGAAATCAGGACTCCAATGTAATTCTTCAGCCATAATTTTACATGGAAATGCTAAATTTAAAATGCAAAAGTCTGTGGTAACCTCTAGATCACGAATGCTCAATTATTTATACTGGTTATTTATGGGTAGCTTCTAATGGAAGTCAATATTGAAAATTTTTAAATAGGAAAAAAATAAACAAAGGAATAAATTCTCATTTGGCTGAAGAGCTTTGAGAGAGTTTTTCCTGAGGGAGGACCATGGGTTAGGTGGTCTCTCCTGGTCCCTTTCCACCTATGAATGCTGTGATAAATAAACAGCGGTGACAAAAAGTGAGACTCACAGCAGCTGAGTTGCACACGATAATGCCACACTCACCTCCCGTCTTCAGGAAGCTAAGTGTGCCGCATTTTTCTAAACACTTAATACTTGGATTTTAAGCATTAGTCTTTGCAAAATGCATTCTAGTAGTGCACATGGGGAGGTAGGTTTCACTGTTGGAAATGGGGAAGAAGTTCCAAAAATGCCCCTCTCAGAAAATGACCCCAATAAGCAGTCAGCCTGATGAGATCGGCAGAGGGCTTGTCAGGGTGTGCAGACTTCTTAAAGGACATCTTATGCCACATATGAGAGAAATCACATGGTGTTTGTATTTCTCTGTCTGACTTATTTCATTCAGCATAATACCCTCTAGGTCCTACATGGAACCTAACAACAACAACAACAAAAACAAAAAAACAAAAAAAAAGGGACACCTGGGTGGCTTAATCAGTTAAGCGCCCGACTTTGGCTCAGGTCATGATCTCACGGTTCGTGACTTTGAGGCCCGAGTCAGGCTCTGTGCTGACAGCTCACTGCACTTCAGATTCCTCTCTCTCTGCCCCTCCCCCATTTACACACATGTGTCGGCTCGCTCTCTCTCTCTCCCATTCTCTCTCTCAAAAATAAACATTAAAATTTTTCAAAACAAATAAAGAAAAACAGAAATGCACTCATAGACACAGAGAATAATCTGTTTTCCAGAAGAGAGGGGGATGGAAAATGTGTGAAATAGGTGAAGGGCATTAAGAGGTACAGCCTTCCAGTTAAAAAATAAATAAGCAAGAAGGATGAAAAGGACAGCCTACGGAACATAGTCAATAATATTGTACTAACACTGTATGGTAACAGACGGTGACCACACTCACTGTGGTGAGCACTGAGTAATATATACAATTACCAAATCAGTATGTTGTATACCTGAAACTAACGCTGTATGTCAATTATACTTCAGTAATAAAAACTGAAACAAACAAAAAGGAACACCTCGCTTTCTGTGCTGCTACCACATGGAGTGCAGGGCACCAGTCTTGGTTGGGAGTTGGGGGGGACCATTTTCTTATGAAAAGGGGAGATTTGGAAACACGGAGACACAAGGAAAACGTCATGTGAATAAGCAACCAAATACTGCAGTGATATGTCTGCAAACTGAGGAACGCCAAAGATGGTCAGGAAACCACCAGAAGTTAGGAGAGAGGCCTGGATCACATTCCCTCATGGCTCTCCGAAGACAACCCTGCTAACACCCTGATGTGGGCTTCTGGTCCCTAGAGCTGTGAGACGCTAAATTTCTGCTAAGCCTTGTGGGACTTTGTTCCGGGAGCCCTACCTAGCAAACCAAAACAGCCTGTCACATAAGCATTACACAGATGGTCCCACAACTTCCCTGGGATATGATAACCCAGAAAACTAGGGAAGAAGGCCCTGGGGAGAAGCTCTAGTTGTCACACTTCAAGGGGCCTGCACAATACTCATTGGGAGGCCTCCAGCCCTTCAACCAGAAGCTAAATGACCCCACTAACAAGCTCAGAGATGTGCATTGCCCACTGCAGACAGAATGCTTGAACTTGAGTGTGCAGCTGAGTTTTTCAAGATGATAAGAATTTTATAGCTATTTCCTTTCTCATGTCAATCAATTCTAAGAGGCATGTTTTCTTCATCAGAGGATTCTAAGGATAAGATCATATAGTCTCTGCTATTATGGCTAAGCATTTGAATAAAATATTAGATATTAAAATAGAACCTTAAGTTGAATCTCAACTTAATTTACTAAAATGCTTCAATGTTGGGGCGCCTGGGAAGCTCAGTCAGCTAAGCATCCAACTCTTGATTTCGGCTCAAATCATGGTTCATGAGTTCAAGCCCTGCATCAGGCTCTGTGCTGACAGCATGGAGCCTGCTTGGGATTCATTCTCTTTCTCTCTCTCTGTCTCTGCTCCTCCCCTGATCATGCTCTCTCTCTGTCTCTCAAAAATAAATAAGTAAAACTTAAAAAAGTAATAACATGCTTCAATGTTGAAATTTAGATGGCTTCTTCTTCCACTGAGAAGTGGAGTGTAATTCTGGTCCACTTACATAGGGGCCAGACTTAGTGACTTCCTTGATCAAGAAGTGTGACAAAAGTAACACTCTAGGACACAAGAGCCTGAGTCATAAGATGCCTGGCAGTTTCCAACTGAGTCTCCTAGAATGCTCATTCTGGGAGAAGCAGAGTCCAAGATCACCATGCTCTAAAAAAGCCCAAAAAGCCACATGGAGACCACATGAAAAGACAGGGGCGTCACGCCAGCTTCTGCTGCCCCAGGCATTCCAGCTCAGGCACTGCACATGCATGTGAGTGAAGGAGACTTTTAGATAGTCCAGTTCCAGCACAAAGGCCATGAAAAGGAACCAAGCAAGCTGGCTGTTAGGCAGAAACTAGTCCTCAGACATATGGTCCCAGTACAGATATCCGGCCACGGGAGGGTTCTAGTCACTGGTAAGACAGTGCCACTGTGCCCTGCCTAAATTCCTCACTCCCCAAACCATGAACATAATAAAAGGGTGGTTGTTTAATGCCGCTAAATTTCATGGTGGTTTCTCATGCAGCAATATTGATAAGTGGAACAACCTTTCTATGAAGCATTTGTTTCTTTCTAGCTCCTAACTGAGGTGGGTTTGTCAGGAGGCTACAGTGTAACTGAAATTCCATTAAAGATGCTTTTTAACAAATTAGCGAGACAAATACATCTTCCCACTACAAAAGACTTCACTGTCTTTGGCAAGCCATATCTTACACAGTGAAGTTACCCAGTAAAATATGTATCTCAGGTTTATACTCTCTAATAGCTGCCCAACCAAAACGGAGACCAAGATGATTTATAAGAGTGTTCCCACAATGCTTATAAGCAAAGTGTGATTCAACTCAGTAAAAGTGAACTTGACTGGCCATTATGGGGCTGAAGACTATAGAAACGTGGGCTCTTCTGACTCAACACCCACCCAGACATCACTTCCAGATAGGCAGCCCCACATGACCGGAGAGATTTCTCCCCATTGTGTCTCTTCAGAGACATAATCCCAACCTTTGCTGGTTGCCCTGGCTTTAGAGGCAAAAAAACTTCCTCAGGTCTCATAAAAATATTCCTTGCTGGTACAATGTAAACCCTATTGCCACATTTATCTAAACTTGACTTCACAACCAATGATAATTGGACATATAGTATCTGCTTTACAGATAACCTGCACCAAATGATTTTCAAGTGAACAATGAAAACATTGTTTTAAAATGAAAAGTGTGGCTCAGTCAGTTAAACAATCGAACTCTTGATTTCAGCTCAGGTCATGATCACAGGGTTCATCAGGTCAAGCCCCCGTGTGGGGCTCTGTGCGCAAGAAAAAGGTCTGGGTCGCGCCAACCTAACACCACCCCCTCCAGCAATGCTCAGGTTCTCCCATCTATGCACTGCACACATCTAAGCACTTCTCATCCCAACTCCACCCCCAGCATCTGACTGAGCATCCTAGAGATCTGCAGATCCCAGGGCAAAATGGCCAGAATTCTCAGGTCTCAGGTATTTTGTTTAAAGTTCAGTTAGGGATGAATGGATCAAGAAGATGTGGTTTATCTATACAATGGAATACTACATGGCAATGAGAAAGAATGAAATCTGGCCATTTGTAGCAACATGGATGGAACTTGAGGGTGTTATGCTGAGTGAAATAAGTCAAGCAGAGAAAGACAGATACCATATGCTTCCACTTATAGGAGGATCAGGAGAAACTTAACGGAGGACCATGGGGGAGGAGAAGGGGGAAAATAGTTGGGGAGAGGGACAGAGGCAAACCATGAGAGACTCTTGAATACTGAGAACAAACTGAGGGCTGATGGCAGGGGGGAGGGGAAGGAGGGTGATGGGCATGGAGGAAGGCACTTGTTGGGATGAGCACTGGGTGTTAATGGAATCCAACTTGACAATAAACTATGAAAGAAAAAATAAAATAAAATAACATAAAATGAAGGTCAGTTAGGTTTCAGTTACCCTGTTGTTAGATTTTTTTGATTATGTGAGGCAAGCAAAATTAATTTCAGATTACAAATTTCCTGCAGCCTTCCAAGAGGGTATTGTGTAGCTGGTAAAAGCAAATTGGCTAGGTCTGGTTTATTGACCTGAAGGAATGCTAAGTGCTAAGTGAAACATATAAAGCTGATGGAGACTGCGTATCATGTAAATCCATTTCCTATTAAAATAAAATCAAGGAACAGAAAACCTTCTGAGTCCATCTGTTTGTAGGAAGGAGCAGAACGGTGTGGGTGGAGAATCACGTCCAACTTAGGTTAGCAAGGGAGAGCGGGTCAGAACAAGGGCATGTGTCTCCCTCCTTCTACAGACATTCTCCTACTGTTTGACTGGTCACAATGAAACTGTATTCTGCTTGTAATTTCGAGGTGTAAGGCAGAAATTGCAGAGAAATAAATAGCTATGTACACCATGCAGCCAAAGAGGACAGGCAGTATTACATTACCAGTGACTGAACATACAGACTTTGAGACCAACCCCAGGGGAAAGTAATTTAAAATCAGAGACTAGTAATAGCTTAGATCATTGAGGACCTTGGTTGTGCTCTTTACAGACACTGTCATTCAATGTTTTCCTTCTAAAATTTACTGCCTTGACCATTTTTAAGTACACAGTTAAGTGGTATAAATATATTCACATTGCTGTGCAACCACCTCTACTGTCCATCCCCATCACTCTTTATAAATCTTCTGAAACTGAGCTCTGTACCTGTTAACACTAACTCCCCATTCCTAGAAACCACTCTGCCAGCTCCTAGAAACCATCATTTTGCTTTGTCTTTATGGTTTTGACCACTCTAAGTACCTTACATAGGTGGAATCATACACTATTTGACATTTTGTGACTGGTTTATTTTACTTAGCGTAACGTCCTTCTGGTTCATTCATGTTGTAGCAAGGGTCAGAATTTCCTTCCCTTTTAGGGCCAAATAGTATTCCTTTGTACATATAGACCATATTTTGCTTCCCCATTCATCCATAGACGGACAGTTGGCGCTGCTTCCATGTTTTAGCTTTTGTTAATAATGCCGCTGTGAACACACACGTATAAACATCTCTTTGAGGCCCCACTTTCAATTCATTCGTGTATATACCCAGAAGTGAGATTGCCAGGTCCTGTGGTAATTCTATGTTTAATTTTGTTGAGGAGCCTCCAGACTGTTTTCTGTAACAGGTGCACCATTTTACATTCTCACTAATAGTGCACAAGGGTTCCAATGTCTCTACAGCCTGACAAACACTTACTGTTTTCTGGGGGTGTGTTGATAGTAGTCATCCTAATGGGTATGAGGTAGTTTTCTCACTGTAGTTTTGATTTGCATTTCCTAAATGATTAATGATACTGAATATCTTTTCATGTGTTTATTGGCAATTTGCATATCTTCTTTGAAGAAGTGTCTCTTCAAGTTATTTTGCCCATTTTTGAATCAGGTTGTTTGTTTTCTTGTTGTTGTTGAGTTGTAGGAGTTCCCTAATAATTCTGCATATTAATCCCTTCTCAGATATATTATTTACAAATATTTTCTCCCATTCTGCTGCCTTTTCACTCTGTGGGTAGTGTCTTTGACGCACAAAATTTTAAAATTTTCTTGGAGTCCAATTTGTTTATTTTTCTTCAGTTACTTGTGTTATATCTAAGAAATCATTGCTAAATCCAATGTGATGAAGCTTTTGTCTTATGCTTTCTTCTAAGAGTTTTACATTATTTTAGGTCTTACGTTTATGTCCTTGAACCGTTTTAAATTAAGTTCTGTATTTGGTACAAATTCATTCTGTTGCATGTGGAGATGCAGTTTTCCCAGTGCTGTTTGTTGTGAGTTGTCATTCAGTTTTCACAAACACCCCATGAGTAGACCCTAATGCTATCCCATGTTACAAACGAGAAACTGAGGCATAGAGAGTAATTGTCCTTAGATCCCAGGTCAATGGCAGAGCTGGGATTCTGACCCAGGCAGCCCACCCTACACTTTCAATAATTTGTTGAGGCACTTAATAGTTGTGTTGACTTTGAATAAGTCATTCAATGCCTTTAAGAGTCATTTTCCTTATCTGTCAAATGAGGATGCTAATACCCTCCTCTCTGCAAGGACACACTAAAAAAGTGTTTTGTATACAATAGTAAAGCATCTCGTCAGGTGTCTGAACAGAAGAGCTACAGCAGAACTGGTGACACTATTGCTGCCATGTTTATGGCCCTTACTACCTTCAGTGCAGCCTGAGTCCCACATGGATGGGGCCAGCACCACTGGCTGTGAGCAAAGTGACACCAAAGCCACTGGCAAGGAGCTGTCAGAGAGACAGAAGACTGACTGTCACAGCCCCTATGAATCTAAAGAGTGCAGAGGAGGAGGCTATGAGGCAGGACAGGCTTAGAATGAGAAACAAGGCCAAGTAACTTGGCTGGCAGAAACTGACTAGGGCCGCCCGGCTCCCAGCTCAGGACAAAGAGCACAAATAAGGGGCTGTTTCTTCATGTTGCTTCTGTAGGAAGCTGCCCCTCCATCTCATTAACCATCCACAAGGCCTGGCTGACTCATAGCCCAGCTTGCTGCTGAGCATTTGGCCCAAATGCTCTAACTCATGATGTCCTTTAATATCTGTTCAGGACTTACACAGAGCAACAGGAGTAAACTCCTTTTAAGGAAAAGTGTTATCTCCTCTTCTATAATTATCAAATAATTTTTTAATGCCATTTTCCAAATACCTGTGAAAGGCATCATAAATGCTTAAAACATAGATCATAAAATGAATTACTGATTCCCAGCAAATAACGGTCTTCTACTCAGTTGAAAATTTTTAGCTCTTGCTGGGCCTCGGACCCCGTGTCTGGTCCCATCCTCCACATTTGGGACTGCAGGGACACAGCCTTTTGAGTCCTCAAGAGTACTGCCAATCTCGGCAGGACTGGGCCAATTCCTGATTCACCAGCTCTAGTGTGATTGAATCTCACAGAAATCTGGGACCAGTGCAGCATTTCCAAATTTTTCCATTGATTTTCTGAGCCTGGTGAGGGCAAAGGGGAAGAGTAAAGGGAAAATCAGAAGGAAAAATAAGATACCATATGTTTGCACATATAGGAGGATTAGGAGGAACTTAACAGAGGACCCTGGGGGAGAAGGGGAAAAATAGTTGGGGAGAGGGAGGGAGGCAAACCATGAGAGACTCTTGAATGCAGAGAACAAACTGAGGACTGAGGGGAGTGGGGGGAGGTGAAGGGGGGTGATGGGCATGGAGGAGGGCACTTGTGGGGATGAGCACTGGGTGTTATATGGTAACCAGCTTGACAAACTATTTTTTAAAAAAAGAAGGAAAAATAAGAATGGGTTCTAATGACTAAGGAAGTGGAAATGAAAAAAGTAAACAGGATTGGGGCACCTGGGTAGCTCAGACAGTTAAGCTTCTGACTTTGGCTCAGGTCATGATCTCACGGTTTGTAAGTTTGAGCCCCGTGTTGGACTCTGGGATGACAGGTCAGAACCTGGAGCCTCCTTCAGATTCTGTGTCTCTCCCTCTCTCTGCCCCTCCCATGCTCATGCTCTATCTCCCAATAATAAATAAAAACATTTAAAAACTTAAAAAAAAGTAAACAGGATTTAATGGGGAAAAACCAGGAGTGACAGGAGCCCCTCGAAAAACAGATGCTGCGCTGGGACAGGCCCTGCCTGCGGCTTTGTGATGCGGGGTCATCTCTGAAGTGAAGGCATAAAGGGAATTTGCTACTGTAACATGTTCAGTCCTTCCTCTACCATATGTCATAATAATGTTTCAATCGTTAGATCTGAACTAAATACAGATTTAATTTACCAAATAATGTTTTAATGACAACAGCAGCAGCACCCAGCAGTGCTCCAATTTATGCATAACTTCAAGATAAATTACATCTTTTGACTTGCAGAGAAAGAAGCCTAATTAGGAAGATTTTCAAATATAAAGAACTGTCACTGTAAGGCATGTAATCTCATCACTACAAAGTCATTCATTAACATGCAAAAATGTTACCGTTTAATAAACTGGTTATGTAAAACATGGTCCTGGTATTCGCCCCAAAGTGGAATGCGACAGAAAGGGTGCTGGCACAAGATCTGGCTCAGTCCTCCCCAATGTCATTGACCATGGCCATCCCTTACCTTTAGATATAGCCACATGATGAGTATTTTTTCCAAAAAAGATTCTTTTTTATTTCGTGTTATTATATCCTGGTTTTCTAGCTTGGTCTAGGTCTGAACCAGAATTCATATTAAGGTAGAAGATTTAAGATTCTCTTTAAGCACTGATGTTTAACAGTTTTTCTTAAGAGTTGCTTCAAAGTTATTGCAAGATGAAATTATTAAGAAGTCTTTCAGTCAGGTGCAATCATGGTGGCCAGAAAAAGACAGTCAAATAGCCATAATTCTTCAACCTTGCCCAAAATGAAGGCAGACTCATGTTGTATCTAATTCAGTACATACACCAGATTTTGTGGTAGCGTGAAGAAATACCTCATGAAGTCAGCTTAGGAGGTCAGGAATGATGCCTCAGGGGGGTTCTATGGGATGAACAGGAGTTTGCCAGCTGCACAGACTCTAAGAAAGCATTTCAGGAGGAGGGGAGCATGGGCAATACATGGAGCCTTGAGACAGAAACACCACAGGAGACTGTCAGGTGTCTGGTCAGGTGTCTGTTTGTTAATAAATCTGGCATTTTCTTCTATAGACAAGGGGGTGGGGTGGGTCACAGGAAGGCATTGGGCAGGGTAGCAAAGAACTAGATCTTCAATAGTGAGCAGAATGGATCTGGAGCCATGCAGGGGTAGTCCCAAGTCCAGTGATGGGGAGAGATGAAGAACACTGTGTTTTCTGGTCAAATGTGTTTGCACCCTCACTGGGAAAGCAGAGTCAGATCAGTTCACTCAAAACCAATTGGGATAAGAGCCATTTCAATAAAGCTAAGCATTAAGTGGGACTGTGAAGACAACACCACACACAGACACCTTTACAATTTCTGACGGTTCTAAAATTCTTTTTTTTTTTTTTAAACAGAAATCTAGTTATTACCCTGGGAAGCTTCTACCATCTCCCACCCCATGTTTGTTACCTGGAATGTTCCCAATTTGATTTAAAAAATAGAAATATAAAAGCAACAATGATGACCTGGCAGTGTGGCTGAGGAAACCACATGTGTGAGGGACCAGGTGATACAAAAGTCTAAAACCCCTGCAACAATCATCAGCCCCATTCCAAGATTTCCACAGTGTCAGAGCCACAGACTGTCTACTCCTATTTCTCTACATGCCCCTGAGTTTAGTTTCTACTCTATTTTTTCCTTCCCAATTTAATGCTTCATTTATTCATTACTCAAATATGCCAGGCACCATGCTGGTGAAGCACAGGTATGCAGCAATGAACTAGCCAGAACAAGCTTCCACCCTGGGGCTGATGTTCCCACGAAGCAGACAGTCAGTGCCCACATATCTGGTTATCAAGTACAGTTGTGAGAAACACTCCCAAGGAGAGGTCAAGGTGCCTTTCGAGGCCCAGGTGGTAGATATATCTCGCTCAAGCACACCTCCCTATCTGTGGCACAGCTGAAGCTAAAATCTAGAATTCCTCATTTCCAGCCTAGCACTTTTTCTACCACATTCACTGCGCTCATTCATTTTTTGGTGTATTTCTTTGTTCATTCATTTGCACGCTTGTTCTCTTGTCCATTCATTCTTTCAATGTTCAGCCAGTTATTCATCCATCAAATATACACAGAGCAGGCAGTGAAGATGGGGGCCTCCTGTCCAGCTGAGAGGTACTGGGATGTGAGGCATCATACCAGGCTTATGGGTGCTGCACCGAGTCAAACATGGGTGTGATGGGTGCATCTGCTGGTGAAGGCTGAATGAGTCTGGAGGGCTCAGCGAAGGCTTCACAAAAGTGACCCCTAAAGACCTGGAGAATGAGCAGGATATCCACAATATTTAGTGCAAGCTGACACGCACCAGGTACCACACAGACCCTATACCTGCCTTCTTAGAGGTCACGGTCAGGAGGCAGAGAGGAAGGAAGCAAAGACACTTCATCTTGTGATGAGTGTATGGGAAGAAATTAAGCAGCTGACTTGTTGGGGAGTGCTGGGGGCGTTCTGTGGAGGAAGTGGTGACGTGTTGGCCTAGAGCCTGCACAAAAGGTGCCAGGAGAATATTCCAAACATAAAGGAAAAACCTAGGGTGTTCTAGAAACTGTCAGGGGGTCACAGGGGCACAGGGCGTCACTGGATGCAGTCAGCAGCTTGGGCAGAGCATTTCAGGACAAGGGGAAAAGTTTGATTTTTTTCCCCCTACATGTGATGAGAAGCCACTGGACGGTTTTGGAAGAGCCACTGACAGCTTCCTATGTGTATCTTTAAAGAAGCATACAGTCAGGCCCCTGAGCTCTTAGGAGTATTTTCCAAGTAGAAAAGGCTGCCCTTCCTTCTAGGTGATACAGCAGATCCCAGCCTTCACCTCCTGGCCAGGGCCCTTGGACAAGGCAGAGGGTTCCCTGATTCTGGCTGCTGAGTAAATTAGGGGATTGGGGACAGGAGACGGTGACTGTAACAAAGAGATGGCTATAAAGACTGAGATGAGAGAATGGATTGCAGATAGCTTTTGAAGGAAAACCTGGCAGGACTCGATGTGCATTTGTGTGGGACCCTGAGGGAAACAGATTGCTAAGTATGCTTCGCATCTTTTATATAGTATTTTTAAGGTCCCAACGCAAGCTCTCAGTTCTTTAGAAATGCTTCATGCTGCAGGTTTTTCATCCTGTGTGCGTGTGCCATAGTTTATCAGCCTGCTCCCCGTGGATGGACTCCTGGTTGTTTTCAGTGTTTTGCATCACAGATAATGTTGCCCTGAGGCATCACTTCAGGGATGTGCAAGTGTAATGACAGGATCAAATCCCAGTGCTGGGATTCCTGACTCAAAGAGTGAACTCACCTCTAGATGGTTTAATACTGCCAAGTAATCCTTCTGGGGGCCATACCATTATACACTCCTCTTCAAAGAAGGAGCGGACCAGTTTCCCCACAGCCTCATCAGAAATTCTGTGGTCCAGATTGTGGGTTTCTGTCTAATCTGAAAGGTGGAACATGTATCTCTGTGTTGTTTTAATTAGAGTTTCTGTTACCACCAGTGATGTTCACAATATTTGAATGAGGTTTAGTCCATTTGATGCTCTTGTTCTATGAACTCTCTCTCACGTCCATTTTTCTCTTGGATATATCTGGTCTTTATCTTATCAATTTCCACAAAGTGGCAACTGTTTGTCATCAAAGTTGGAAGTATTCTTCTCCGAGCTTGATATTTTGCTTTTCAATATAGTTGCTTTTTTATTTATTTTTAATATAGTTGATATGCAATATTATATTAGTTTCAGGTGTACAACTTAGGGATTTGACAAGTTGATACATTATGCTTTGTTCACTGCAAGTATAACTTCCATCTGTCGAGTTACATCAGTATTAAATATCACTGACTATATTCCTTATGCTCTGCCTTTTATTTCAGTGACTTACCCATTCTGTAGTTGGAGGCCTGGATCTCCCTCTCCCCTTCACCCATTTTTCTCAACCCTCTACCACTCTCCCCTCTGGCAACCATCCGTTTATTCTCTGTATTTATAGGTCTGATTCTGCTTTTAGATCCCATTTATGAGTGCAATCATATGACATTTGTCTTTCTCAGTCCGACTTACTTCACTTAGCATAGTACCTTCTAGGTCTATCCAATTTGTCCCAAATGGCATGATATCATCCTTTTTATCACTGTGTAATATTCCATTATATGCATTATATATGTATGCACACATATAAAATGGAATATTATATACTGATATATAACATAATATAATATAATGTAATGTAATTAATATAACATAACATATATTTTTATATACACCACATTTTCCTTACCCATTCATCTACTGATAGACACTTGGGTTGTTTCTACATCTTGGCTATTGTAAATAATGCTGCAGTAAACATAGGGATGCATATTTTCATTTTCTCTGGATAAATACTCAAGAGTGAAATTATGGAATCATGTGGTATTTATATTTTTAATTTTTTGAGGAATCTCCATACTGTTTTCCACAATGGCTGTACCAATTTACATTCCCACCAACAGTATATGAATGTTCCTTTTTCTGTACATATGCACCAACATTTGTTATTTCTTGATTTCAGCCATTCTAACAGGTGTGAGGTGAAATCTCATTGTGGTTTTAATTTGCATTTCCCTGATGATTAGTGATGTTGAGCATCTTTTCACGTATCTGTTGGCCAACTATATATCTAAGAATAAACTTGATTAAATACGTGAAAGATCTATACTCTGAAAACCATAAACCATTAATGAAAGAAATGGGGGATGACACAAAAAATAAAAAGATATTCCATGTTCTTGGATTGGAAGAACAAATATTGTTAAACTATACATACTACCAGAAAGCAATGTATATAGGTTTATGCAAACTCTATCAAAATACCAATAGCAGTTGTCACAGAACTAGAATAATCCTAAAATTTGTATTGAACCACAAAACACCCCCTATAGCCAAAACAATCTTGAGAAAAAATAACAAAGCCAAGGTATGACAATTCTGAACTTCAAGTTATATTGCAAAGCTGTAGTAATCAAAACAGTATGGTGCTGGCACAAAAATAGACACACAGATCAATGGAGCATAGAGAACAGAAAGCCCAGAAATACATGCATGATCATATGGTCNGAAAAAATAACAAAGCCAAGGTATGACAATTCTGAACTTCAAGTTATATTGCAAAGCTGTAGTAATCTTTGTCAAAAAAATCTTTGACAAAGAAGGCAAAAATATGCAAATGGGAAAAAACAGTTTTTTC
The DNA here is from genome assembly GCF_008692635.1 of Crocuta crocuta. NCBI lineage: Eukaryota > Metazoa > Chordata > Mammalia > Carnivora > Hyaenidae > Crocuta > Crocuta crocuta. Next base: position 8,133,124 of record NW_027529641.1, on the reverse strand, counting down.
AATAAATGGTGCTGGGAAAACTAGACAGCTACATGCAACAGAATGAAACTAGATTGCTTTCTCACACCACACACAAAAATAAACAAAAATGGATTACAGACCTAAATNTTTATGAGTACTGAGTACAGGCAGTAACTTTTCTGATGTTGGCCATAAGAACATTTTTCTAGATGTTTCTCCTGAGGCAAGAAAAACAAAATCAAAAATAAACTACTGGGACTACATCAAAATAAAAAGCTTCTGCTCAGCAAAGGAAGCCATCAACAAAACAAAAGGACAACCTAACCAATGGCAGAAGATATTTGCAAATGACATATCCGATAAAAGGTTAATATTCAAAATATGTAAGACCTATACAACTCAACACCAAAAAGCAAACAATCCGTTTTAATGGGCAGAGGGCCTGAATAGACATGTTTCTAATTGCTTTTTTAACTCATTAATTATCCTGCCATCCAAAAGGTTTGTGCTTTTATGTGGTCACATTTACATTTTAAATTTACAACATTCACATTTACAAAATTTTATAGCTACAAAGAACACTATTTGGAGCTGTTAAAAAAGGAATGGGGAAGCTATTTGGCCCAGATTTAGAAAGATCTAAATGTAATGTTAATCTAAATGTAATGTTAAGTGGGAATAGCAAATGAGTATAGAATATGCTACTTTTTGTGTAAGAAAGAAGAGAAAGTGGGAATCTATGTTTCTATTTACTTATATTTTCATCACAGGAATTGTGATGATTAATTTTATGTGTCAGCTTGGTTAGGCTATGGTGCCCCATTGTTTGCCCAAGCACCAGTCTAAATGTCGCTGTGAAGGTGGTATTGTTTAGATGTGATTAACATTTAAATTTTTTTTAATATTGATTCATTTTTGAGAAAGAGAGTGAGAGAGAGCATGAGAGCGAGCATGCAAGCAGGGAGGGGCAGGTAAAGGGGGACACAATATCCCAAACAGTCTCCAGGCTCTGAGCTGTCAGCCCAAAGCCCAACATGGGGCTCGAACTCACTAACCATGAGATCATGACCTGAGCCAAAGTTGGACACTTAACTGACTGAGCCATCCAGGCACCCCTGATGTGATTAACATTTAAATCATCAGTCTTTGAGTGAAGCTAATGTGGTTGGGCCTCATCCAATCAGCTGAAGGCCTTCAGAGCAAAGTCCCAGGTTCCCTGGAATAGAAAAATTCTTCTAAAGACTGTAACATAGAAACCTGCCTCAGTTTCCAGCCTGTTGCCCTATTTGATTTGGTCTCAAAACTACAACAGAAACATTTAGCTTAATCTCTAGCCTGCTGACTTGTCCTACAGAGTTTAGGTTGGCCAGCCCCTATAACTGCATAAGCCAACTTCTTTTTTCTTTTAATTTTTTCTTAATGTTTACTCATCTTTGAGAGAAAGAGAGACACAGAGTGTGAGGAGGGGAGGAGCAGAGAGAGAGAGGGAGTCACAGAATCCAAAGCAGGCTTCAGGCTCCGAGCTGTCAGCACAGAGCCCAGTGCAGAGCTCGAGCCCATGAACCTCGAGATCATGACCTGAGCCAAAGACGGATGTTCAACCTACTGAGCTACTCAGGCGCTCCTGTATAGGCCAACTTCTTAAAATTCGTCTCTCTCCCTTCCTCCTTCTAAATACACACACACACACACGCGCATATGTGCACACACACACTGGACTCTGCTTCTCCAGGGAACTCTGTCTCACACAAGAATACAGGCAGGTTTCCACAAGGAATGAATAAAATAATTGGGCATAGGAGAGATAAGAGAAAGGTAGACTAGAACAGAATGGAAACAGGAATTCTCAACTTAGGCTTTGTTATGTTGAGAAATTCTAAACTATATAAATATATTGCCTATTCAAAATAGAAAATGAAGTTTAGGACAAAATCAACTTTTAGATATAAACTAAAACAAATGCCAAATAAATGAAGGGATACATTTAAGACACAAAAAAGGGAATCCAGTTTTATTCAGTTTTATCCAGTTTTATTCAGAAGATGTATTCCTGAGGAAGAAGGCACTTTTTTAAAAGCACCGAGATATAATTTTTTAAATATAATACTATATATTGTATTTAAAAATATATAATATTCTAAAATCTAAGAGAAGAACATGAGGTCGAGAAAGAACTGCATTTCGGGTAAGGCAGACAGGGTTGCCCAGAGCTGACAGCAGCCCACCTCAGGTCCCCACCGTGTATCTCCGCTTTCTGCAGCAGGAACCCTTCAACCACAGAGGCACATGTGGCCTCCTCAAACACAGAAGGATCAGGGCTCCCAGGCAGAACACTTAATGATGTCAGTTCCAGGGTCCTCCGGGGCAATCGAGTCCCAATTGGCCACAGTGACAATCTTGCTATTGCAGAGATCATGGCAGAGATCCCTCCTCTATCCCACTCACTCTCCCAGCCCCTAACGCCTGCCTCCTTGTCGTTGGCTTTGCTTTAGGGTAACCTAAAAACAACCCCAGTGTGGAGAGTTCTTTGCGAACCAAGAAGATACCAAGGACTTGAGGACCCAGTCACATGGATGCCCACCGCCTGTCCAAATCCTTCAGTTGAGGCCATGACCCATAAAACACATCCCCTAGTAAGGCAAAATAACAGTGATAATTGACACTGATTACATGCCAGACATTGGGCCAAGCACCTTATTAACCATTTGAGTTCTCAAATGGGGAAATGGAGGCACAGAGAAAGTAACTCAGCTTCCATGGTTACCCAGCTCGTAAGCAGCCACTCATAGGATCAAATATGGAGAGGTTTGTGTTCTTTAGACAGAAGCCATCCTGCATAAGGAATACCAAGAAGAGAGCCATGGGGGATCCAGAAATCAGGAAGGAAAAGAATAGCCAGCAAAGGCAGGGAAGAAGCCCAAAGAGGAAAACAAAACCAGACCAAAGACCAGGAAAGAAGCTGGCAGAAGACAGAGTTTCTGGTCACCAGTTCCTGATGAGTGAGAGGGTCTCAGAAACACTTGCTGGGCCCCTGTGAGAGTTTAGGAAGGTGGGTGGAGCCAAAGTCCAGGCTGGTCTCTGCTCCCTAAGCCAAGAGTCCTTCTCTCCTCAGTGCCTCCCAGAGCAGACAGATAGAGGGACAGAGGTTAGTGGGTGGGTCTTCGGTTTCCATTTTCTCCATTAATTAATCCCATTAGAGTCAAATATTTGCATTGAGAAAAAAGTCTTTGTTATTTTACAGAACAGCTACACCAAAGGCATTTTTATTTAGCTTCAAACAGTCCTTTCCAGCTGACATCCAAATTCACTATCTTACTTTCCTATTATCCTCAGTGAAAGCCTTCTGTGTAAACCGAGATTTATGTTGCCATTATTTAGTAGGGTTTGTTTTTTCTTAAAAGATGATGTAAATTTCATAAAAATATTCCAGTTTGGTGGTTTTCATGTTAAGGATTCTTGGCCACAAATGAAAGCTAAGGCCAGACTCCAAAAGGGACCAATCACATCTTAAAGGCGAGTTCTGATGAAATCTAGTCTTTTCCAGTTTATTTGGGCAAAAATCATTTTAAGTCATAGGCCAAGAATTAAAACTGTAGTTTCAGATTTGCTTACAGTTTGATCTCTCAGTTATTTATAGTCCACAGAAAAGTTTAGATGCACCTCAGAATGGCTTCACACACACCACCATCTGAAATGCTCTTGAAATGTCTCATTTAAATACGACTTGGACCAGACCTTCATTTGTTCTCAGAATTCTAAAAGGAAGAATCATTTATCATCTTATATATGGGTTTTTAATTTTGAAATACAAATTTGGGGCACCTGGGAGGCTCAGTCAGTTGAGCATCCAACTTCGGCTCAGGTCATGATCTCACAGTTAGTGAGTGCGAGCCCTCCATCGGGCTCGCTGATGTCAGCCTGTTTGCGCAGAACCCATTTTGAATCCTCTGTCCTCTTCTCTCTCCCCCTCTCCTGCTTGTGCTCTCCAAAAAAATAAATATTTCTTCAAAATTTAGATCTTTATCATCTTTTTTTTCCTACACGAGGGCATCGCTTTATTTTACACATGTACAAGGAAACACAAAGAGACTCCAGGATTCATCTCAAACTGAATGAGAAAAAGAAAACATCCCTGCTACAAGAGAATATTTTTTACCTGAAAAATCATAAAGAAAGGAGAATGCCAGAAGATGGACAAGTATCACCGTGACTAAAAAATAAAGGCCAGGGCTAACGAGAACAAAGCTTCCACATGAAGTCAGTCAGCACCTAGAGGGGCTCATGAGGGGTTCATAAGAACAGCCTAGACTTCTGTCACTGGTATGACCAAGGTAATGCAGACACAGTGTAGCTGGATAGCACATATCTGCTGCATTTTGCATTCTCTCTTGCAGTACAGAGATGTGACAAAAGAATTCTATCTGGCAACCAAGCTCCCTGTTTGCCATCACCAATGTTCAATGGGAGGCATGGAGAATCTGGTTTAACAGATTTACAGAGAACCCAACAAATGGTGAATACCATTATGTTACTGGATCAGGGTCTGAGAGGTTCATAGGCTCTGAATGAGTGCAAAGAAATGTACAGGGGATAAACAGCCTATCTTGTACTTCGGTTCCAAAAAAATCAACTTTAAATTTCTGAATTCTGAATTCACTGATTCAGTCCAAAAGCACTATGGTGTGTCTTCACCATGTCAGGCACTTCTGTGAGTGTGGAGATGCAGCAGTGAATAAAAGTAATCTGTAAACTTCATGGAGGGAGGTGACAAGGAAGTAAATAAATCATATAGGGCATTAAAAGGTGGTAAGGGGGGAGCAACTGAAACAAGGGAGGGGGCGAGAAGGTAGGGCAGTATTTTATTTTGTTTTGTTTTGTTTTGTTTTAATTTCAAGAGAGAGAGAGACAGCGTGAGCAGGGGAGGATCAGAGAGAGAGGGAGACACAGAATCTGAAACAAGCTCCAGGCTCTGAGCTAGCTGTCAGCACAGAGCCCAACACGGGGCTCAAACCCACGAACCGTGAGATCATGACCTGGGCGGAAGTCAGACGCTTAACCGACTGAGCCACCCGGGCGCCCCAGGAGGGCAGTATTTTAAATGGGATTGGCCACACTGAATATTGACATCTATCCAAAGACCTAAAGCACTGCAGCTATTAGATGGGTCAGAATGTTCTAGACTCAGGAAACAGTGGGTAAGGGTGTGGTCAGAGCTGAATGAGCAAGAGGAGTCCAGAAGATGAGTGCAGGAGTGAGAGAGGAAGGTGGTCACAGACATGGGGAGCTCTGGCTTTTATTCTGAGGAAATGGAGACTCCTTGGAAAGTTTCCAATATGGGTATGACGGGTTTGACAGAAAATTTGAAAGAATCCTTGTGGCCACAAGAGTAGTTCAGTGAATAGCCCTCTGTAACATGACCTGTGACTTTATACAACCTTGATAAAAATCCCGCCCCAATAGAAAAATGGCCACAGGCCATATAGAATCCACATAAGGAGAATTCACACAACTACCAGAAGTTGACGGAGAGGCATGAAAGGATCCTCCCTCAGAGCCTCCAGAAGGACCCAATTCTGCTCTTGGATTTCTGGCCTCCACAACTATGAGAGAATAAATTTCAGTTATTTTAACCACCAAGTTTGTGGTAATTTGTTATGGCTGCCTTGAGGAACAAATACAGTTTTTGTGTGGAAAAAGCAGCCTCTTACATTATGGTTTTTCTTCCACATTAAATCTGATTTCAGTCTCTGCTGCCTGACCCAAATTTTGCAGCTCAAATGCAAATATTAAATTTTATTTAAAAAAAATTTTCCATAGAGCACCTGGGTGGCTCAGTCAGTTAAGTGTCTGGCCTTTGATTTTGGCTCAGGTCATGACCACAAGGTCATAAGATTGAGCCCTGTGTTGGACTCCACACTGGGCATGGAGCCTGCTTAAGATTCTCTCTCTCTCTCTCTCTCTCTCTCTCTCTCTCTGCCCTTCCCCTGCTCATGAGAGAGAGAGAGAAAGAGGGAGGGAGGGAGGAAGGGAGAAAGAAAAGAAAAGAAAAGAAAAGAAAAGAAAAGAAAAGAAAAGAAAAGAAAAGAAAAGAAAAGAAAAGAAAAGAAAATTTTCCTTGAGGCTTTCACAGAAAAAAAGCAGTCAGAGTGAGAGAAAATATATATATAACTCTCTGGGGGCCTACACATGCTTTCAGAAGGAGGGGGAACCAGGTGACACCATAGCCTCTGGCCTGGAGAGTGTGGCTTAAGGTGAGGACAGGTACAAGGAAAAGAGACAAAGAGCCATGAGGTGGTGAGCCAGTAGGTGTAGGGGTCAGATGAAGGAAGAGATGTTAGCCGCTTACAATAAACATGAAATTTGGGGAAAGAGAAGAGACTCACACTGGATTTTTATGATACTCTTTATGTGATGGGCTGTGTGACCCCTCCCACCTCCACCCCAGGAACTGCTACTTTAAGGAGACTCACAGTTATGACCTAATTCTATAGTCTTCACCAAGGTTCCTGCAGAAGCCACCTTAAGGTTGGGCCACAAGGGGCCCCAGTTACGACACAGTGACATTTTGGAAGCTATTATCTGCAGGTGGAGGAATCTCAAGCTAAACCCACCACCCTAGGTCTGAGCAAAGAGTACATTCTGACAAGCCTACCTAATAAATTTATGTTGTAAAAGAGGGACAGCCCCTCAGACCCCAGCCATCTTAGTACTTGTAACCAAACGGCCAAGTCAGAGACATCACTGGAAACACATCAGTTCTGCAACTGTTAAGAGGATATTTTCAAGTGGATAAAGAGATTTTCACAGCACTCTCTAAGAACAGTTAGCTGAGGACATCCATAAAGGCCCCGGTGAAGTTTCAAACTAGGGTTATTTTTATACTCTACTGCATGGAAACCCATTTTCTTTAATTTATGACTTCTGATTAGAATTGCCCTGGTCTGTCTGTCTGTCTGAGCCTTCCTAACAGACTGTAAGCTGCTTGATGATGGGACTTAACTCATCTTGGAACTCAAAGGCTGGGGTAGCGACACACCTCTGCCACAAGGTAACAGCCTGCCAATCAGTAAATTAAGTCTAGGTTACAGGCCAGGAGAAGAAATATGAAAATTAGCATTAGAAATCAGAGTAATAGAAAACCAAGTTCAGGGGCGCCTGGGTGGCTTAGTCTGTTAAGCGTCCAACTTTTGCTTAGGTCATGATCTCGCGGTTTGTGGGTTCGAGCCCCGCGTCGGGCTCTGAGCTGACTGCCAGCGCAGAGCCTGGAGCCTATTTCGGTCTGTGACTCCCTCTCTCTCTGACCCTCCCCTGCTCACGCTGTCTCTCTCTCTCTCTCCTAGAAATAAATAAAACATTAAAAAAAAAATAAAAGAAAACCAAGTTCAAAACCCAGAATGTCAGAAAGAGGTCATGTTGACAAAGGAATACCAGAACCAGAGAACTGAGCCAAGATCTGGAGGCTGGGAGGAAGACAGGTCAGGGGTGCTGGTAACACAAAATTCTAATTATTACCTGGAACAGCTCAGGGCAGAGAGCAGCCAGGAAACACTAAAGTTCACAGATGCACCTTTTGCAATTTTTTTTTTTTTTACAAATAGTTTATTNTTCTCTGCCTGACTTATTTCGCTCAGCATAACACCCTTAAGGTCTCAACAATAGCTAAAACATGGAAAGAGCCTAAATGTCTATCAACGGACGAATGGATCAAGAAGATGTGGTTTATCTATACCATGGAATACTACATGGCAATGAGAAACAATGAAATCTGGCCATGTGTTGCAATTCTTTTAAACACAACCAGCCGTTGTCATCTCAGGGCTTTTTCGCCTCTGCCCCTGGGCATTCTTGGAGTCATGATGCTCCATTTGGCTGCCTCGGAGGCCTCTTGACGCCTGGAATTATTTACTTGTTGCTGTTCTTGTTTTCTAACTCTCCCAGCAGACCACCAGCTCCAAGCCCTCATTTGTCCTTACATCCTTAACATCTGAATCTCGCTCAGAGGCGCCTCCACGTGAAAACACTGGTTGGGTGAATGAATAAATGTGATCCATTTCACAGGCAAACCCCTGTATCCTATCTTGTCTCACCTGCAGCATAAACCCACTTCTTGGTGATACGGAGTACAACTGGGGAGGGAAAAGAAAACAATTACATATGAAACTAAAGACCAGCTGGGGCGCCTGGGTGGCTCAGTTGGTTAAGTGTCCAACTTCAGCTCAGGTCACAAGCTCACAGTTTGTGAGTTCGAGCCCCGCCTCGGACTCTGTGCTGGCAGCTGAGAGCCTGAAGCCTGCTTCAGATTCTATGCCTCTCTCTCTCAAAAATAAATAAACAAAAAAAATTTTTTAATATATTTAAAAAATAAGACGAGCTGGAAAAATGCCTACTGGAATTTAAGTGGTATAAATGAAACTAGTCAATGTTTTTTCTTTCCATATAGTTGTGAACTAATGTCTATTTCCGATCAAATATTTTAATATTAGCTAACAAGAGCATTCAGCATCTTAGACATAATTTGAGAGCTTCAGCTCAAATATCTTATCAACTGTGGTTGCAATGAACAAAAATAAATGCTGGAGTAGCAGGGCCCATGTGATGGGACAATTCACCGGCAGATCTGGCTAAAAGTTTTTCCTGCTTTGTCACATGTCCAGCTGATGTCCCTCCCTCCCCCGAGCAAGGCTTACTGGCTGGAGCTACCCCGACCCCACTGTCTGCTTTCCCAGACCCTCCTGAACACGCATCAGGCTTTCACATTTGGTCAGTGTCACTGCCTCTGCCCCGCAAAACCTGCTTCCACCAGGAAATGCCAGAGGGTGTGCTCCTTCCCACAGGGCACACAAAACCCCAAATCCTCACATGCCTTCCCATAGTAAATGAAGTCAACTCACTTTCATGTCCACACAATTGCAAAGACAAAACCCAAGTTGGACTGTGAAATCCAGATTAACATATCCATTGAAGTACACAGGACAGTTTAATCAGGGAAGTATACAAGCGTATGTGGCATACAAATCGGCATCAATCACGAATACATAAATTTTGGCTTCTCACATTTCGTGCATGGGGCTTATTTACATGCACGCTGGCAAACTGGCATGTAAGCTAACAATACAAAAGATAACACAGATTAGAAACATCCCAAACTGCCAGATACAGGAAGAAGGCAGTTTTTAGCTTCCTACAGTATGAAAAACTTACAGTGATAACACAACTAATTCACAGCAAGGCATGGAGGAAATAGCATACCAACCTAGAATAAATTACTATGAACTGTTTCCATTTTCTGCAGATGCTCAAAAGCATCTTATTCCTGACCAGAGACATCTCTGTTTAATACCTCCCTACATTTGGGGATACAAACACTACCAACCAAGCAATAAATTCTTTATTATTTTACACAATTTCTCAAATTAAGAGACCAAACCAATCTACTCATTGTACAATATTAGGTATGAACATGTAGTGTCTGTAGTTGATGGATTAATAAACTGAGATTTAAGGATAGTATTCATGTTATGAATATCACCAACGATGAGAATAAAGACAGCATACAGCTGCGTTAGAAGACAGTCTGTCATCTGGCAAACAGAAAGCCAAGGATAAATGACCAAGAAGGGTAAGTCTAGCAATGGTAATACAGTTATCTTACTTGGTGACATGGATGTAACCACCAGAAAAATTAACATCAAATCATGAAAACTTCAGCCACTGAGAAATGGAGGTAGTGGAGGCAGGAAAGAAAGGGGCAGAAGAAAGTGACCTCACTGTTAGCCCACCTATACCAGATTCTTCACCCATTTCCTAGTGAGTTCTTTACTTCTTACTATCCTGTAAGTATTCATAATATTCTGTACACTAACCCTTGCGTGATCACACATTTGGAATGTATCTTCACCCAACCAGTGACTATGGTATTTTTCTGACACACAGAACTTTTTAGTTTTAATATTTTCCTTAATGGCCTATCTTTTCTTTATGCTGTTGTCTTGTTTTGCTTTTCAAACTTAAGTCTTTAATCCATAGGGAATTTACTTTCAGCCCTTGTATGAGGCAAAGTCTCATTTTGTTCCTCATCTCCTTCCACATGGATGTCCAGTGGTACAGGTGGCTTTGATTGAAGGTTGTCCACCCTTCTCCATGCAATTTAAATAACATCATTTCTGTGATAAATCAAATTCCAATATTCATGGGGTCTGTTTCTGGGCTTATTACTGTGTCCCACCGATCTATTCGATTATCTCTATACCAGTACCACACCATTGTAATTATTACGCTTTTATAAAAAAAATGTTTCTGGTAGAGTGAATCCCACTTATTAGATCTACTTCAAAACTGATGTGGCTATTTTTGAATCTTTACTTCTGCATGAATTATGGGATCAGCTTATTTAGTTTCACAAAAAGAAAAATCTCTGAGATTTTGATAAGAATTGCACTTAATTTATGGGTTGATCATCTTTAGGACACCAAACTTCCCTGTTTACACCATGCCCTTTCCTCATTAAATCAGGAATTCTGTGTACCCTCAAGAACAGTCTTCTGTATCTTTCATTAAATTTAATCATAGTTTTTAATTAAATTACTGACTTACTACTTTCATATTGGTTTATGCTATTACATATAAATGCTATTTATTTTTGTAATTTGAACCAATCTTATTATTAGTTCTAATAGTTTACAGATTTTCTATGTAGATAATCAAACAGTCTGTAAATAAAGATAATTATGTTTTTTCCTTTCTTATTCCTATACTTACAATTTACTCTTTTCTTGTCTAACTGCATTGGCCAGAGTTCCCAGGACAAAGCTGAATAACAATGATGACAGTAAGCTTCCTGTATTGTTCCCAATTTCAAACATTTAAAACTTTAATATAGCAAATTCTATGGGTTATATAGCATATAGGTAGATATATGCTTTATTAGATTAAAGGAGTTTCTATCTTAGTTTTCTGTTTTTATATTAAGATCTTGGTGAAATGCTTTTGCCACTTTTACTGAGAAAAATAATATGGTTTGTCATCTTTAATTTTTTAATTAAATAGGTTGGTGGTTTCTAAAAGTTAATCCAATCATTCTTCCCTAAAATAAACTGTGTTTAAGTTATACTTCATTTCAATATAAATTCCTAGAATTGATTTACAATGTTTTCCGTTTTATTTATTCTCATTAGTGAAACTGGCTTATAATTTTCTTTTCCTCTACTTTCCTTGTCTGATTTGATATTGTTTTAAAAAAGATTAATAAAATAAGCTGAGTAATTTTCCTTCCTTTTTCTACTACTGCTTCCTAAAGTTTCCTAAAATTTACCTGTTTAAGCATCTAAGTCTGGTGTCCGTCAAAGAACAGGGAGATTTTGAAGTTATTTAATGGCTCTTGCTCTGTTTGGGTTTTTTACTCCTCTAACAATAATCATGGCTCTTTATATTATTTATGAAGACCAGCCATTTAATTTAAAATTTTCAAATATATGTGCATAAGGTTTTTAATTATAGAGTCTAAAATCCTTTTTTTACATTACTATGTTCCTTTTTTTTTGGTTCTTTATTCATGTTTCTTTTCTGTTTTTATCTTAAACTATAACAAGAGATTTGTGTACTTACAACTATTTTCAAAAAATTTGGGGGTTTTTTAGACTGCCTTTATTGTTCCTTGGATTTCAATTTCATCACTTTCCTTTTAATCTTCTTAAATTATTCTTTTTGTGGGTTTATGCATTTACTTTGATTAATTACAAACAGGAATTTAAATTTATCTCTGGTGTTTCTAAAGTTTGAAAACTAAACTCCAAAAAATAAAAAAAACTAGAAGCTTCTCCTCCCCAAAAAAGTTTGCAATATTTATTAATATTCTGTAAGAGATAAGGGAACTTGTCAGTATTTTATTTATTCTACTGATGTGGGAGTCTTTAGGGAGACCCATATGCTAAATTAGGCACCAAGGATGTGTAAGATGAAAGTTTACACTCCGAGAAAAAAAACAAAACCAAAACATTGATAGTAACAATAATATTATTATTAATAATATCAACAGTAACTAACAGAAGTTTCTTCATTACTTACTATGCACAAGGTACTGTTCTAAGTATTTCATATAAAATGAATCCTCAAATGACCCCATATGAAAGGATGAAAGGTATTATCTTTACCATTATTCCCATTTTACAGATGAAAATCCCCAGAAATGGATAGGGTAACAACTAGGAAGTGACAGGTATATAATGCAATATACTGCATTATATCTAGTTATATAATAATATATATATTTTTATATATATTAAANAGCACATTTTTTAAAGTCTTAGTGTCTTCAATGGAAGTTTTGTTATGTTTTTAACAGTCGTCAGAACAGATCAGGTACTGTGATTAATTGCATGACTTTCTTCCTGCTTATGATATTACATGTTAAAGTGTTTTGGTTTTAGGAATGCAGCCTTCCTTCATCCCTTAACATCTCTGCTGACTGACTGCCTTTTCATGCGGCCTCTCCTCTGTCATCCGTCCAATGTGTACTGTCAGCTCATTCATCATCTGACAGATTTACTAACTCACTCATCATTTTGCCGTTTATGAGCCTGTCCTGTGGTGCATTCATCCACCACCCCCCCGCCTGCAGCTCATTCTGACACGCCGACCGCCTGTCACCGTCCGCCAGCCAAGCCAGTACTTTTTCTCATAACTGCTATTATCTCATTTGTCAGATTATTTTATTCCTTTTTCATATTAACTTGACTTTGAATACTTCCGAGAATTTTTTCTTCCTTTTTCTTCCTGAACCATTTGGTTCATTTGCTTATTATCCTATGATATTATCCACCCCTTGTCATTTGACAGCTTTTGAGATTCCATTAGTCAAGATACATAAACATTTAAATTCTATCTCTTGTTTCTATTAGATGAAACCCATACAGGTTTTGCTCTGTGTAAAGCGACTTACAAATTACATGAGGAAGACATTTAAATTAGCATGTATTCACTATGGCATCTGCAATCGGGACTAAAATTCCCATTTTCCTTCTATAGGAAAGAAAACCTGGGATTTTGGTAGCATTTTACAAAATACCATGCAGCAGCATCTTTAAAAAAATGTATTAAAATATATGATTTATTCCCCTCATTGTACAAAAATGGCAATGTGTTCTCTCCTGAGAAGTGAAAAAGATTCTCTGTTTAGTTTTCAGATTGGTGCATTTGATGGTATACACTTCAGAGAAAAAAGATGGAACTAAGGAACACCTACCAAAGAGAACTAGTCTACAGAAGAGAACACAGGCACACTGGACATGAGCTCCAAATACCTGCAAAATAATGAAAGGAGGTCCTGAAGGTCATGTCTGGACAGACTGTCTATGTTTGTATGTATGTATGTATGCACGGAGATACACACACACACACACACACACACACAGAGTATATGTAATTATATGCTGTACATGCATGGATACATAAGCATGTATGAGAACATGTACATGTATGTTGTGTATATGTATGAAAGCATCTGTGGGGGTTAGTATAATATGTATGTAAGCAGGTGAATACCAACTGTGCTTATTCACCTGCTCCATAACCAGTACCCAGATACAGTACTTATTTGGTCATTCCCACAAACCTTGGAATCTAAATACCAATGGCCACCACCTATGCACTGGTGACTGTGTGCCCTGAGTAACACACCATGAGGCATGAGGTTCTATCATCTTCCCCATTTGTACACTTGAGTGAGTTAAGCCTGCATGGAGATGGAGTCATTCCACCGAGATAGGAAATCCTACTATTCCAATAGTATCAGTGGGGAGACTGAAACATAGAGGTTCAGAAATTTGCTGAACATCATACAGTGACTAAGAAATGGAATCTGTGCTCTTAACCACATGTTACTGCTTTCCCTTGAAGGAGAGACACCTTCTTTTCAAGAATGTATAGAGACACACATACGTATATGCACACACATACACAACTTAAATAAGGCCTTCTTATCAGAAGAGAATGAAGGCATTTTCCAAGACACCAGGGGCAAGGACTGATTCCTAAATAAATATTTTAATAAAACCAAAGAAATTCTTATAAATTTTCTATAAATTTCACAATAATAAAAAGACATTGGTTCTATGAAACACAAACAGGAATTGTTTTTGCATTGACAAAAAAGGAAGAGATGAGAATAGCTGGTAACCAGAAGGAAATACACCATGAAGAAGCTGAACAACAAAAACAGAAAAAAAGAAATGCTAAATTAAACTCTGCATTGGAAACAGTAAAAAGCAGGCTATAGATACTGCCCCAAAAAATCAAAATTGTTTAATAATATTTGCCATAGACTATCATTTAAATGTTTTTCCCAATTTTGCTAGATTTTTTTTTACTCGTCTCCAGATCCACTGTGTGCCTTCTACTTCTACCGGTGGGCTGACCCTGATGGGCCACATGAACTGGGTTCCCTGTTCTCCCAGGAGTTCAGATATGTGAGGAACTAGGGGGAGACTATAGTTAGGAGGGAAGAAAGGTTGGGGTATTTATTCCCTCTCTGCAGGACCATTGTATAAGAGCCTGCATTCTCTGACCAAAGGCCACATCTCTTCCTGGGTGGTACTCTCCAGTGAATTTGCTCTTTCCAGGCTCTGGTGCCACTTCTTTCCTCTGCCCTTCAGGCCCAGAAGCAGCTACACAGCTCTCAGCATTCCTGGCTGGCTTCCCTTAGCTCTCCCTGACCTTTGTAAATAGTCTCTCATTAAATTCTACATGACCAAACTGAGTATGTCGTCTGTTTCCTGCTGGACCCTAAAGAATACTGATTACAGCAACCCCCAGACAGCCCCTTTATCTCTTTAATAAACTTTAGTTCTAGACAATAATTTCAGTTTTTAAGAACTCTAATTGCTTTCTAAAAAAGTAGTTCCAAAAACAACTGCTGATAAAAAAAAAAAAAAACTTTAGAAGCACTTAGGAGAATGCCAAAATAGAAACAGAAAGATAAAAATAAAGGGAGAAAAATCTCTCACTTGGAGGATATTAAAATGACCAATAACACAAAATTCCAGAAAAGAACCCCAAACAAATAATTATGTTCTCACCACAGAATGAAACTTCTTTTGGCTTCAGAACTTTCCTCAAATTACTAGTGCCAGAAAAAATGATTACTCAAGAATCCTGACTCTAACCCAACTGCTCTTGTGTTAAAATAACAGACGGTTACTTTGGTTTATACACAGCCTCAGGAAAATACATCCTTATGTACCTAATCCAAAGAGATGAATGAAAATTCAGAATACAATAGTACTTAAGTCAGTCACTGGACATTTAATATGGGAGTGAAACCATTAGGTTAAATAAAGGGGTTCCCACAAAGAGAAAGATTTATAACCTGAGGTCTAAATTGAAATTGAAAATGTGAAGGGGGTTTTGTATGGACAAAATAAAAAATGGTAGCACGCATTTTCCAAAAGGAGAAGATTTTCAAATGCAACTTCTTCGGGGGTATAATTACCCTACGATGAAATGTCCCTAGTTCCACAACGGTGATGGTCACCCAGGTATTCACTTTTCTTGAAATGCAATGAACTTTATACTTAAAACAAATGCAAACTGTTCTATGAGGAAGAGAAGATTGTAGCTTTGATTTTGGTAATTTGGTAAATGGAGTATTGAGGATACTTTCATAAAATCAAAAAGTAGTCCAGAAATGAAAAGGATGAAATGCATCTTTTTAAATGATATCATTTACATAGACATTAAAGTAAGGTACCAAGGATAAGTGCATCAAAATATCAGGGGCACCTGAGTGGCTCAGTCGGTTAAGCATCAACTTCAGCTCAGGTCATGAGTTTGCAGTCCATGAGTTCGAACCCTACATTGGGCTCTGTACTGACAGCTCAGAGTCTGGAGCCTGCTTTGGATTCTGTGTCTTCCTCTCTCTCTGCCCCTCCCCCACTCATGCTCTGTCTCTCTCAAAAAAATAAACATTTAGAAAAAAAGATATCAAAGTCCTCTACAGAGAAAATCACAAAACCCGGTTCAAAATACTTTGTAAAAGGCCTAAACAAATGGAAGGATACAGTATTTCATGGTCAGGACCACTCAATATCATAAAGATGTTAATTCTCCCTATGATAATGTACAAATATAATAAAATTCCAAACAAATCCCAACAAAGATTTTCATGAAACTTCATGAGCTAATTCCAAAATCTCCACGGAAGAACAAGGGCCAAGAACAATCAATACATTCCTGGAGAAAAGAAGGTAGAGGATCTTTTCTTCTTAAAGGTATGTTATAATACAGGAACAAACAAAACAAAACAAAGGAATAGCATTGACTTCCCAGAGACACACACACATACACAGAGATATGGAAACATTTATGACAAAATGGGCACTGCAGATCCCTAGGTAAAGAAAAGGCTATGGTGCTGATACAATCAGTTATCCACCTTGAAAAGAGAAAGAAAAGAGAACTCCTACCTCCAAAGCATACACAAAATTCAACTGCAAGTGGAATAAATGCTTACATGTGAGAAGCAAAATTTCAGATTTTCAAGAAAAAAAAAGAATATTTATATGACCTCAAAGGTAGGAAAATTTTTTTGCCCTCCAACCTTGAGATATAATTGACATAACATTGTGTAAGCTTAAGGTATACAACATGATTTGCTACATGAATACACTGCAAAATGATTGCCACGACAAGGTTAGTTAACACATCCATCATCCCCCATAATTACTTTTTTTGTAGTGTGTGGTGAGAACATTTAGGATCCACTCTCTTAGCAACTTTCAAATATGCAATACAATATTGCTGATTATGGCAATGATGGTGTACACAAATTCCCCAAAATGTATTCATCTTATAACTGGAAGTTAGTACTCTTTAACCAACATCTCTGCATTTACCCAACGTCCCAGCCCTTGGCAACCATCACCCTACTGTTTCTGTGAGCTCGGCTTTGGAAGATTCCACACATCAGTGAGGTCATGCAGTGTCTGTTTCTCTCTGTATGACTTATTTCACTGACCACAATGCCCTCAAGATTCAGCCATGTTGTCATAAATGCAGGACTTCCTTCTTTTTTAAGGCTGAATAATATTCCAGTGTGCTTGTGCATGTGTGGGTGTGCGTGCGTGTGTGTGTGTGTGTGTGTGTGTATCTCTATGCTATCATCCATTCACGGACACTTAGATTGTTTCCATGTCTTGGCTATTGTGAATAATGCTGTTCTGAAACTGGGAATAGAGAAAAATCTCTTCAAGAGAGTGGTTTCATTTCCTTTGGATATATACCCAGAAGTGAGACTGCTGGATCATAAGGTAGTTCCATTTTTAACTTTCTGAGGAACTTTCATACTGTTTTCCATAGTGGCTACATCCCCACCAATAGAGCACAATGGCCCCTATTTCTCCACATCTTTACCAAAATTTATCTCTTCTTTTTGTTAATAGCCATTCTAACAGGTAACCATCTTATTATGGTTTTGGTTTGCATTTGCCTGATTAGTGATGTTGAAAACATGTTCATGTGCCTATTGGCCATTTGTGTATCTTCTTTGAAAAATATATGTTTAGGTCCTTTGCCAATTTTTAATTGTATTATTGGCTTTGATATTGAGCTATATGGGTTTCTTCTATCTTTTGAGTATTAAGTCTGTATAAGATATATGGTTTGCTAATGTTTTCCCCCATTCTGTGTTATATTTTCTTTTTTTTAATTTTTCTAAACTGTGCATATGCTTTTTACTTAGATGTTATCACTGGTTTATTCTTCTTTTCCTTCTTCTTCTCCTTCTCCTTCTTCTTCTCTTTTGCTTGTGTTTTTGGTGTCATACCCAAAAATTCATTGTCAAGATCAATAATCTTTCTTCCTAACTATTCTTCTAGGAGTTTTAAGTTTCAGGTCTTATATTACAATTTAATCCATTTTGACTTAATTTTTCCTTGTTTTCTTGAAGTATAGAAATACTTGAAGTATAGATATACAAGAAATATAGATATTTCTTGAAGTATACAGTGTATAGATATACGAGAAATACAGATATTTCTTGAAGTATACGGTGTTATATTAGTTTCAGGTGTACAATATAATGACTCAATAATTCTTTACATTACTCAGTGCTCATCAAGATAAGTGTACTCTTTATTGATTGCCAGGTAATATATGGTGGTATATATATGGTCATATAGATAAAGATAGAGATAGAGATAGAGATAGATATCACAACTTCCAATGGAACTGGAAAAGATATTTGCAATTGACACATTTGGTAAAGGATTAGTCCAAATTCTATAAAGAACTTACTAAACTCAATACCCAAAAAGCAAATAATACAGAGAAAAAAATGGGCAGAGGACATGAATAGATACTTTTCCAAAGAAGACAGATGGCTAACAGACACATAAAAAGATGCTCAACATTACTCATCATCAGAGAATACAAATCAAAACCACAATGAGATACCACCTCACACCTGTCAGAATGGCTAAAATGAACAACTCAGGAAACAACAGATGCTGGCAAGGATGTGGAGAAAGGAGAACACTTTTAAACTGTTGGCAGAAATGCAAACTGGTGCCTCCACTCTGTAGAATAGTATGAAGGTTCCTCAAAAATTAAAAATAGAACTATCCTACAACCCAGCAATTGCACTACTAGATATTTATCCAAAGGATAAAAAATGCTGATTCAAGGGGCACATGCACCCCAATGTTTATAGCAGTATTATCAACAATAGACAAATTATGGAAAGAGTCCAAATGTCCATCGGCTGAAGAATGAACAAAGAATCTTGGCATTTGCAACAAGGTGGATGGAGCTAGAGTGTATTATGCTAAGTGTCATAAATCAGTCAGAGAAAGACAAATATGATTTTACTCAAATTGAAATTTAAGAAACAAAACAGATGAACATAGGGGAAGGTATATATATATATACCTTTATATATATATATCATTTTCTTTATCCAAAGGTATGTATATGTATATGTATATACATACCACATCTTCTTTATCCAAAGGTGTGTGTGTGTGTGTGTGTGTGTGTGTGTGTGTGTGTGTGTACGTACCACAGCTTCTTTATCCATTTATCTATCAAGGGACACTTGGATTGTTTCCGTATCTTGGCTATTATAGATAATGCCTCAATATATCTTTTTGAGCTAGTCTTCTCATTTTTTCTAGGTAAATACTCAACAGTGAAATTAGTGGATTATATGGTAATCCTACTTTTAATTTTTTGAGAAACTTCCATACTGTTTTCCACAGTGGCTGCACGAATTTACACTCCCACCAACAATGCATGAGAGTTCCTTTTTCTCCACATCAACGCTTATTATTTCTCATCTGTTTGATTCTAGCCATTCTGACAGGTGTACAGATATCTCATTGTAGTTTTGATTTGCATTTCCCTGATGATTAGTGATACTGACCATCTTTTCATGTGTCTGTTGGCCACTTGTATGTCTTCTTTGAAGAAATATATGCTCAGGTCCTCTGCCCATTATTTATTAAGGTTTTTTTGGTATTGGCATTTTGAGTTAATATTCTAAGAGATATAAGATAAAGGTCCAATTTATTTCTTCTACATATAAATATCCAGTTTTGCCAAACCATTTATTAAAGAGACTGTCCTTTCCTCATTGAACATTTCTAGTTCTTCTGTCAGGTATTAGTTGACCACTTATTCATGGGCTTATTTCT
Organism: Crocuta crocuta; assembly: GCF_008692635.1. Taxonomy (NCBI): domain Eukaryota; kingdom Metazoa; phylum Chordata; class Mammalia; order Carnivora; family Hyaenidae; genus Crocuta; species Crocuta crocuta. The sequence goes on along the minus strand of NW_027529641.1, from coordinate 8,113,481 downwards.
GGGCTCTTAATTCTGTTCTACTGGTCTATGTGTCTACTTTTATGATAATACTATACTGTCCTGACACAACAGTTTTGTAATACAGTTTGAAATAAGGAAGTATAAGGCCTCATAATTTGTTCTTTCTCAGGATTACTTTGGTTATTACTTTGGTTATTCCTTTGGTTATTCAGGTTCTTTTGTGGTTCTATACAAATTTTAAGGTTGCTTTTTATATCTGCATTAAAAGCCATTGGAATTTCATAGGGATTTCAATGAATCTATAGATGGCTTTGGGTATTATAGCCATTTTAACGATATTTATTCTTTTAATGAACATGGGATATCTTTCCACTTCAATTTTTTCATCAATCTCTTATAAAGTATACAGATCTTTCACCTACTTTAACATATTACTAAATATGTTATTATTTTTTGTTACTGTAAATGAGATTGTATTTATTTCTTTTTCAAATAGGTCATCATTAATGTATACAAACACAACTGACTTTCATTTGTTGATTTTGTATCCCAAAACTTTACTGGATTCATTCATTAGTTCTAATAGTATTTTGGTGGAGTCATTTGAACTTTCTATATAAAAGATCATGTCCTCTACAAATAGATACAATTCTACTACTTTCTTTCTGATTTGGTTGTCCTTTATTTCTTTTCCTTGTGTAATTTTTTTCTGATGTAACTGCTCTAACACAAGTGCTGAGAAGTGGTGAGAGTGGGTAACTCTTGCCTTGTTCCTGTTTGTAGAGGAAAAAATTTCAACCTTTTACCATTGAGTATGATGCTAGTTGTGGGCTTGTCATATATGGTGTTTATTATGTTGAGATTTTTTTTCTTCTATACCAAATTTACTGAGAAGTTTTATCATGAAAGGACACTGAATTTTTTCAAATGTTTTTTCTGCATCTATGGAGATGATCATGTGATATTTACCTTGCATTCTGTTTATGTGGTATATCACATTTATTGATTGATCTCCTATGTTGAACCACACTATCCCGGGACAAATCCCACTTGCTCATGGTATACGATCCTTTTAATGTGCTGCTGAATTTGCTATGCTAGATTTTGTTGAGAATTTTTACATCTATATTCATCAGTGTAAATCATGGGTAAAGCACAAACTCACTTACTACAGACTAGGAAACACAGTGGCCAATAAAAAGGAAACACAGTTGGCCAACTTCATCAGGAATAAAATAAATGCAAACTGAGATACTACTTTACAAGCATCAGATTGGCGAACTTTTCAAGTCAAGCCCTGTGGAGTTCTAGAAAAAATGTGGGACACTTCTAGGTTTCTATGTTGGCTTTGGGGAAACCGTTTCACATTATTCCCTGAAAGTGAAGATATGCTTTCCCCATGATCCAGCGATCCCACCTCTAGGTGCATATACTAGAAAAACCCTCATGAATATGAAGAGATGGGTATTAAAATATTTATAGGAGCTTAGTTCATAATGGCAAAAAAGTTATATAAATAGCCTACATGTCCACTAAAGGAGAATAAACAAATACGTTGTGATATTTTCACATAATGGAATACTATACCAGCGACAAAAGTAATTGATATAGAACTACACACACCAAATGGATGACTCCACAAAGATGATGATGAAATGAAAAAAAGCCAGTCATAGAAGAATAGAATGTGATTCTATTTATATAAAGCTCAAAAATAAATAAAAATACTATGTTATTTAGGGAGATGTACTTATGTGGTAAATGAATGATAAACCTCAAACCCCTGCTCTGCACAGAAGCAGGAGTTGAGATGGGGAGGGGCTCATAAGTAGGCCCCAGTGTGGGTATTTTACATTTCTTGTTCTGACTGGTGGGGGGTCTCCATTGTTTGCTTCAAGGTTATGCTTCATAGTTTACATACATTCCATTGTATATATCATGTATTCTGTTTTATTAATAAATATTTCAAAATTTAAAACCAAAACAATGAATGATATTTTAAAATATAACTGCCAGCAGAAAAAAAACCTAGCTGCTTACCTTTTAAATGTTTGTATCATTTAGAACACATTGAATAGAGCACTTTTAGAGAAAAAAAAAAACAATAAAAACCACAAGTACCAATGGAAAAACATGTAAAAGCAGAAAGCTGAAAGAACAACTTGAAATAATTCACTCATACAGAGGAGATTTCACAATAAATAATTACCCTGGTTTAAGCAAATTGATTTGTATTAAGAGACGCATTGAAAGAAAATATCACAGAAAAGTGAAATAAAAATGCTAGGCAAAGATAGCAGGCAAATCTGAACAAAAGCGAAATGGGGGTAATGCTCTAATTTTCAACAAAGCAGAATTCAAAGGCAATAAAACATTCAATTGGGCAAGACCACTTTATATTAGCAGATAACGTAATCCACAAACAATGAACACTAATATCCTTAAGAACACAACATCCAAATAGAGCACTGACGGAAGTGACAAATTGTCAAAAACAGAGCTGGAAGATACTAATATGGATCATGGAGCAAATAGCTGTAGGAAAAGACTTGATGAAGCCAACAGTGACTGTGGGCAGGGGCAAAATCCTGCAGGTGCTTGCCCAGTGATGTCCCTCCATTTTCCAGGTTTTCTAGAATATATATCTAATACTCACATAGTGTGTAGGGAAAAAAACTGCATCAAGACCTGTATTTAGTAATACCACACATATAAGAAAGGCAGATCATTTCTTTCTCCTTCCTAAAGTCAATCTGCAAATACTCATTGTGATTGATTTTAGAAGCTTCTTTTAGTCATTAGATAACACTGCCTATATATATATATACATATATATATATGTGTGTGTGTGTGTGTGTGTGTGTATATATATATATAGTGCTAATTTAAATCAATTTCAATCAATTTTTCTATCAATAGCTGAACCATGCAAAGTGAAAGATCAAATTTGAAACCTTTGAGTTTCCTTTTCATTCCTAATCAGAATTTTTGTATTTTAATAAAAATTGGAACCTACAGAAATTTGATTCAATACACATAAAAATCAGGGTAAAATATGGATGTTCCAATATTACCAGTACTTATTGTACAGCATAAAATTATTCAGGAATCAAAAATAAGGTCTGTAATATTCTTCATTAAAAGAGGTTGGACATTTGAAAGAAAATCTGATAACTAATAGCCTATAAGTTACAATTTTTTAAAGCTGGATAAGTAGGGACAGTTCCTTAGAATTGCATATTAAATTCACTTTCAATTAATATGGTTCAGCATTTTAGTCTTATGATTTGTATGCTTGGTAATACTTTTAAAATTAACTGTGCCACAGACAGACATACCACATACTTCTCATCTGCAATAATTTTTCTAAGGCTATATCTTTATAACAGTAATTGCCTTCTTTCTGAAAGAATATGCAGTTTGAATCTAGTGACACTTCATTTATTACTTTTCTTATATTAGAGCTACCTCAGCATATTAGACGTTTTCCCTTAACGACTTTTTTCTATTAGGAGACCATGAAGACCCCAGAGCAAAGGAAGTGCATTGGGAGAGAGGCATTTTATTTTTATTTTTTTTATTTTGTTTTTGAGAGAGAGATAGAGACAGTGTGAGCAGGGGAGGGTCAGAGAGAGAGGGAGATACAAAATCTGAAGCAGGCTCCAGGCTCTGCGCTGTCAGCACAGAGCCCGACGTGGGGCCTGAACCCACAAACTGTGAGATCATGACCTGAGCTGAAGTCGGACATTTAACCGACTGAGCCACCCAGGTGCCCCAGGAGAGGCATGTTAGAGGCAGCAAGAATTTCTAAGGTGGACATCTGACAATTCTTGTCAAAAACGGACTGTAGAGGAGATCCTCCATTTCCTTTAACTATACACGCTTTTGATGAATGTCTATAAACAAAGGCTGTGAAATCTGCAATACTCATCATTAATACAGTGAGTTAAATTGCCAGCACAGCAAAATACACATTAAGTATGTCACTGGCCATGCCACTGCTACTCAACTGAGGGGTCACCCCGCACCTCCTCCCTAGTCATCTATGACCCACGAGAACACCCGGCTTAAACCACTCAGATCAGGAGACAGAAGTTCCTCTTGCCCTGACAGCTGACTCTGTCTTTTCCAGACCATAAGCACTGGGGGATTAGGTCAGTGCTGCAGCAAAATGAGTCTATATGGCCCCGTGGAGTCAAGGAGCCAGTTAGTAAAGTATCACCAGGAAGCACTTCTAAGAAACTACTCCATGGATTGGCAGGTAGAGGGCAGTCACCTATGTCTTATTGCCGGAAGTGTTCAAGCACAGGCTGAGGACAGCTTTGAAACTAGAAAGAGGATTCAAGTACCAGCTGGTGGCTTCACCACTGTCGTCCCCATCTCCCAAAGTTTCTACAGTTGAATTTCTCCTGGACCCTTAGCCCTGTGCTTTCCTTGCTTCTTGGATTTTGTTGATGTTGTTCTGATGGCTGGTAAAGATCCCAGTGTGCAAACCACCTGTCCAAATTCCAGCCATCCAATATATAGACTGGATCCCATTCTCCCTGTAAGATGCAGTCTGAATCAGTCTTTCCCCACTTTTCAATGCTCGTGGAAGCAGCAGGACCTAGTGAAAAGAGTAGACCCTTTAGAAGCAGATGGACCTATGGGGCACCCAGGTGGCTCAGTGGGTTAAGCCTCCGACTTTGGCTCAGGTCACGATCTCATGGTTCATAGGTTCAAGCCCTGCACTGGGCTCTGTGCTGACAGCTCAGAGCCTGGAGCCTGCTTCAGATTCTGTGTTTCCCTCTCTCTATGCCCCTCCCCTCCTCAAGATCTGTCCCTCTATGTCTCTCAAAAATAAATAAATGTTAAAAGAAGAAGAAGAAGAAGAAGAAGAAGAAGAAGAAGAAAGGACCTAGGTTTCTCTCTCCAAACTTTGGCAATTACCATCCCTGTGACATTGGCCAGTTACATATTGCTTTTGAAAGGAATGTGTTCCCACAAGTGCTCTCCTCCATGCCCATCTCCCCCCTCCCCCCACATCCATCAGAGGGCACTTGTGGGGATGAGCACTGGGTGTTATATGGAAACCAATTTGACAATAAACTATTTGTAAAAAAAAATAAAAATAAAAAATAAAGTGCAGTGTGACGGGCCACCTGGGTGGCTATGTCAGTTAAAAAATAAATAAATAAATAAATAAACTTAAAATAAAATTAAAAAAATAAATAAAAGAAAAAAGGAAAGGAATGTGTTCTTCACATGTAATAGTGAATATCTGTAGGGCTGTTACGAGCCCATACACACAAAGCACCAGCAAGGCATCATCTCCTTTCATCTTTCTAAATAAAAATGATGCATAATACATTTCTTGATTTATCAAGGTCTAATTTGCAACTATTTCCTATTATCTTATATTAACTGTTTTAATACTTGCATTGCTATTTATATTTCCCCAACTCATATCATTTCCTCAATTAGGATCTAAACTTTTGAAGGCAAGACCATATCTTATGCTGGTTTCCAACTCATCTTGCAGCTCAGTGCCTTGCACAGAGTATTTTGTTTTCTAGAGGACAACTGGGGTACCACAGACCCTGAACCTCATTACGTAACAATTCTGAGCACTACTCCTTGCTGACCATGTCCTATATGTGTCCAGAACACACACAATAAAGAATTGGCTGTAAGTCAGAATCAACCTAGGGTTACATATGTGAAGGCCATCCACCAAAGCGTACCAGGAAACATGTAACCAAGCCTCAGTAACCAGCAGTGAAGCAAAAACTTCTCTTTTGGAAACATGGTAAATTTTGGTGATTCCCCCAACTGGGGATACTACATACTGGGTTTATCAAAATCAAGAAATGTAGCAAGGTCTGGGGTTCAGCTACATCATCTCAAAGCACATTAGCCAATGGAGATGGATTACAAGTAAACCACTCAAGCCATAGATAGACAGATACAGAGAAAGGGCCCAGGACTTGATGCAGAGGTACATACTCGGACATCGGCAGCACGGAGGTATGTATGTTCCATAGGCTCTTTAGCTCCCAAAGGCCACAGCCTGCATATCTTCAGTGCTATTCCTATGGACCTCATCACTCATCACTCTTTGCCCTCAGTGGGAGAAAGCAAAATTCCCCAAACCAGCCTATGGAAAGAATTATGTCTCTCTAAAAAGATTCTCAACAGCAATTCAGAAACAACCAGGGGAACTCCTATTGTAGTTCTTCCCAGGAACTGTTCAAAATGATACATTTAATTCATTATGCTTTTAGGCATATGACTACCTTACTAGAGATCAGATCTTTGTCTACCTTGTTTGTAATTTTCCTATATCCAAGCTCATTGTCTCTTGCAAAAAGTAAGTTTTATTACATGTTCAATTAAAAATGTACCTGATGGATCAAAATAAAAGAGTTTTCACTGAGAAATAAATGACTCAATATAAAAAAAACTGTCACATTTCAATAAAAATGGGTATTTTTACCAATGACAGTTTTTAATTTCACTTGGCCTTGAGTGGTTTTCTTATGTTCTATTTTAATTACTCTGCTTCTGTCTTGGTTTTCTAGTGAGATTATCTTTCCCTAATGAAATTTAATACAGTTAGTAAATTTAAAGACAAGCGTATTTGTCCCTTTTCATAAACAAGATAGAGGGTTTTAGATACTTAAGCTTTATTAGCAGAGTAAGAGTCTGCATTGTTTCAAGAACCTGTACAAATATGTGCACATCTTTCTTCTTTCTCCTCTTCAGCACTTAAGGAATGAAGGAGGGCTTCATCTTTAATGTAATCAAGCAAAATACATTCTCTCAAAGAGAGGTCATGATCTTGACGGTAAGAAACCCCCAAAGTGGATTTATAACGAATTTTCTGAATAAATAATGATTCCAAATACATTTACATTAAATATATTAACCTTTTAGCTCACCTATATTTTTAAATAGCATATTAAAGTTATATTTGAGCTCAATTCATGGGCCTGAAAGAAAGCCCTACAGGCTTTCTATAACTCATATTAAAGGTTAAAGTGATTTAGACATTTTTTTCCATAAAATATGGCCAAATATATGACTCTGTAGTAAAATTAAAACTGAATTTCTGGTAGTCACAGCAGGAAAATTTTCTGTTAGTACAAAAATTCAAAGGCACTTTTAAAAAGAAGTGAATATATGTTGCATAAGATTTTAAGCTTCCTTATATGTTGGAAAATGATCGTCATAGCAATGAACAGAGAGAAAAAAACACCCTAATCCAGGCTGAAGTTCATTCATCATATACTTCCAATTCCTTGGCATTTGCACGTTTCATTAAATACGGCAGTTGAGACAAAACAAAAATAACAGAATCCAAGCTGGATGGAAGGGCAGTGGGAGCTATTTTTTTCATTATTTGTCTATAGGTTTCCAATAAAACTGATGCTATAAGAATCAGTCATTTATACTTAGGTATAAATATATAGGGCTGTTTTCTCTAAACCTGGGAGTGATTATTAAATACCTATTAGTACCACTCCTGGGCCAGCTCTAATGAATGAAGCTCTGAAGAACTGGAGATGTTCTGGCCAGTGCCCAGCATAGTGGGAGAGCTAATCACAGCTCTTGGTGCCACAGACTTAGGTTCATCAGGGCTAGAATGCTCCCTGCAGCTTAAGAACCATCCAAACACCTGCTGGAATGAATGCAAAACTATGGAAGCTGCCTTTTTTTGAGAAAAGAAAATATGAAAGAAAAAAAACGCTTCCTCTATCTGGCAGCTTCTAATGAAAAGGAAATCATGAAATAATGAATTGGACATAAAAGCATTTTATTTAGTCTGATGTTGCACTGCAGTAAGTCTTAGCCTGACATGCTAAGAAAGCTGAATTTATGCCTCAGTAAGCTAAAGAAAGAGGCTTTTTGTTGTTGCTAAATTTAAAGATCTCAAGTAAGGCAGCAGTGATTAGAAGAGCCCACATGGCCTCAGTGGCCTGATCCAGTATCCAGCGCACTGCCCCGTCCTTCTGTCTTGTATCTCAGTTCCTCCTTTGGGTGGGATGGTAATGGCGGTGCCCCGCTGGGATACCATAAGAACAAAGTGGTGAGAATATTTGAAAAGGGTCTGGAATATAGTATGTTTTACATCCATGCTCATTAGTAAAGAAGCTGAATGGAAATGATGCCCTGGGTCTGAACCAGTATTTTTTTTTAAGTGCCTCAGGTGGCTCTGATGTGTACGTAGGATGGAGGCTGGCCTAGAGGTTAAGAGTATGGGCTCTGAAACATATTACCCGGGTTTAAACTGGACCTCTGCCACTGGATGAGCTGGGCATGACTAAACTCTTTATGTTCACTTCACTTAAGTGAAGCGAAGTCTTTAGAAGAGTGTCTGGAACATGGAGAATGACTGATAAATATTAGTAAATTACCATTGTCACCATCATCATCATCAGCCCAGGACAAGCATGGCTTGAGGAACCTCTGAAATTTCACCACGGACACTGGTTGGAGAGACAGATTTTTGGAAAGACAGCTCTGGCTGATGGGAAATAAACTCTAATCATCCTCAATGGGGAAAAACTGAGAGCTTTCCCCCTGATCAGGAACATGACAGGGATGTTCACTCTCACCATTGTTGTTTAACATAGTGCTGGAAGTCCTAGCGTCAGCAATCAGACAACAGAAGGAAATAAAAGCTATCAGAATTGGCAAAGAAGAAGTCAAACTTTCAGTTTTCGCAGATGAAATGATACTCTACATAGAAAACTCAACAGACTCCAACAGAAGCCTACTAGAACCGATCCATGAATTCAGTAACGTTGCAGGATACAAAATCAATGTACAGAAATCAGCTGCATTTTTATACACCAAAATGAAGCAACATAAAGATAAATCAGGAAATAGATCCCATTCACAATTGCACAAAAAAAACATAAAATACCTAGGAATAAACCTAACCAAAGAAATAAGAGATCTGTATGATGTAAAGTATAAATAAACTTATGAAGGAAATTGAAGAAGACACAAAGAAATGGAAAAACATTCCATTCTCATGGATCAGAAGATTAAATATTATTAAAATGTCATTACTACCCAAAGCAATCTACACATTTAATGCAATCCCAATCAAAACCCCAAACAAAGCTAGAACAAACTATCCTAAAATTTGTATGGAACCACAAAAGACCCCGAATAGCCAAAGTAATATTGAAAAAGAAAATCAAAACGGAGGCATCACCATCCCAGACCTTAGCCTCTACTACAAAGCTGTAATCATCAAGACAGTATGGTATTGGCACAAAAACAAGACACATAGACCAATGGAATAGAATAGAGAACTCAGAATCGTACCCACAAATGTATGGTCAACTAATCTTTGACAAAGCGGGAAAGAGTATCTAATGGATAAAAGACAGACTCTTTTTTCTTTAATAGTTTATTGTCAAGTTGGTTTCCATATAACACCCAGTGCTCATCCCAACAAGTGCCCTCATCCATGCCCATCACCCTTCTTCCCCTCCCCCCGNCCTTGGGTAAATTCCTAGCAGTGCTATTGCTGGGTCATAGGGGAGTTCTACTGTGAATTTTTTGAGCAACCTCCACACTGTTTTCCAGAAGGGCTGTACCAGAATACATTCCCATCTACAGTGTAGGAGGGTGCCCGTTTCTCCACATCCTCACCAGCATCTAGAGTCCTCTGATTTGCTCATTTTAGCCACTCTGACTGGTGTGAGGTGGTATCTCAGTNTAGTTGGGGAGAGGGAGGGAGGCAAACCATGAGAGACTCTTGAAGGCTGAGAACAAACTGAAGGCTGATGGGGGTGGGGAAGAGGGGAAGGAGGGTGATGGGCACGGATGAGGGCACTTATTGGGATAAGTACTGGGTGTTACATGGAAACCAACTTGACAATAAACTATGAAGGGGGAAAAAAAGAAAGAAAAGTAAAGAAACTCTAGTGCTCCTTCCTGAGTGGGGCGCTTCTCCCAGGAGCCTGAACTAGATCCTGCCAGTGGACGCAGACCTCCACTTTCACAGATGCCAAGGATAGCCTTCCCCTCCTGGGGCAGGTCTGCCCAGGTGGATAGAAACTGCTGCTGTACGCCACCCCAGCAAAGAAGACACAATACCCCAAGCAACCAACCGCACCAACCACCTCCCCTCATCAATGCAGTTGTTTTGTAAGTAGGAGCAAGATAAGCAAGGAGTGGCTGACATCTGAGTAAAAAACAAATTTCCTGAAAATCTAGATGAGTAAAGAGACCAACTGACCTGTGCAGGGAGGTGAGAATACAGTGGAGCAAGGAAACCTGACAAATAATATTCTAATTAATATCCCTGAAGGAGACTGCACCCATTCAATGAATGCTTCATGAACTGTGAGCATATTGCTATGAAAAAGAAGCAATTAGAGAACAAGAGAGTTCTCTGAAAATAATGCGCCATCAAAATGAAACATTCAGCAGAAGAGTCAAATGGTAAAGCAGAGATGTCTGGGGCCCAAACCAGTGATCCAGAAAATCAAACAGAAGAAATGTCCCAGAAAGTAAGAAAAGAGAGGAAAATATTAAAAATGTTAAGAATTATTTGGCATCAATTTAGCAGATAGGATATCCTTCTACCTACTCCAAGTGGGATAAATTCAAGAAGGCAGAGAAATATGAGAAGAGATAGAATCAAAAATTTAATGGAAGACATTTCCCCAGAACACTCTTGAACTATCCAACAGACAACTAATCAGATTCAGAACAATAGCTCACTATGGGGTACTGTAGCCAGACAGAAGATGAACACACAATCTTTCCAGAAATTATCACAGAAAATCTAATCCCATCTCTCAATTATACAGATATTATTTGTCCAGAAGCTAATATGTAAAATCAAAGTAATCACAACCAAAATCACATCATTATCAGTGTAAAACCTGGCAAACTGATTCAAAAATTTACTGGAGAAAACACACAGAAGTAGCCAAGAAAATTATGAAAAAATAAAAGAGTGGCTTAATATAACGCTAGATTAATTAAAACATTACTGTATTGGCTTAAACTGGGGTGTTTGGGTGACTCAGTCAATTAAGTGACCAACTCCTAATTTTGGCTCAGGTCATGATCTCATGGTTCATGAGTTTGAACCCAGTGTCAGAGTCAGACACTGTCCTGACAGCAAGTAGCCTGCTTGGGATTCTTGCTCCTCTCCCTCTCTGCCCCAAACCTACCTCTCTCTCTCTCTTTCTCTCTCTCAAAATAAATAAACTTTAAAAAAATGGACCAACGGACTCACTAAACAGAACACAGATTCATTAACAGACCCATGTCTACAGCAGCAGGAGGATGAGGACACTGAACACGTGAGGAGAAATACTGAACATTCAGAAATTGCTGCTGGAGGAATGATTATCCGTTTGGAAAAGATAAAGTTAGAGCTTTCCTTCATACTATATATAAAAAGCAAGTTTCAGATCCATTACCTAAACATAAAAACGTAAAACTATAAGTGTTTTAGAAATACACAGGAAAATAATTTCAGAATTGTAGGGCAAGAGAAATCTTTGAAAGTAAGTGAGCAGACACCACATAAGAAAACAAAAACAACAGAGTTTGCAAGATAAAAAGCTAACAATTCTATATTTTTTTAAAAAAGACACTTCATTAAAACTAAAAAGACAAAGACAAACCACAGGCCAGAATAAAATATTAGCCATTTAAAGCATAAAAGAATTACTATATGAAGAAATCCTGAATACCAAAGAAACAGTCTTACAGAAAATAGACAAAAGAAATGAAAAAGCAATTCACAGAAGAAATTCAAATGAGTAATAAAATCTTGCTATTTGTTTTCATTTCTGTCTCATCTATTCTCTGGGTTTTTTTTCTTTTCTTTCTGCTTTCTTTTGGATAATTGGGTATTTTGCATGACTCTATTTTATTTCCATTGTTGGTGGATTAGCCGACTCTTCATTTCTTTATTTCAGTGGTTGTTTTAGAGTTTATAGTATACATTTAGCTTATAGCAGTTTGCCTTCAAGTGACACACTTCTGCACATATCTTTTAAAAGCCTTACACTGTATACTTCCCTCCTCACCTTCATACTCTTTTTTTCATACAATTTTCTTCTACATATATTAAAAGTCCTACAATATGCTGATATGTTTTTCTTCATATTTCCTCTCCTATGTATACACTGAGCTTCTTAGATCTATGAGTTTATAGTTTTTAAAATGGCTATTATTTCTTTTCTTAAGTGAGATATGACTGACATATAACATTACATTACTTTCAGATGTACAACATACTGATTCAATATATGTATATTATGAAATGATCACCATAGTAAGTCTAGCTAACATCCATCACCACACCTTGTCACAAAATATTTTTTCTTGTGATAAGAACCTTTAGAATATACTCTCTAATTTCTGAATATTTTATGTCCATCCCCACTTCTTTAGGGAACCCTATTTCACATATATTAGGCTTCTTAAAATTGTCCCATATAGCTCGTTAATGCTCCTTTAATTTTTCACAAAATTCTTTTTTTTTCAGGTTCTACATTTGGATATTTCTATTGCAATGTCTTGAGTTCACTGATCTTTTCTTCTCTCTTATTGAATCCGCCATTAATCTCATCCAGGGAATCTTTTCTCTCTTACCTTGTAATTTTGATCACTCAGAGTTCAAAAGGTATTTTTTTTCTACCTTCCTGTCTCTACTTTTTGGACATCTGGAATACAGTTATGATAACTGTTTTGATGTCCCTGTATGCTCTTTTTAACATGTGGGTAAGTTTTTTATCAGTATAAATTGGTTTATTTTTCTCCTCATTTCAGGTTGTTATTTTTCTGTTTCTTGGCATGCCTAGTAATCTTTGATTGGATGCCAGACATTGTGTTTATTATCTTGTTGGTGCTGGATATTTTGTACTGAACATTCTTGAACTTTTTCTGGGACACAGTTAAATTACTTGGAAATGGTTTAATTATTTTGGATCTTGTGTTTAAGATTTGTCAGAAAGAACTGGAGCGACATGTACTCTGGAACTAATTATTCCCCACATTGAGGTGAGATTCTTCTTAGTCTTCTACTCACTGCCCCAGTGAATCATGAGGTGTTCCAGGTTGCATGGTAGGAAAGCCCTGCTCTTATACCTGCTCTGTTCCCTCTAACCTGCTCAGATGATTCTTTCTTGGACTCAGGTAGTTTCCTCCCATGCAAGAGCTGATCAATGTCAGCTGAATACTCAGAGATCCTCTGCAGACCTTTAAAACTCTCTGTCTGTGGAAGTCTCTCCCCTATGGGAGAGAGTTTGTTCTGTGAACATGAGCCACCTTGGAATCCCTAGACCTTCACCTTCTTCTTAACTCAGCAAGTGTGCCAGGCTCTTCCCAGGCTTCTCCTACCTATGCAGCAGCCTGGAAACTGTCTCACGGCTGGGGACAATCTTAGGACTTTCTCTTCATGGTGGAAGATCAAGGTAGAAGGAATATATAGTAGAATCAGGCCAGATTTATTGCTATCAGCTAAGCAGAGCTTCTGGCATTCAATGGTTAGCCACAGGATTGTTAAGAAAAGCTCAGTTTGTATGGTTAGCTAACATATGAATCCAAAGGTGGGCTACATTAAATGAAACTGAAAAGCCATACTTCCTTAGTACACCATAAGAGATCTAAAGCCTTAGGGAGACTGGGATGATAAGAGTGCATTGATCCAATAAGACTTGTTCACCCACCCCAGATAATCCAAACACTACATCTTTCACCACAACTATAAGAAATCTGTGAGAGGAACTCTAGCATCCTTGAAGGACTTTGTGGCAACTCTTCTCTGTAGGTCAGAAATTAGAGTAACAATGTCTGTACTATCAAACTAGGTTCCCTAAATGCAATAAGGATTTTTGGATTCCAGAGTGGCACGGACCAAGTGGCAGCACTTAACCACCAAAGACCAGGCAAGTATGGTTACTGAAATGGACAGAGAGGCCAAAGAAGTGATCAGAAAAGTATGACTCCTAAAGATGCGTGGCGTGGCTCCTAGAAGTTCTAGCTCTTTAATTAAACCTTCATTGATACACATTCCCATACTGGTTGATAAAATTTCACAAAAGTAAACCGCTATCAAAAAGCTAGACTCCTCCAACGCTATAATACAAAATTCAAACAACACTAAATACATCAATGGATCAATATGATACTCATAGTCCTACAACTCAGTGCTTCGAAAAATAGATTTACTTTGTTTTAAAAAAAAACTGAACAAAATAAACATAATTTTTTATTTATAAAAATAAATTCTAAAAAATGTTTTTAACCTCATGCTTATTACTCTCCCAACAGTATTAGTTGTTACAAATAATCTAATAGCCATCTCAGTACTACTTCACTCAATTTAAAAAAAAAATTATACTATCTGTAATTATGTGTGAGACTAGTTCCATTATTGATATATAAGCAATCACAAGATGTTTCACTGAATCTTTCAAAAATTATTTAAATCAGAGCTATATAAATCTGATTCCTAATTGCAATCTAGCATAATACAGAACCTTGCATAGTTTAATGTAAGAAAGACGATTATCTCAATCACAAGAGACACTCCTCAAACTATTATAAAAAATAGAAAAGGAAGAAAAGCTTCCAAATTCATTCTACGAGGCCAGCATTACCTGATACCCAAACCAGAAAAAGATATTACAAAAACAAAACTAAACTAAACACTACAGGCCAATACGTCTGATGAACATAAATGCAAAAATCCTCAACAAAATATTAGCAAACTGAAACCAACAATACATTTAAAAATTATTCATCATAATGAGATTTATTCCAGAGATGCAAAAATCAATATTCACAAATCAACTGATAAGACACTTCACATTAGCAAGGGAAAGGATAAGAACCATATGGTCATATCAATAGATGCAGAAAAATATTTGACAAAGTACAACATTCATTCATGTTAAAAACTCTCAACATACAAGGTTTAGAGAGAACATACCTCAACATAATAAAGGCCTTACATGAAAAACCCACAGATAACAACATACTCAATGGTGAAAAACTGTAAGCTTTCCCTCTAAGGTCAGAACAAGACAAGGAAGACTACTCTCTCCACTTTCATTCAGCATAGTACTAGAAGTCCTAGCTGCAACAATCAGACACATGAAAAAGAAATAAATGACATCTAAATTAGTAACGAAGAAATAAAAACCTCACTATTTGTAGATGACATGATACTAAATATAGAAAACTCTAAAGATTCCATTAAAAAACTACTAGAACTGAAAAATGAACTCAAGAAAGTCACAGAATACATAATAAATATACAAAAATCTGTTGCATTTCTATTCACCAATAACTAAGTAGCAGAAAGAGAAATTAAGAAAACAATCCCATTTACAAGTACACACACACACACACACACACACACACACACACAACCTAGGAATTAATGTAACCAAGGAGGTGAAAGAACTATACTCTGAAAACTAAAAAACACTGAGGAAAGAAATTGAAGATGACATAAACAAATGGAAAGACATTCCCTGCTCATGGATTGGAAAAGCCAATATTGTCAAAATGTCCATACTACCCAAAGTAATCTACAGATTTAATGCAATTCCTATCAGAATACCAACAACATTTTCATGGAACTAAAACAAATAATCCTAGAATTTGTTTAGAACCACAAAAAAAAAAAAAAGCCCAACTAGTCAAAGCAATCCTGAGAATGAAGAACAAAGCTGAGGTATCACAATCTCAGATTTCAAGATATACTACAAAGGCTTTAGTAATCAAAAGTAAAAGTATGGTACTGACATAAAAACAGACACATAGATCAAAAGAACAGAAGAGAGAGCCCAGAAATGAACCTATGATTATATGATCAATTAATCTATGATATTGGAGGCAAAAACATATGATGGGGGGGTAAAAAGTCTCTTCAACAAATAATTCTGGGAAAACTGAACAGCTACACACAAAAGAAGGAAACTAGACAACTTTCTTACCCACACACAAAAATAAACTCAAAATGGATTAAAGACCTAAATGTGAGACTGAAACCATAAAACTCCTAGAAGAAATCTTAGGTAGTAATATCTTTGACATCAGCTACAGAAACATTTTTCTAGATATGTGTCCTCAGGCAACAAAAATAAAAGCAAAATTAAACTATTGGGACTACATCAAAATGAAAACCTTTCCAGAGTGAAGGAAATCATCAACAAAATGACAAGGCAACCTACTGAATGGCAGAAGATATTTGCAAATGGTATATATGATAAGGGGTTAATATTAAAAATAAGAACTTACATATACAATGCCAAAAGAAACCCACACAATCTGATTGAAAAACAGGCAGAAGGTCTGAATAGAATTTTTCCAAAGAAGATATACAGATGGCCAACTGACACATTAAAAGATGCTCAACATCAATAATTATTGGCGAAATGCAAATAAAAACCACAATAAAATATCATCCTACACCTGTCAGAATGGCTAGAATAAAAAAGGCAGAAGATAACAAGTGTTGGTGAGGATGTATAGAAAAAGGAATTCTTATACACTGTTGGTAGGAATGAAAATTGGTGCAGCCACTGTGGAAAACAGTAAGGAGGTTCCTTAAAAATTAAAAATAGAAATATCATATGATCCAGTAATTCCTCTACTGGGTATTTACTCAAATAAAATGATATGGAAGCAACCCAAATGTCCATCAATAGATGAACAGATAAAGAAAAAGTGGTGTGTA
Source organism: Crocuta crocuta (assembly GCF_008692635.1). Lineage (NCBI taxonomy): Eukaryota > Metazoa > Chordata > Mammalia > Carnivora > Hyaenidae > Crocuta > Crocuta crocuta. The sequence continues at coordinate 8,096,806 of NW_027529641.1, read as the reverse complement.
CACGCACACACACAGAACTATTACTCAGCCATAAAATAGGATGAGATCTTGCCATTTGCAATAACATGGATGGACTTAAAGCATATAATGTAAGTGAAATAAGTCAGACCGAGAAGACAAATATCATGATTTTACATATGTGTGGAATTTAAGAAACAAAACAAATGAGCAAAGAAAAGAGACAAAAACCAAAACCCTTAAAAACAGAGAATGGGTGGTTGCAGAAGGGAAGTGTGGGGGATGGGAGAAATAGGTGAGGGGGATTTAGAGTACACTTATCCCATGATAAGCACTGAGTAATGTATAGAATTGTTGAATCACTGTATTATACATTTGAAACTAGTATTAAGACTCTATGTTGGGGTGCCTGGGTGGCTCAGTCAGTTAAGCATCCGACTCTTGATTTCAGTCAGCTCACTTCATGATCTCACAGATTTGTGAGTTCAAGCCCCACAGCAGCCTCCATGCTGGCAGTGCAGAGCCTGTTTGGGATTCTCTCCCTCTCTTTCTCTGCCCTACCTCTGCTTGCACATTCCCTCTCACTCTCTGTCAAAATAAATAAACTTAAAAAAAAAAAAAAGACTATGTTAATTATGCTTCAATAAAAGAAGAAAAAAGAACCACAGTAATGCAAAAATACACTCTCTACTCTGATAGCTATCAGTAGTTTTCAGCATATGAAAAGCTCTTATAAAATATCAGGACAGAAATTTACCTCTTCCTTCTCTCTCTGGCATCACACTCACCAGCCTGGAAGGGGTAGTCTGCACCATGCTCTCAGCCTGCTCCCCCTCTCCCTTCCCCTTTCCTAACTGAGGCTCCCCTCTAGAATATCAGTCACTCTGGGCAAGAAGTAAACCCTTCTTCATCCAGTCTGCCGTATAACATTGGAGTAATGAAAAAGAAAGGAGATAACGGCAGAGATTAGGACAGGTCTCCATGCACCAGCCCTTCACAGAAAACGATGCTGCCAGCCAACCGATGATAGCACCAAAATCCTGCCATCAGCACACCCAGGCATTGCTGTCCTCACCCAGCAACCCCCTGCAGGGAACAGGCATTGGCTGTGTGGGCTCTGGGGCAACAGGACCCAGCACTGCCTCTTCCAACCACCCCATGGTAAACAGCCTCCTTCAGAGAGGTTGTTAGTGAGGACGGCGGTGGTGTGTCCCCTGGAAATGAACCAGAATACTCACAGTGGCTTCTTCAGCTTTATGCATACAGAAGGAAGGAAACACTATCATTAGGGTAGAGAACAGAAGCAGGAGCTTGGGATAAAGAATTATTTAAATCAAGACTAAAGCCATTCTAGCTGAGTCTAGAGAGTGAGTTTTTACTAATGAATCAAGACTGGATTGTCCTGGTCAACACAAGTAGAACAATGCCCTTCCAGTAGAGACAACCAACCATCTACCAAAATCACTGCCCTCCTCTTCAGAGTATGGAGCTGCCTCTGGGAAGTGCCTCCCAGGAAGAAGCTAACTTTTCCAGCTTCCATCCCAGCCAGATGGGGCCATGTGACAGGCTCTGCGTTGAGTCATCTTCAGAACTTCCTTCACTGGTTTCCTCTTCCACTGAAATGCAGCTGATTCTAAAGGCCTAAGAAATTGTAGAGCCCCAGATGGAAGGAACCAGGGTCTCCAGATCACTCGTGGTAGGGAGCGGCCACTGCCTGGAATGCCATGTTGTATGAAGCCACTGGAAGTCTGGGATTTGTTACAGCACCTAGTGTTATCCTAAACCACCCCCTTACCTCCCTAAGTGAGGAAAGTGGTCAGTCAAGCTAGGGGAACCCCTTCTCTTCTATCTGGAATTTGGGCAGTGCTGACCTTGCCCAGAGAGCAGCTGGTCCTATACCAATGGGCAGGGACTAGTGAGCAGGCATTTTAAAAGTTCTGCTGTGGTAGCCCAGGCTGGTGCTTTATCCCACTTCCTAGCATGAGGCCCTGACACCCCGCCCGACTGCTCTGGCTTCCCCAGGACACACCTGAGCCACATCCATAAGGAGTCCTGACTTCTGATCAGCTGTAAGCTGCACAACATCCTTCACAGTAAAATGCCCAGTCCCGGGAGAATCTCCATCTTGGGGCCAGGTAGGGGGACAGGTGTGAAGGGTGGCTGGGTGATAGGTGCCATGCCTCTTGTCTTTCTCCTGCACACCCACCCAAAGGAGTTGTGGCTTCTCCTTGTCTGGCATCTAGTGTCAGAGGCCTTCCTCTGCCTGGACCATGAAGGCAGGTGAGGAGGAATGGAGCAGGCTGTCCCCCCATGTCCCTGAAGGGCACCCGAAACCACAGACAAAGGGCATCGGGCCCTACAGCTGGTGTGTCCACCACCATTTCCCTCTGCACAAGAGTCAGCTTCTTGATACACTAGCTGGGATTAACTTTAAAATACTCTAGCAAGGGGCTTGGATGAAACAAGATAGGCCAGTGTTGATATCTGTGGAAGACAGATGGGGGCTACATGGGGATTTATTATACTAGCCTCTCTACTTTATGCATGTTTGAAACTTTCTACATTAAAAAAAAACACCTTTCTTTTGCAAAGGAAATTTCTTGACAGGTCGTAGGAGAAGAGGCTCACTGAATTAATGCCACTCCTTCTCTTCCCCATGCCTCTTCAGGATGCCTTGGTAACTCTCATGAGGAGGAGATGTTTACAACAGGCAGATTTGTGGGTTTTTTCTATTTCCATTAATATTTAGTACATGTCATTATCTCCAAATCTAATCACTTAAAGAAGAGATTTTAAATAATTGATTACTACAAAAGAGAAAGAGGCCATGCCGTGTTTTTGCATTATCCATCAAAACCCGGAAAACCTCTTCGTCTGGTCCTGACACGGACGCATAAATATATTAATGCATACACCGAGAAAAACACGCATACAAATCAATAGACATGAATTTGCGTGGGGTACTTTTCAGAGAGACAAACCATCGTCTCCTTTCCATTCCCCGTGAGTCCTGCCCCTTCCCAGCACGGTGCCATAGCAAAGAGAGAAAGGGTTCAAATGGTACCCCTACACTCTTCTACTCAAATAAATATCTCCTCTTACACTCCCGAGTTTCAGTCTCCAAAACACACAAACAGTTAACACGTCTTGAGCTCCGATAAAATATGTGCTGCTTGTGTGGTCACACGCATGCACATGTATATGCACGAACGTGTTTACACGCCTAGAGAAAACGATTGCACCTACACTTCTTAAAATGTCCCTGTTCCCGGCACGTCCTCAGGGGAGGGCACCCAAACAGAACCGTAGCAAAGAAAATGGCACAGGAACATCTCCAACACCTGAGGGCTATTCTCCAATGTATGGAGGGAAGATGTGCGGCAGCTGTTACCTAGGAGCCCATCTGCACTGAGAGGTGCCAGTGTTATAAAGGTCTGTATCCTGCTTTCTGCACAGAAGCCAGAATTCTTTGCCATTGCCCTTAAAGCACTCACATCTCTGCGGGGAGGGCCCTACTCCAAGGCCGCTGTGGAGACTGCGTGAGGACTTACCACGAGGGAGAGAGGTCTCTTCCAGGAGACGACACCAATGAGTCCTGACAGCAGCACCTGGAAAGACAGACAGTGCAGAAAGGTTAGACTCATTGGAATCGTTTAACGGACAATCAAAACACAGCATCGGCCGTTTCAACCTGAAGAAAGATGACTTCTAGAATTTGGCCCACATACATGAGCGAGGTGACAATGAGGCGTGCGGTCTGTCCAGGCATTCAGAGCCTGCAGCACATGGGCCTCGGAGACCACCAGGAGGTCCTGAGAGGTCACTTATGCTCTGCATGGACAGGCCCAAGAACAAATGCACTTTCTGAAAGTGTCTCCATCAGGCACTTGTTCTACTCTGTCCTTGAGTCATTTGGCCCTGTGACTTAAAAATTACAGAGAGGACTGAAAGCACTACTTTGGGAAAAGGCAGAGCCACCCCCCCCACCCCCCCCGTGTGTCACCTGAGCACATCCTTCTGTGCATGGGTGCCGGGCACAGCGGACCTGTCAGGCCCCCCTCCACCGGTTCACACGCTTGGCCCCCAGCCAGCTCCCCACCTCAGCAGGAAGGGGTGCCACCAGATGAGGCCCCCTGCTTTCCACACACCGACTCAGAGCTGCTTGCTCCTTTCCCATGCCAGCCCCCCAGCCTTTGCTGTCCCAGGTCCCACAGAGCTGTCCCCTCCAGAACACCTTGTAGCAGCTACTCTCCTCCCGCGGCCCCTCCCCTGTGTGGCCCTAACCACAGGAACACCCTCGTGTCTTCTGTCTCAGGAGAACCTCCCCTCACCCCTGGCCAACCTTTCCCCCAGGCTGCCTCCAAGCTCACATTCCCTGAGGCAGACACTGGATGCTGATCCTGACATTCCCAGTCTCCTTGGGTCCAGGCAGGGCAGACAGGCCAGAGAGACACAGCCGCTCTCTCCCCACTACAATGTGGCTTCAGCCCTCACCACCTGCAGATACACTTCCCAAGGTCACCTGAGGGCTTGCTGAGTGCAACACCCAAGTACACCAATCTGGGCTTGAAGACAGGAGGCTGACCACATGCGCCTATGGAAGGCGCACGGTCCTCGAGGCTGTGTCACTCCCCTGACACCCTCTCTTCTGTGGCTGCCATCCTCGGCTCCATCCTCTCCTTCCACCCCTCCCTTCCCCTTCCCACTTCCCAAGGCTCTCCTCAGGCTTCGGCTCCTCTGGAGACCCATCTGTCATTGGAGATCCTCTAACACCATCCACTAACACCTCCTGCAGGCTGGTCCCTGACTGCAGAATCCCAGTCTTCCGGCACAGCTCCTGGTGTCACTCTGCACCTCAGCATGTCCAGAAATGCACCTGCCATTTCTGCCTCCCCAGCCCAGTCTCCTTCTTGTCATCTCTACCTCCCACAATGGCACCCCTGCTCCTGGTCACTCAGATCCAAATCCCAGAGGCAGTCTAACATCCAACCAGACACAGTGAGGAAGAGGAGGAGAGCGGGGGCTGCAGCTCCCCCTTCGACAGGGAAATGTGCTGGGGGGGGGGCGGTGTCACACTACAAGTAAAGGATTTTCTTAGAAGGTCTTTTGTAAAGATAAATCACCCCAACTTTCTGCTGTGGACATGGACCAGGCAGTTGGTCCCTGGGCTGGAGGGCTTTGGTGCATTTCCCCTTGGGATTCCAATAGGACTGACTCAGTCCCAGGAGGACAGTATCCTGCTGAATAGACCCCCAAGGTCCCTGTGGTAAACACATCTGCAGCAGGCAGGGCCAAGCCTTAGACCCAGCAGTCTCTCTCACACCTTGCACCAGCCTCAGGCAGATTTCCAAACACATCTGGACCAGAGTTTCATAGGAAAGACTTTGTGCTCTTATTCTCTCTCTCTCTCTCTCTCTCTCTCTCTCTCACACACACACACACACAAACACAAGAAACAAACAAAAATGAATCAGAGAGAGCTCAACAGGGCCCTCTGCCCCCAAGCACATCACGTATATATTTTATTCAATGCATGCATCCTGGAAATATAGTCAATATTGACAAATATTATTTACAAACACTTTCCCATCTCCCAAACCTTTCTTCATGAGGCCCCCCAGCTGTAACCTGTACAGAAATCCTCGACCACTGTTCTCCTGTGTCTCTCTGAGCTCCAGTCCTTTGTTCTTCCTCCACAATGCCTATGACCTCTCTCTTCCCTTCTGTACCCAATGCAGTCCCCCTCTTGTCATCTCTCTTCACACAGTGGCACCCCTCCTCCTAGTCACTAAAACCCAAATCTTGGAGATGGTCAGACCCAGCTGGCTCTGACCCTGCCATCTCCTTAGGATGTGACTTCCAAAGAGCGTTCTCTTTTCCCTTCACACCACCACCAGCCTCATCCAGACAAAGCCTGGATAGAGGATGGGAAGGTACGCCTCCCAGAAAATGTCCACTTATACTGTCTTCTACTTCCCACTTCTACTATATAAAATTTTACCTATTCTTCAAGACATGGCCCAATGCCTCCTCACTCAGGAAGGGTCTATGAATTCATGAGTACACAGAGCCCCACTAAATCCCTAAACCACAACCAGACCTCTCAAGGCATGTTTAATAAGCTCAGACAGAACTCTTTGATCTCTCCTAAGCTGAAGTTTATAAAACTATCAAATGTCTACAGTGACCAAGTGGCTCGTAACAGAAATATTATTGGAAACCCACAAACCGCCAAAGAGCAGGCATTTATAAACATGAAGGAAGTGAATATCACTTAACTTAGGCCACAGTATGAATTCTTGACTTTCTTTACTTCCATCATAAATTTATCATTTCATGAATCCCCTCAAATAATTTTACTTCCAACAAATATGAACAATTTGCTTTACTGGGGAAAACTTTACATTTCTAAGAATCATTAATGACTGTAATTGGGGATGGATTCAATTCCCCTATATAATGAAAAAAAATAAAACCATCAAACACAGTGGGTATGGAAACCCTGTGATGTTCCCTGATGACCTATGACCTTGATTATCAATATGATAATCAATGATCAACTATGGTAATTATCAATATAATTTACGCTCTGGCGATCCTACCCAGCAACTCTTAAAATGATGTTACCTTGGCAACACCTTGACTGCAGACTTGTAAGACCCTGACCAGTTGATTCAGCTAAGCCACGTCTAGACTTCTGACCTAAGAAAACTAAATGATATTGTGTTAAGCTGTGGGAGTTTGCTACACAACATAGAAAACTACTTATTATGGACTAAATGTTTGTGTCCTACCCAAATCTGTATGTTGAAGTCCTAACCCCTAATGTGATGGTATTTGGAGGTAGGACCTTTAGCAGGGAATTAACATTAGATTAGATTGTAAGGGTGGGTCTTCAGGATGGGATGGTGGTCTTACAGGATGAGAAGGATCTCTCACCCTCTCTCTCTCTCTCTCTCTCTCCACATATGCACACACCATGGAAAGGCTATGTGAGGACATAGAGAAGTTTTTTTTTTTAATGTTTATTTTTGAGAGAGAGAGAGGTAGAGAGTGAGCAGGGGAGGAGAAGAGAGAGAAGGAGACAGAATCCCAAGCAGGCTCCACGCAATCAGCGCAGAGCCCAAGGCAGGGCTTGAACTCACAAATCATGAGATCATGACCTGGGATGAAACCAAGAGTTGGATGCCCAACTGACTGAGCTACCCAGGAGCCCCCACAGTGAGGTTTTGACAGTCTGCAAGACTGGAAGGGGGTCCTCACCAGAACCCAACCCTGATCTCAGACTTCCAGCCTCCAGAACTGGGAGGTTAACTTAACTGTTGGCTAAGCCACCCAGTTTATGGGACTTTGTTATGGCAGCCCGAGCTTATTAATACACTAATACAACCTGAGTGCAATATGGGATTCTTGTTTTCAAATGTCCACTCTCTCCCCGTGTCTCCCACCAGAAGCTGACTTCTCTGCTCTTCTGGACTAGAACCCTCTCTAACAAGGGAGGGGGCACAAGAGAATGGCATGGAGGAGAGTCTTCAAAGCCTGGGTGCCAGACTGCCTCTTCCCTGAGGATGCCTCCTGGTCCACTTGGCAACAGAGCAGGATGGAGTGTATCCCTGCTCAGAAATGATCAGGTTGAGTTTGAATTATTTTTTGCTCAATTCCAGCTACCGGTGAGAATTATGTTGCATGTTCCACCAGCTCAGTAATTCCTCGGGTTTATTTTGTACCACTCTGGTGAGGAACGGGGCCATGGAGCTAGTTAGCCGCGAAATTACTGCAGCTCATGAAACCTTTGTCCCATTTAATTTGCCAATATCATTATTCAAAGTCCACAGTTTACACAGAATATGAAGAAATTGAAGAGGGTCAAAGAAGAGTAACGTGCGATTAAGAGGCTGTGAAAGAAAGGCCAAAAAAAAAATAACCTGGGAAAGGCATGATATTGTTCAGAGAGAGAGAGGGACTTAACTTTTCAAGCACCTGCAAGTTGTTAAAAAGGACACTAACCCACTTTTTTCTCCACTTCCCACCCAGCCTAAATAGAGGCAAGAGATAATATTAAAAATGAGACAGAATTTCCTGCTGTTGAGGGTGATGAAAGGGGATAATAGACTGCCAGGAAGTAATGGCATCTTTGGAGCCAAAGGCCTTCCTGTTTGATTGGTATTACTGTCTGAACACAGAGGCCTGGAATAAATTAGCTCTTTAAATCCTGTCCTCTAAGATTGAAAAGTTCTTTCATTGCCCCAAATCAAGAATTTTCTTTGGAGCTTCATTTCTAGTTCAAAGGCAAATGGTAATGCAACATTTTAGGTAGGGAAGAAAGTCCTTCTAGAACGCAAACTTGAAAGCCAATTAAATTCTTTCAGGAAACATATGGAAGGTGTGCCTAACAGCTACAGCGGTATCAATTTACCACTAAGAAGCCAGGGTTCATGGTTTTAGCAGAAAGAACTGTTGTTGCAAAAAAATGGAGCAAATAATATTCTGAGCTGCCCCGAATGAAAGAAGTCTACTGACCCTGTCTCTCAAAGCTTTTCAGATTTCAGACCTGTGCTATGCAAGTCTCCATTCCAATTCATGGAATGGCTGAACCTCTTAATTTATTCTACTTATAGTTTCTTTTCTTTCCGAGTGGTTCTCTGTGTCTGGGTCCCCTGGGGCCACATGGCATGGCTCACTCCAGCATGCAAACGCTCAGCCTTCGATGTCCATCTCAGCTCCCTTCTGGGAAACATATGCATCTTCACATCCACTCCATAGCCATGGCTTCTGCCTCCTTCCTTCAGAACAATTCCCAACCCACCATTCTCTCTCCTAACCCTTCACGCTCACCTGTAGCTCTGACTTTCTCCATGCCACCTCCCACTGGAGCCTGCATCAATATGTCAAACTCAAAACATCCACAAGGAAAGCCAATCTCCTTCTCAGCCTACTTCCTCCATGATAGAAAAGAATTCTATAGCTTTCATTCTCTCATTGTATAGTACCAAAACTATAAATTGATTAGAAAGACATCCCCATGAAAGAAAAAAGTAAAATGTTTTAAGATATTCTAAATAACCCAGGAGTCAAAAGGAAATCCAAGTAAAATGCAACATAGTCTGTTCTGCAGTGAATGTTTCTTTGATGTAAATTACTTCATATACTGCTTGGTACCAAACTCACTTGTCCTGGCTCTGCCTTGTGAGATGCAGTCTTTCACCAGGGCTGTTTACTCTGAAATTAGGGTAGTTACTATACCACAACTGGATTTTGTTATTTAATGAGTTAATAAAGTAGCATATGTATTATTGTAACACATTTTTAAAACATTTTTAAAATATTTATTTTGAGAGAGAGAAAGTACATGAGGGGCAGAGAGAGGGGGAGAGAGAAAATACCAAACAGGCTCTGTGCTGTCAGTGCAGAGCCCAATGCAGGATTTGAACCCACAAACTGTGAGATCATGACTTGAGCTGAAATCAAGAGTTAAGACACTTACAGACTGAGCCACCAGGGCTCCTAAAATTGTTTATTTTAAAATACTTCAAAATAATTGGTTTCCTTCGTAATCCTATTTCATTTTACACATTTAAAACCCTTAATCTGAGATGGGCTCCCCAGATTTCCCTAGACTGCTATCCCACAAGGCATGAACCTTTGACTCAGAACTTCCTTTAGTACAGACCTTCTGGTGGTAAACTCCAGTTTTTTGCTTATCTGGAAATGTCTTACTTCACCTTCATACTTAGAAAGTAGTTTTACTGGGTACATGGTTCTAAACTGACAGTTTCTTCTCTCAACAGTCTGAAGATTCTATTCCACTGTCATCCGGTCTCCACTGTTTTATTCTTTTATTTATTTTGAGAGGAGGGAAAGAGAGCTCATGAGCACAAGCAGGGGAGGAACAGAGAAAGAGGGAGAGAGAAATAATCCCAAGCAGGCTCTGCACTGTCATTGCACAGCCTGGTGCAGGGCTCAAACCCACAAACCATGAGATCATGACCTGAGCTGAAATGAAGAGTTGGATGCTTAACCAACTGAGCCACTCAGGTGCCCCCAGCCTCCACTGTTGCCATCAGGAAGTTGGATGTCCTTTTCACTGTTGTTCCTTGAAATGTGAAGCTGTCCTTACTCTTTAAAGATTTTTAAATCTTTAAAATTTTTTTTGCCTTTAGTGTTCTGGGGTTTTTGCATATGTGTAGGTACGGATTTCTTTTTATTTATGCTTTTTGGGATGTACTGTGCTTCTGAAACTATGATTTTTATTATTATTATTTTAGAGAGAGAGCATGAGCCAGAGAGGGACAGAGGGAGAAAGAGACAGAATCTTAAGCAGGCTCCATGCTTAGTGCAGAAACCAACACAGGGCTCAATCCCATGACCCTGGGATCATGATCTGAGCTGAAATCAAGAGTCAGACGCTCAACTAAGTGAGCTACCCAGGTGCCCCTGAAACTGAATTTATATCTTTCATGAATCTATATAGCCAGTACATCTTCAAATATTACCTCTCCTACATTCACTCTGTCAGGGACTCAAACAGCCGCATGTACATTCCATCCTCCAAATCTCTTAGTTCTCCTTTCACATACTCCATACCCATGTCATTCAGTATTTTGTTCTGAAAAATTTCCTTAGGTTTGCCTTCCAGATGACCAATTTTCCCTGAAGTACGTTTCATCAGCTGTTGAACATTTGCATTTGTTTAGAGAATTTTAACGTTCGTATTTTATGTATTTACAAGTTCTGCTTTTATCTTTCCCCAAATACGACTATTTGTTTCAGACAGTTTCTGGCTGCATGCTCATCTGTATGATTCTGCCCATAATTGCTTTAAATATTTCATATGCAGATGTCTAGAGTCGAAGATGTATAGTGAAAGAAGGTATCTAAGTCTGTTGCCTGTTGTTTCTGTTGACTCTCACTTATTGCAGTTCGATTTCTTTGATGCTTGCAGGCTGGGAAGTCTTTTGTTGTTAACACATTGCTTGCTCTTAATCAGTGAGGTTCTGTGGACCCAAAATGGAGAAATTTTCCCAGTACTTCTGCCAGTAACCAGGAAGCACACAGCATCTAGAAATACTGTGATCTCCAAGGGGTTCAGCTCATGGATCAGCATGGAAATCATCTGAACCCTCCCCACTCCATTTCATTCTTTTTTTTTAATGTTTTATTTATTTCTAGGAGAGAGAGAGACAGCATGAGCAGGGGAGGGTCAGAGAGAGAGGGAGTGACGGACTCTGAAACAGGCTCCAGGCTCTGAGCTGGCAGTCAGCACAGAGCCCGACGCGGGGCTCGAACCCGCGAACCACAAGATCATGACCTGAGCGAAAGTCAGACGCTTAACCGACTAAGCCACCCGGGCGCCCCTCCATCTCATTTTAGAGTGCACATTCATGCTCAAGGCACATGCTTGCTCCAGCCATGTACTGCTCTGACCCTGCTTCTTGCCGCTCTGGCTCTAGCCACCTGCTGCTCTGGCTTTTATTGTGTGCTGTTTGTTTGAGGGTGGGGTAGTGGACTCCAGAGACCTGCAATGCCTCCAGGATTATGTCCTTTTTCCAGGATCAGGGTACCAATGGAATCAATGTCTGGTGAGGGCTCACTTCCTGGATCATAGATAGCCATTTTCTCATACGGCCTTACATGGTAGAAAGGACAAGGGCGCTCTCTGGAGTTTCTCTTATAAGGGCAGTAATCTCATTCATGAGGGTTCCACTCTTGTGACCTCACTACCTGCCAATGACTCCATCTTCAAACACCATCACACTGGGAATGAGGATTTGACATGTGAATTTTAGGGGGACATAAACATAAATAGGGGGACATCAGTCAATAGCACCTAGGATGTTATAGCTGATCAGAATTCTAGGAAAATAAAAATTACTACAATGAAGTCCCCCCAAATTCAAAAACCCAAATTTACCTACAAACACCAAGAAATTGGGAAAGTGGTCAAACAGCCACAGGCAAATTCTTCAAAAGCTTTACGGTCTAGAGATTTCCAACACTATTTAAATTTTTTCTGAGCACAGAGAGAAAAAACAAGGCACTTTTTCAAATTCTTTTTAAAAAGGTCAGCATAATAGTTATAAACCTGTAAAATATCACAAGAATAGAAAACAGACTAATTTTACTTACAGAGGTATACAATTTTTAAATAAAATGTTAGAAAATAGAAGTCAGCAGTACAATTAGAAGAATAAAGAACAAGACAAGGGGTTCAAGTCAGGAATGAAAAGATGGTTCAGGAAGAGGAAACAGTAATAAAATTAATCATAGTAATATGACAAAACTGAAAAATATCATTCCAGAGGTATAAGTGGCATTTGATAAAATTCAATCACTATTTTTAATGAAAAAAAAAAAAACCCTTAGTTTAATAGGACAAAATAAAGATGCTCACAATTGCTACATATATTTAAAATTAATATGAAAATACCAGTGTGGTATGCAGAAGTATGAGGTGGTCCCCAAGATCCCCATCTCTGGTGTATACCTCCTATAGAATCCCATCTTTCTGAGTGTGGGTGGGATTGTGAATGTGGTGAATTTCAGTCCTGTGGTTAGGCTGCTCTATATGATAAAGGTGAAAGGATTTTTCCATATGCTCAGGTTCCAAAAAAGTTTGGTTTTGAGTTAATCAAAAGGAAGATTCTCCTGGGTGGGCCTGACCTCATCAGGCAAACCCTTTGAGTCTGGGCCCTTGGTGAAGTCAAAGATCTGAAACACAATGGAGAACCTGCTGCTGTCTGAAAGAAGCAAGCTGCTGTGTCTTGAAAGCGGTTCTAACAGCTGGATCTTCTCCACCTGTTAGATGGCAAGAAGATAGGGACTCAGTCATACAGCCATGCACATGAACTGGGCCAATAACCTGAGGATAGATTTTTCCCTCATCAAGTCTCTGGATGAAAATGCATGTGGCCTCACTTTGACTTCAGCCTTCGGACCCTGAGCAGAAAACCTAAATATCTCAGACTCCAGACCCATGCAAACTCCAGACTCACTAAATCTATGCTGTTTTAAGCCACTGTGCTGGTGGTAATTTGTTCTATAGCAGTAGAAAATGATTACAACTAGCTCATAAAACCAAAAAAAGAAAAAAAAGTTATAAATATGGAAAGAGGAGGCAAAATTATTACCACTTGGAAATGATAACGCTTCCCTAACTAGAACACTGAAGCAAACTGATCAAAAAGAATAAGAGACCAATCAGAAGAATTCAGTAAATCATATGGTTAGGAAATTAATATATTTTAAAATTATGACACTAGTTACATTTAGTGGACATTGACTATATGACGTACACCTACTAAGGCCTTATACTTCAACTCTTTGTATCCTGACAACCGTAAAAGGTATGTGTGAGTTTCATGCCTCACTGCACTGATGAGAAAATTAAAGCACTCACTCACGTTACAGTGTCAGGATATAAGCTCATGAACTACAAAAAAAAAAAAAAAATAGCTTTCCTATATGCATGCAAAGACTGGTTAGAAAAGAGAATGGAATTAAATATTCCATTTATAATAGCAAGCAAAAAGTCAGAATAACTTAGAACACAGAGACTAACATGAAATGAGCAAGAACAATATCAAACTCTTAAATATCTACTGAGGATGTATAAGTCCTTATATTTGATACAAAAAAATCATTTTTTAATTTTTTTAAAGTTTATTTAATATGAGAGAGACAGAGAGAGAGGGAGAGAGAGAGAGAATGTAGGGAAAGGGGCAGAGAGAGAGAGAGAGAGAGGGAGAGAGAGAATCCCAAGCAGGCTCTGCACTGTTGGTGCAGAGCCCCACATGGGACACGAACTTATGAACTTTGAGATCATGACCTGAGCCGAAAACAAGAGTTGGAAGCTTAACCAACTAAGCCACCCAGGCACTGCCCCTGAAAAAAAAAAAAAAAATTTTTTTTTAAATAGAAGGACCAAAGACTGCACAAAGTCTAATTAAAATACTATAAAGGGAAAAAGGAAATCTATTCAATAAAAAGCATTGGGAGAACTGGTTAGTCACTTAGAAAGAAATAAAACCTATTTTCTACTACTCTTTATACCAAAATAAATTCCAGAGTAATCAAGAGTAAATCATAAATTGAAACCTGAAAGACCTAGAAGAACATGGGAGCATTTTTAAAAGCAATCTTGAAAGGAATTCAGTGTTTTGAGGAATGACACAGAATCAAGATTAGTAAATCTCACAGAAAAGATTAATTTCAAATGTTTATAGTAAAAGAATTCGTATATAATAGTAGACTGGATCTTTGCTCTCAATCCCAGGGATTCCCCATATTAGAAGCATAAGTCCAGCTTCTGACGGGTAATATAGAAGCCTCCTAAGGGAGTGCACAGAGTACTCAATCTCTCCCAATGCTGGGCGTGGCCACGGACTTGCTTGGACACTCCAGGTGGAGGTGGCCATCCCTCCCAGGACCTCCGGGGCATCTCATGTTGCCACCCAACATCACATGTCCATCACACAATGGACACATGGCACAGACCCAAACCCAACAAAGCCTTCAATCCAAGGTGGGGCCACCCCAGGTGACCTGCAAACCAGAGCAGAAAACAAAGACTGGCTACTGTCAGCTACTGAGTTTTGGGGTGCTTCTTTATGTAGCCTTATCATGGTAAGAGCCAACAAACATATTTGTGGTATAGGGGCGCCTGGGTGGCTCAGTCGGTTAAGCATCCAACTTTGGCTCAGGTCATGATCTCACAGTTCATGGGCTCGAGCCCCACATCGGGTTCTGTCCTGACAGCTCAGAGCCTGGAGCCTGCTTCATATTCTGTGTCTCCCTCTCTCTCTGCCCCTCCCCTGCTCATGCTCTCTCTCTCTGAAATAAATAAAACATTAAAAAATTAAAAAAAAAAACATATTTGAGATATAAAAAGAAGACCAGTTCCAAATGGGAAAAATACTTAAAATACATACAACAGACAAAAGGTTGATTGCCTTAATTTACAGAGTTCATATAAATTAATAAGAAAGGGGACATCTGGGTGGCTAAGTCGGGTAAGTGTCTGCCTATTGATTTCAACTCAGGTCATTATCTCATGGTTCTCAAGCCCTGAGACAGCCTGTGTGCTGACAGCAAGGAGCCTGGTTGAGATTCTCTCTCCCCCTCTCTCTCTGCCCCTCCCCTGCTCACATGCATGCATGTGTGCTCTCTCTCTCTCTCTCTCTCTCAAAATGAATAAATGAACATTAAAAAAGGAACCACTCAATAGAAAATATGGCCAAAGATGTTCACATTTTTAATGGATGATAAACATATAAAAGGATGCTTAAATCTACTCTAAATTTTTTAAAACAAGCCAAAACAATATGACAAATAGGTTTTTATCAGGCTGCCAACTTTTTGGTGAAGTTTGATAAGACTCAGTGGTGGCAAGAACAGAGAAGAAAGAAGTTCCTTTTTAATATTATTGATGTTATTATAAAATGATGCAGCCTTCCTTCAGGGCAATTTCATAAATCTCTCAAAATAGGAAATGCACATACTTGTATTGAATGATTTCACTACTGGGAATACAGTCTTTGGATACAGTACCAGAGGGATGCCAAGTCACTTACTCAACGATATTTACAGCAAAATTCTGTAACGAGTGGGTAACAATAAAAGGTTAAATAAACTTCAATATTTGCATAGAACATGAATATATGCATTACGAAATTTGAGGTAGATCTGTTTATGCTGCTGAGGACCAATCTCAAACATAAATAATTGACGAACAAGACATAGCCCAGTGTGCATAGAATGATCCCATTTGTATAAACAAAGAGAAATGGATGGATGTTGGTACATACATAAACATTTCTCTCTGGAAGGATTCACAAGCAACTTAACAATGGGAAACTGGATGAGAGAAGAAGAGAAGAAACACTTGCTATTAAATGTGTAACTTTCTGAAATACTAAGCTTTAATCTGTGCACGCATTTTATCATGAATATTTTAAACTAGCATACCACTGGAACCTGTAATTCCACTTCTAAGAATTCCAAGTATTAATCAAAGTGTTCTTTATACTTTTGAAAATTGGAAATGACCTGGGTGTTTAGCAAGAGAGAACTGCTTATATTTATTAGGTCTTTTCCAATTGCTGCCACTAAATCATGTTGTAGAAGACTATTTAGTGCTGTGTGGAAATGTTCACACCACATAAAAGAAAAAGAAGAAAAGAAAAAGCAGGCTACAAAATGGTTTGGAGGGGGGATAATTTCCCTTGCATTCAGTAAATAAGTACAAATGCCAACACACAAAATACATAAAGGAACCAGCACCAGATCCCAAAGACAGCCAGGGTTATCTCTGCAGAGTGGGACTTTGGCTTCCTCCTTGTACTTTTCAACTTCCCATGTTTTATAGGTAATAGGAAAAACATTTTATTGAAACAGAAGCTAACAATAGCTGGTTCTGCCTTCTAAGGGGGTGGGCATACCCGGGTAAGGGGGACATAATTCCCTCTAATGCTTCCTTCCACAGGTGAGAGAGGTGGATGGGGCCAAATTCCAAACTTGCACTGAAGGGTCCCTTTCTTCAGAACAGATGTTGAGGGTCTCTGAAGACTTACTGCCTTAGGACTGAGTAAGGAGGCAGGAAACCATAATCACAAGCACTGTGATGAGGGTCAGAAAGGTGATAGGGATCCAAGGTGTGTGGGGGGAGACCTGGTCTTCCAGGTAAGATGCCATAGGCGGACGGCCGCAGGCAATTCTATGTGCTGCTATTCTTTGATGAAGAACAGTAAGAATTTAAGAATACAAGAAGATGTGGTTTATCTATACCATGGAATACTACATGGCAGTGAGAAANAAAAAAAAGAATTTAGGAATAGTAAGAATTTAAGATACAAATGCAAGTTTCAAAGATGCATTCCAACTAGCACCCAAATGTGTGTAAAAGCCTCCTGGCCCTCTCTTTCCCTCAACCAACATCAGAAAGAAAATATGAAGTGGGCAGGTATACTGCCCAGTCTGGAAAAGAATACTATAAAAATCACGTGCAAATCATTTTGGTTCTCTTCTTTTAGAAATCTCCTCTTTGCACAATAAAAACAATGTATTTGTTGATACAGAACATTAATTCCATTAAAATCACATTAAGTATAATGAAAAGCTATCAGAGTATAATTATGTAAGCAAATTCACAGACCCACATCAACTTTTAAATCCACTGGAATTACAACCAGAAGTGAACCTGCCTGGTAGACAAATTGCTCCTTTGTTTCCAAATGATTATGAATAAAGCCCCACTGTACTAACGTTATCAACCACACACACTTTATGCAAACTCCAAAATCTAGGATTGCTCCTTAAAGGTGCCTTTGCCTGGGTTTTCGCAGAGCCATCCTATTCCTGGGGCCAGAGGCTATGCTCTTGAACTCGAGTCTTCTGAGTTAAACTTGTCCCAAAGCACACTCCCTTCTCAGAATTCCTGCCCCTTGAGCGACTGTTCCCTGCCGGGTCCGCTGAATTCCTGTACATTCACAGCTGCCCCTCGGAGGATTCCTCTGCAGTCAAGACTGGGGGCAGATGCTACCCGCCGCCCCCAGGTGTCCAGATTCCCTCACACCAACTCTGGTCCTCCTCAGCTGTCCAGGCCATACACAGAGACTTGGGTGCGGAGTTCTTTCTAGAACTTAGTGAGGTGCCCAGAGGAGGCAGAAGGTTGAGGGAACAGGAGAGGAAGGAGGCAGCGGGGACTTGGTTCCTACCAGAGGGTACTAGGAGCACTTGTATACTGCTGACCACCCCATGGGAGTGAGGACCATGCCTGCTGACGACCATCCAATTGAAGGGACTCATGCTGGGACACCTCCGCCCCCGCCCCTCACTCATGATCTATACCCACCCACAGGCTTAGCTACTTCTAGGACCCCCAAACAGAGACTGGGGAACCTGCACAACTGTGCCGTGCTAGCAGCATGCAGGGAATCTCCCCAAATTGGCCCTGTATGGATACAAAAGGGGGGCAACAGGGGCCAGGACCCCTGTAATAGCCAAATCTATTCTCCAGTCCTGTTCCCCTCTCCTTGTCGCTGTTCCCTACAGCCACCCCTATCCGCAACACCCCCTGCCCATCTCCTCATCCCTTTGCCTCCCTTCTACAGGTGATCTGTCCTGGGACAGCTCATTCTCGATGCTGTTCCATCCTAGAGTGAGTGTCTCTAACCTCTTCCCCCAGCCTCTCTGCCTTCCAGGCCAGAGAGTGTACACCCAAAGGCCTCATGGAAATCTGCTGGATGCCTTATCAGCAGGTCTGACTCGGTAGCGCCAACCGTGCCATCACACCTTCACCCCAGCTGGAACATTTCCTAGCCCTGTCTGAGGCCAGTCAGGAATCTGAAGTTACCCCACTTTCTCCCTGATACCCCCTCATGCTCACATCCCATCCAAAGCAAGTACATCACATTGTCCAACTCACACTGGATGCACCCCCTTGCCCATGCCTTCACCCTCCACCCACACTGGTTACCTGGCTGTCACGTCACCACCAGAACTACAGCAACAGCTCTACAACAGGTCTCCCTGCCCCCACTCCTGACTGCACCTCAAACATATTCTCCATTCTGCAGAGTCATGTTACCATTCAGATAGGACCATGGCCCTCTCCTCTTTTGAGATTCTTTTCTTCTTCTAACCTTATTCTGTAAGTCTCAAATCTTCAGGCTCAGAGACTCCCTGCCTACCTGTCCTGCCTCATCCAAGTCCCTCCACCACAATGCATCACTCGGGCCTCCCCCTTCCTGCACCAGAATGTGCAGCCACCCGGGAAAGAGCTATGGGACCATGGTCCCAGGGCATCAGGACACACACCCCTATCAATGTGCCCATTTTCCTGCCATGCAGAAGTTCTGGGGACAGAGGACACACCTTTATCATGCAGGCAGTCCCCACACTGAGCAAGGGATCTGGGTACAAATAATGTTCCTGACAGCTCTTGGGGTACAGATGCTCAGCCTCCCAAGACTGCCCATCCCCCTCACCTGCACACCTGTCCACTTCTGTAGGCACAATGAGGCAGCACAGCCACAAGCAGCAGTGTTCTCACTTTTACCCTGGATTTTGTAACAAAGGTAACGCAAGTTCAATATATAAAAATATATATGGCTTTCAGGAAAACCATACAAGCTAAAAGAAGAAAAGAAAACAACTTATTTCTCACCACTTCCGTAACTTCTATTGTAGATTGGAACCTACTGGAGTCTATTTAACTACATTTTTAAAAATTGGCTCATAGTGTTGTCAATAATCATGACTATATATGTTCATGACATCACACCCTATAAGTATTCATTTACATCGCCTTAATGGCTGAATGATATGCCTTGTATGAAAATACCATCACTTATGTATGTAGGTACATTATGTATGTATGTGTGTATATATGTGTGTATTTATGTATGTATGTATTAGAGAGGGAGAGAGAGAGAGCAGGGGATGGGGCAGAGAGAGAGAGGCTCCACACTCAGCATGGATCCTGACATGGGGATCAATCCCATGATCCTGGGATCATGACCTGAGCCAAAATAGTTGGACACTCAACTGCCTGAGCCACCCAGGCATCCCTAGAGCTTTTAAAACTTTTAAAACAGCCTAAAATGGTAGCCCAGGAAAACATGGAAGGGTGGAGAGATGGAGAGCATTTGGTTAGCTTCAAAGAGTAGAACCCAAGGAACAACTTTCACCGAAGACTATCACAACAGGTACCTCATTAAGCATCAACTCGGGAGGGGCTCATTGCCTCCCTTCTTACAGACAATGAAACCAAGTCTCCAAGATGTGAAATAATCTGTTGGAGGAAACAGATCCAGTAAATTGCAAAGTCAACACTGAGAAGCCCTAACCAATTCTGTGAAAGAGTCAACACTTGTAAAAAGCAAAGACATACCACAAAAGCAATTTCACACTCAGGAAAGACTGTTTTAAGTCTCCAGTCCCATGTGCAATAATCTGAGTACAAAAAGAAACTTTCCTGTGGGTAAAATATGTAAGTAGTATATATTATCTTACAAATATAATTCATGGCTATTTTCCATATAAATCATCTCAAATCAAGATTTGATTTCCTCTAATAGCTCTCATTTGAAAAGAATAGTTATGAATAGGAGTGAAAAGACACACACATTCACTTCTTTAATTATATTTTCTGCAAAACTCTGCAATCCTATTTTTAATATCTGATTACACCATCAATAGAGTTATATTCCACAAAATCAATTATGTTTTGCTCAGCAAAAAATCAGAATGGAATAATATGTGGCGTACTAACAACTGTAAGAATAGAAGCAGTTTAGAACATTTTAGAATAATGATTGGGACCATTTATTCAGAATTTACAGCAAACACATTTTAAGGACATGCTACCATGAAGTCTACTGCGAAGTTTACGTTATGCACATCACAAACGAAAAATGCACAGGGAGCTCAGTATTTTATCAAAACATTAATAACAGCACTCTAAAAACCTGAGCTTTTATCAAACACTTCCTGCTCACCAGCTCTCTCCAGTGTAAAAGCAGCATTTAACTTAATGTGCTTTCGTTTTCTCTAAGAGCTCTGTTCAAATGTCTGTCAAGTACTGAAGTGGAATCCTTCAAGAGGAAAGGCAAACAGGGGGCAACCTCCTCCCACAACTAAGAGAGATAAAGCTCATCTATCACAGCACCACTCCTGGCCAAGTGCGGACACCAGGAAGAATCAATCCTCCCTGACACAGTGTTCCAGGCACCATTACTTAAAATTTATGTTGCTGTGTCTTACCTACATAAGGGTCCTACTGAATAAGTCAGAGCAGTTAGAGGGATGTAATTATTTATGCATAAGGGAAGCTTGACTTATGCTTCTGAAAGGCAGTTCATAGTTGTTCAGGTCTTCTACTTAGAAGTAGGCTGGAGTAGTTAACAGCACATCAGTGTTCCCATGAAGAACAAATGGAAAAGCTAGATAAAATATGGACATTAACTCTTTGAAAGAAGCTGAGAGCAATGAAATTCAGAGTAGCTGCAATGAGAAGGAAACTTTCCTCCTGGAGGGGAGCTTACCTCTGCAACTTCTTTTACCCTCGAGGCATTGGCCAATTTGGGGCACAAGCCAGAAAGTCTGGCTTGACTTTACATACAGACTTGGGATGCAAGCACAGGGTTGGCTTACCCCTTGAGGTAATTTTTAAATTCTGAGGGTAAAGCACATAAACCTTAACAAAAAGTCACTGAAAAGCAGAGCAAAGACAAAGATTGTCATTCAGAAACCCCAGATGAAGGGTCTGTGAAGAATACAAAAGAGTCCCATTGGAAAACCCTGCAAGGTCAGGATTTACCAAAACAAGACTACGACTCCCCTGGGCTGCACACCAGCTTTGACCCATCAGTCCCCAGGTGGCATAAGGGGATGGCCATCAAATAATCCAGGTAATGAAGTTAGTTGACCAACTTCTGAATCATTATGTCCAAGAAACAAAAGATGCACAAAACAAATGAAAAGAAGTTCACTTGATAATTAAAAGCTTTAAAAATCTAAGAGAAAAAATGTAGAACTAAAGAACATACCCAAAATTTATAATTCAATCGATGCGCTTAACAGCAAATTAGACACAGCAGAAAGCAGGACTAGTAAACTAGAAGACAGGTCAATTAACACAAGTACCCAAACTAAAAAATAAAGAGAAAAAAATAAAAAATAATATTAGAGCAGTGTAAGACATAATGAAAATATCTGACATGTGCAATTCAAGTCCCAGAGAGGAAAACAAAAAACAAACAAACAAAAAAAACACAGAAGGGTGTGGAAGACATATGGGTGAAAATTTTCCAAAACAAATAAAATAACAAACCACAAATTATTTCATAAAACCGGCAAAGCCAAGCTAGCTAGTTGCAGAGAGAGAGAGCAAGAGTGTGAGAGAGATAGAGAGAGAGCACAAGAGCATGCATTACAGAAAAGGGAAAATCTTACAAGCTGTAAAGGGGTGGACTGGACACACACACACACACACACACACACACACACATTACCTTTAAAGAAATAACAAAAGAACTGAAAGTCAATTTCTACACAAAATCATGGAGACCACCTATAATGTCCTGAAAAGAAATAACTACCAACCAAGAATTCTATAACCAAGAAAACATCCTGCAAAAAACAAAAGTGAAATAAAGACTGTTTAATGGGGCATCCAGGTGGCTTAGTTGGTTACACATCCAACTTTGGCTCAGATCGTGATTTCATGGTTCGTGAGTTTGAGCCCCATAATGGGCTCTATGCTGACAGCTCAGAGCCTGGAGCCTGCTTTGGAATCTGTGTCTCCCTCTCTGCCCCTCCCCTGCTCATGCTCTGTCTCAAAAATGAATTAACTTAAAAAAATTTTAAGACTATTGCAGACAATCAAAGCAGAATTGGTTACCAGCAAAGCTGCACTAAGAAAAGCTAAAGGACACTAACCCAGAGAGAAGCCCAGATAAACAGAAAGGAATAAAGACTGATGGAAGGGATAAATAAATATTGATGACAAACAAACTTTGGAAGCTAGGAAAAAGATAGAGAGATGGCACTGATTTGGCAAAATGGAGAAAGATGAATTCCAAAGCAGCAGAAAACAGAACAACCAGGTGTACAACCAGGTAGGAATTCTCAGAATTCCCAGAAAGTTCAGGCATAGGCCACACTGGACATCTCCAGAGCCAGAAGTGAGTGAATGTAGATTTGAGAGGCTAATCAAGGGAAAAGTCCAAAAAAGGAAGCAGTCCACAACAAGCTTTATTGGGCGGTGCCTGGTTGCAAAAGAACAGAAATGCCTTACAACATGACACTGTCCAGGGGCCTAAGGCCAGTTGGCCACCATCCAGGAGGGAAGGAAGGCAAGGGAACTCCTACAGCAGAGGCAGGGAGGCATCAGAGACGGACCTATACATCTAGGCGCTGTCACTCAGCAGCACAGTGAGAAATCTCTGGGTCAGAAAGCTTAAGGGGCAGCAGCAGTATGGGGCCTTTAACTATAAGGTTGGATCTTATCAACAGCCACCAGATGCTGAGGGGGGTCTTTCAGAATATGCAAAGCAAGAAGACTCTAAATGCTAAAAAATTTTTAAAATAGAAATTTTTTTAAAGATCTGCTTATTCATGCTATTCTTTACAATGATTGGATGTGTGAAAACTTCAAGTTTGGCACCAGCAAGCTTTTTTTTTTTTAAGTGTATTTATTTTGAGAGAGACAGGGAGCATAAGCGAGCAGGGGAATGGCAGAGAGAGAGAGGAAAAGAGAAAATCCCAAGCAGGCTCTGTACTGTCAGTGCAGAGCCCGACACAGGGTTCGATCACATGAACCATGAGCTGAAACCAAGAGTTGGATGCTTGACTAAGCCACCCAGGTGCCCTAGAACCAGCAAGCTTTTAAGTTAATAGGTCTCAATCTGTGGTGAAGATATAAACAACCTAGGGGCCAATACACAAAAGAGAGTGAGACCATCATTTGCCATTTCTATAATAATCGGGAAGGAGGAGTTAAAACAAGGAAAAAGAATTGGGAAGGCCAATTGAAAACAAATCCATAAATTCTGTCTCCCTTTACCTTAGCAGAATTCTTCAGGCTATTCCCTGAAAAGTAAAATCAAAAGGTCTGTGGTATACGGGCTGACCAGTACTAGTTCACATTATAGTAGTGTGAGCCAAGAGAAGGTATGTTGAAACCATGCAGCATCTTTTTAGATGAAACTAATATAGGATGTGCTCCACCAAAACAAGGGATCAAGGCCACAATGAAGAAGACTTGAGATCCAGAAAATGGGTAAATAGAAATCCAAAAATGACAGCACATTCCAGGATGACAGCTGTACAGCAGGCTCAAGGAGCCACCAACCCAAGATAAGCAAATGAGGTATCCAAGAAGAAAAGAGGAACAGGAAGATTACTTGCTGAAATTGACTTTGTATAAAATTGTATTGAGAGGTTACAGTAATGGGAGGTATTGAATGATTAAGCAAATGAAAAAGCAAGACAAGTATCAACTTGAGGGGGAAAAAGTTAAGTTAGGCAATAATCATAATTCACTACATGGCTCTGGCATGAATAATATTTGCATATGCAGTAATGTAAACCCAAATACTGATTTAACTTATAAGAGACACCCACTCTGGAGGGTAAGAAAAGGAAAGCAGAAGGGACAGTGAGGTTAAAAAGCTAAATCTTGACTGCCATAATAAGAAGTCTAAAATGATGTCTAAAACCGATTAATCAAAGAAAGCAAGATCTCAATGTGGAAATGCTGTAAGTGTTCGGAAAAAAACTAAGAATCAAAAGTAATTGCCTCTGGACAAGTTAGGGCAGAAAACTAAGTAGTCCTATTTGCTCTTTGACTTTTTGAACTATGTCCTTATTCTGTTAGATAATATAAAATTAATTTTCAAAGAGGTAAACATGAATATATTTCTTTTTACTAACATAAAATTTGAAATGCTCAAGCCACCTGAGTGACACCAGAATCTATAATACCTGTGAAAAAACAGCTGATTGTTTTACATTTAAATTTTTTCAATTTAAGAGCTGAAACTCTCCTAAATTATACACAAGCTCTCAAACTGCCCTATTTTTCATGGTACCATGGGGAAAAGTAAATCTGGTGTTTCTGCCCACAAAGCACCAAAAGGATTAAGATCAGTTAATTTCTTCAATTATTATTTCATGAGCAACGGGCTCTAAGTACTGGACAGCAGCCAACATCATTCCAGATGCTGAAGATGGCATGGGGGAGCCCTGGAAAACACATAAGAAACACAAGAAGACATGCCAGCTGAATGGCACTGAGCAAGTGACCTCTCACCTACAATAAGAACCCCACAGAACTATCTTCTCCTCTCCTGCCTCTTGGTAAGTTTTAACAACCCTGTGACAGTTTCAGAGAGGCTTCTAGGGCTAAGTAAACAACCCCTGAATTACAGTGGGGAAAGAAATGTTTAATTCTTGGATTTGAAAAGAAGGGACAACAAGATAAACTCTAGGAGTTTGGAAGAGAAAGGCAAGCATCTGTACATTAAATGGGAGAAGAAAATACAGAAAGATCCCTGGTGGCTGTTAAGGCCAAAGAACTCTGGATATCTATACATGTTGAAAGTTGTTGACACTCAGCTGTGCAAGGGGAATCTGCTATCTCTACCACCTCCTCTATAAAAGCATCAATAATTTTTCTTTTAATGCTTCAGAAGAGATGCCTTTGTATGGGTAGACCAGGGTAAAGGGAAGGTAACAAAACTCACAAAAGTTTTTTGACTGTCAAATTTGAATAAGATAGGGCAGTGCTGAAGTCGCTCCTGAGCGTGGAGATTCCAGAGAATGGAGCACCTAATCTGTGGGAATTAGAAGAAAGTATGGGGACTGCCTGGGACATCCTCAACACAGTAACCAGGCAGGTCCCAGTCAATACTTCCAGATCTCGAAGGCCATGGGGGCCTGGGTGGAATCTGAGATACATGATCAAATGAATAATTTGGGGATAAATGAGTGTGTCTTTGGTATTCTTTCTCAAGGGGCACATATTAAAAAAAGGTTCCATAGTCAATGAGGTCTGAAAACATGATACAGTTTATCCCGTTCATGAAGAGTGACAGTGCACATCAGAATAATGAACACTCTGGAAATTCTAATGTGTAGTACAGAAAGAAAACATTTCAACCTTGAATAACTAGGCCTTCCCCAAATGTGACCTTGGAATCTCTTTTTTATTCAAAATACATATTTAACATCTTGTATGAGCAATCTTTCACTGCACTGTTAGAGGAAATTATAGTGGGAATCAGAGACAGATAAGGTAGAGTACCTTTTTTTCAAGATGGAAATGGCTGTTCCTGACTAGATAAATAATATATACTCAAGTTGCTAAATTTAGAGAATATGAAAAATTATAGAGAAGAAAGTAAAAATTACCTATACTGCCACATGCAGAGATAAACCAATGACAATATTTTAATGTACCTACATCTAGCTTTTTTTCTATTAATGTCATTTGATATTGTTTTATAAAGGCGAGGCTCACAGCACAGTTTTTCATTTAAAAAATGTATTGTGGACATCTGTGGACACCAATCCTCCTATAATGGACACTTATACTGTCTCAAGATTGTCTCTTTTATGAAAAAGATGAGATTAATGTCACTGTTGGTCATCTTCTACCCTTTCTGGGTAGGCTCTATGCTCTCAGGTAAAGGGAATGAAACAGGGGCTACAGGCTGCCTGCACCACTTGTAACCCAACATGAGAACACTGATAGCAGCAAGAAGAAGCAAGGACAGTGGATCTCTATGAACTCTTGGTTTCTTTATTCTGGTCGTAACCATGAAGCATAAATGTCAGACAGTACTCCCACCCCACCCCCACCCCCCAACGCCGGCATTCTCAAGCTCACAGTTTCAATACATGTCCTTTTACTTATAACTCAAGTCTTTCTGAAAGTTGTGTTCTGAAAAATTCCTACCACATCCTTCCCAGTTGCTCGCTCATTGGTAGCGACCAAAACAACCAGTCTTTACCATGTCTGTATCGACAAGTATCTTGCTCTTTTCCACCAGGTGATGTTCTACTAATTCTACTGACTTAGTACATTTTATTTCTGTCATCAAAACCCATCAGACAATGTATTTTCAAACATCTTTGATGATGATTACACTTTATTAATAGTTCTAAAGCCTCTTTACTCTGTTTAATTATTTTAGTATTACATTCTATTTGATTATATTATTGATAGTCTTCCTCTCTCTCTCTCTCTCTCCCTCTGTATCCCTCACTCTCTCTCTTTCCTTTTGGTCCATTGCCAGGTATCTCCTTGCATATGCCTTGGATCTTTTCATTTAACACATTTTTTGCTCAATAGCATCTATCTGATTTTGGCTTTTGGTATCGATCCAAAGCACTGTCTTTTAATAAAGGAATCTAAGCAACTTACATTTATTGTGATAGCTGACATATCTGATTTTTTTTCCTGATCTTATGTTTATGCTTGTTTATTGTATTTTACAATCTTTTGTTTTTCTAATTTTTCATCTTTTCTTATTTTGGTCAACTTTTCTATTTGTTATTTTCTTTTTCTAGTCATTTGGGAATTATACATGGCCTTTCTACTTAAATTTTAATATCTATTTAAAATTACATATCTCACATTTATATATCAATGGAATATATACCTACAGGCTCTATGCAAGAAGGTAAGATTTTTCTACTCCACTCTACCTCCCAGATTTTACTGAAGCAACCACATTAGCATCAACTATTCATATTTTATATTTTATTGGTTTAATGGCTCACTGTTGAATCATTTATACCAATGCTTCTCATTTCTTGCCTTATCTTTATTCATAAATTCTTTCATTTGGCTTATGCACTTCAAGTAATTTTCTTCTTTCAGAAATGGGATGCAGAGACTAAATCCATTGTATTTCTGAAGATAACTATTATTTGTCCATTTACATGAATGAGTCTAGAAACCTTGCATATAGAAAGCCTACAAAAATCTTACTTAACAACCTTATTCCTTATGAATAAGCAACATAAATGCTGCTGCATTATCTTCTAGCACTGGCTTTTGAGGATTAAAATCTAGTATCAGTCAGGTTCTCTTTCCCTTGAATGTAGGCCTGCTTTTTCCTATTTAATGCTTATTGTTGATTTTTTTTAACCACTTAGATTCCGAGAAATTTCCAGAATATTTCCTCCCCCCCCACACACACACACTACATATACATGTGTGTGCATCACATAAAGAACTAGAAAAGAATTGTGCCATCAGGAATAAACATGAGGGCCTTGACTTATCACTGTGTGTTTGAATAAGTGAGGAGGGAAGGCCAAAGAAACCTGTAAGCATGTAGGTTTCAAAGAGAGATGGCAGAGTGGACTCTTATACCTTAGTAGTGCTTTCTTTTTGTTCTTTAATCCTAGGTGATTTATTTGCTTATATTTAAAGCAAACTAGACATTTTTGTTGTACCTATGTATCTTTATAAACATTATATGTAATACTGTTGTTCTGATGTTTCTATTTTCAAAGATTTCCAGGCCTAAATCATTACCCTGCAGCTACTTTCAAATAAATATGAGTAAATAACTTCCCCTGATCCACAATTCATAAGAATCCTGCAATGTGTATGGGGGTGTGGGGGGGTGGACAGAAGGGAAAACTGCCTCAGTCTCAACTCCCAGACCATCCAACTTGGGAAGGTGTATGACTGATAAAACCAATTACTACAGCTTTAGTGGCTTAAAACACATAAACTTACTATCTTACAATTCTGGAGGTTTACAGTCCAAAATGGGTTAGTAGAGCTGCATTCCTCCTGGATCTAAGAGGAAGAATCTGGTCTCTTGTCTCTTCTAGCTTCTAGAGACTGCTTGAATTCCCTGGCCTGTGGTCCGGCATCACTCTTGAGCTCCCCTCCCATCTCACACCTTTTTCTCTGACTCCCCTGACCCCCTCTTTCCTTTCTGAGGACCGCTATGATGACACTGGGCCCTCACAGATAATATAGGATGATCTCATTTCAATATCCTTAAATTAATCACATCAAGAAAGTCCTTTTTGCCATATAAAGTAACACATTTACAGGTTCAGGGGATTAGGACATGGACATCTTTGAGGCAGAAGTATTATTCTGTCTACACACCCAGGAATCTGCACTTTTAATTAGAACCAACAGAATACACATTGAGAATACCAAACTAGAGATCATCACATGGTCACTGGAATTAGGACATTCTCTAAGTCCTTTAAAAGTACAAAACTGAGACAGAGATGAACAAATTGATCATGATATAAATAGAACACTCCTGGCTATTTATTAAGATTAAATATTGTGACCTGTAGCCAACCTACTTATTATAAGAATTAATTTTTAAATAGGATATCAAATGAGACAACAGACATGTTGAAGAGTCAGTAGAGTAAAATAACAAACCAAAAACCTGGCATGGAACATTCATAGAATCAACAGAAGTCTGCTTTCCACAACTAAATCAAGAAGAGCCCCTGTGGCTAGCCTTATAAATTCTTTCACACAAAGCGTTTGGACAGCTATACTCTTAAACACTCAAAAAATATACTTCCATTCTTTAAAGCTTCATTTTTCCAACTTTCCTTTAGCTATTTTACCAAAAGAAAAGAAAATTTCTGAATTGTTTAAATACGTTATTAGGAAACAGAATTTAAAGTGACCAGTGTTCTTACTAAATGCCCACCCAGATTTCCAAATGTGTCACTATTTTGATTATAAATAGCACCCAGAATTGACAGATTTTATAATGTGGGAGTTTCCTGAGCTGCCACTCACCAGCTGATATAAAAGTTAGTATAATGAAAATGTCAAGAAACAGCACCACATTTAGCAACCATGAAATATAAAAATGGAGCTATCAGTCATCTCTAATGCTTGCCAAATAAAAAGGTTTAAATATAGTCATGGGTCATCAGAATTATAAGCAACAACTTTCGCTGCTCAGAGATGCACCAGGATTATTGAAAGACTCCAGGATTTGTCAGGTAGCTCATCACGCTGGCTCACACTGAACTTGTTCTCAACGGAGACACCCAGATCTGTTTTCACATTAAATACCAAAATGATAGGTCTTCTCTATCTCCTGCCAGCACCATTAATATTTACTCTTCTGGAGTTGGGTATCCTTTGTTAAAGCTAGGATTTTATATTTATGTGTATACTGTATATCATACCTAAACCATTAAAACTGTCACCTTGTTTGTTGGTTTCAGTCCCTCCTCCCCTCTGTTCTGATTCTGACAAGATCTGGTGGGAAAGACAAATCAGTTTCTGGTTGAAAGCTACAGACAGCAATGATCTGAAACTGTATGTCTCTGGACTCTCAGAGAAGTAACCAGGTAATCAGCTTTAGAATGCCAACCAAATGAAGGAATACCCAATCCTAGCTAGAGTGAGGACACCTCCTGATTGGAGGTGAAAAGTGAAGGAAGGAGCTCCAATTAAAGGAGTCAAAATGACAAGTCACCCTAACAGCTGGGGTGCTTTAGTCATCCATGCCTGATGTAAGGCCATGAACCCTTACCTGCACATCAGAAGCTGGACAAGGAGTTTCCAATCCTATTTAACCTATACCTTCTCTAACTCCCAGAAGCCAGTGTTACAGACCCCAACCATCAAGGACACACGGTCTCTAAGGAGAAATCAACACTGAGGGAAAGGACTGGGAAACATAGAAAGTACAAACTTCTGCTGACCACTCTACCCAAGCCCCAAGACTGCTCAGGAGTTGGCAAGGAGCCCATGGAGATTCACAGAGATGGATGTGTCACCCCAGGCTAAGGTGGGAGCATACAAAGCTGGGCAACATGGCCCCTGGTGTCCCTAGATGCAAGAGATGATGAGGCAAAACCAATAGCAATGTGCAACTAAATTTGCAAATGATTTCACCACACAGGAAGTAGGAAGAGGCATGAAGTATTTTCTCTTTCAGAGGGTAAGTTAGAGATAATGGCTGCCTCTCCCCAAGGAGATGGAAGGCTCTTCCCATGACTGGCTCCATCCATCACACAGATCTCACTTCAAATGTCACCTGCTCAGAGAGAGGCCTTCTCTGAGTTCCCCATCCACAGCAAAGCCCTGACCCTGTCTATTGTACTGTAGTTTCATTTCTTTTTCAGCACGTATATCTATATGAAATGGCTTACTTATTTATTCTCTGTCCCCTGCTCCAGAATGTAAGGTCACCAGGCAAAGACCTGGTGTGTCCTATCCAATACTTCATCTCCATCTCCTAGCATGGGACCTGGCACACAGCAGGAACTCAGACAACCATGGGTGGGTGGACAAATGGATAGTGGGTAGATGGCTGGATGGCTAAATGAATGGGTGGATGGAAAAGGGAAGAAGAGAGGGAGGGAAGGAGAGGGAAGGGAGCAAAGAAGGAAAGAAGGAAGGAGAGAAGGATCACCCTGCACAAAGCCTGATCTAATCCAGCTTTAATTTTCCTAGAGACTACCACCTCTCTCAAATGGCCAAGGAATCACTCTGAGTTTTGGATGAACTGACAAAAGAACAGAAGAACAAACAAAATGGGCAGCATCTGATGAAACTGAGTTAGACATCATCTGTGTTGCCCCATTCTTAATCCTACTGACACTGCTCTGTGAGCTCCCGCCCTCCCCAACAACCTTCTGCTAGTCTCCTTTTTGCTTATTAGCCCAAACTGGCTTCTGCTCCTGGCCCACAGCACACTCCATTCCAGAAGTGTAAATTATAGCTAAGGGTTAGTGATGCATACCATGTGCCAAAATGTTTCTTCACACTTTCTGTGTATCTGTGTCCGTACACTCCACTTGTTTTAATGACCACAAATATCTGAAAAGGGAGGTACTGTTAAGATCTGATATTCGAAAGAAGAAAAGCAGGTCATGTGTGCAGGAACCCCACATACGGCCACACTGGTGGTAACAGGGGAGCTATGGTGTGAACCCAGGCCATCCAGCTTTAATACCTGTGTTCTGGACCACCACATCCAGTTGACTCTTGAACAACACAAGATCATGCACAGGCCCATGCACACGCAATTTTCAATAATTACGGTACAGTACTGCAAATGTCTTTTCTCTTCCTTACTATTTCCTTAATACTATTTTTGTTTCTCTAGCTTAGTTTATTATAAGAATGCAGCATATAATATATATACAATATAGGATGTGTTCATCAACTGCTTCTGTTATCAGTAAGGCTTCCAGTCAACAGTAGGCTAAAAGTAGTCAACTACATAAGTAGTTAACTTCCAAAGTTACACATGGATTTTCAACTGCACAGGGGTTTGGTTCCCCAACCCTCCTATTGTTCAGAGGTCAACTGTACTTACTTTCTGCTGTGCCACTCCAGACCCTTGCAGGTATGGTTTTATTGTGATGGAACTAGTGGTCCGTACTTAACGAATTCTATGTTACTTATCCTTTATATGAATCTAAATGTTTATGAAATAGGTCTATGGGGGCTGAAGGGGACAAAGGAGGTCCACCTATGTGTCACTCTGAATCTTTTACAACTATTAGACGATGCCTGGAATAATTCTCCTGACAATATCATTTTAGAACTTGCCCCCAGAGAGATCTTACGGGCATGCTTTTAACAAAAATAGAACCCCACAGAATGTAAACTGGTACAGCCCCTCTGGAAAACAGTGNTTCTCTTGTGGATGCCTCTCCCCAAATTTATTATATATATATAAACCATTTTTGTTCAATTTATTTTTTAGACCCAAGCAGTGGTAAACTCATTAGCCTGATTGTAATCTTATAATCCCTGGCATCTCCAGGCACAAAACGTAGAGAGCACAGCCTGGGAAAAAATCAGTAAATAAATTAAAAAGTAAAATAAATCTTATAAGCCTATTTTCCTACAAAAAATTTATTTTAATACCAATTTTTATGAGGACAAGGGGTGGGAGGTGGAAACAACGAGAGCAATCCATTTTCCTCTCACTCCAGGTCTAAAAATCCTCATTTTCTATTCTTCAAATTAATGAAATGAACACAAGACTTCTATGATTAGGAAGTCTGAAAATAATGGAATGCCAACACATTTGCATTTTCTTTCAATGTGAACAGGCTATTTTGATAGTTAGAAAAGCCATGACAAATTGCAGAAGATTTCATCCTTTGTTGCTCTAAAATGGCTCTCTGGCCATAATATGCCATATCACTGCAAAACGCACTTACCTTCAAATGAGGAGGCAAAGTGGATCATGTTAAATATGAAATTAGTGACATGTTTTCTCAACGCATCAACTCTAATTCTAAATTAAAGACTTCTGTAAGCTCAAGGTAACTCGGGTACGTTCCTGTTTATAACTTCAATCGGAATGCTTTGCAATTAAAATAAAACCTGCCTCCAGCCCTAGGCTTTGATTCGCCCCACAGCTCCCCCCATGCACTTGGCCCTGCCATCCCAGTCCTCTGTCCCAAGAGCACACCAATCATTCAGGATTTCCTGTATGTTTTTATTTGCATTTTGGTTTATCTGTCCTGCCTAGAATGCTCTTCACTGCTCTGGTCTCTGTTCAAACCTCACCTCCTCCAGGCAGTCCTGCTGGAAGAACTTCTCTAGCGTCATTGTTTTTGCATATGCATTATCTTCCTCAAACTTTTATGAGGTGTCTCCAGTCTGACCCTCTCAGGCCAGCCCCAACTGTAAAATCCCCTGGAGCCAGGACTCTTGAGTCCCCAGCACACACAGGAGGCCTCCAGGGACAGCTTATGACCAAGACTGTGGGGTCACACACAGGATGACAACCTTGAAAATGGGCTAGAAGCAGCAGAGTGGCTCACACCTACAGGGGTGTGGTGGGCCCTCCTCCACCCTGGCCTTGCCTTCAGCCCTTCCCTCCACCCCCAGATGCAGCCTTAGACTCTGGGATCCACACTGCTGGGAGAAGACCCCACTATCCCTGCAGGCCTGAAATCAGGCCAACTTGACTGCTGGTCCAGAACTGACCTCCTGCCTCCTGCATCACTCCTGTCTACCCCAAGCCTCCCTGGGTAACCAAGTATATTCACCTGACCTCCACCTGTTCATTGTACTTCCCCCAGGCAGGCCTCCATCATGGTGTGGGAACACCTATCCTTCAGCACTGACTGAAGAAAAGTCCATGAGCATGGAGATCATGCCCTGTTTATGACTGAAGCCCTGGCATAGACAAAGCTCAGCCAGACCCATTCTAGGGCACAGCTCCCCATGCCCGGTCCTCTCAGATCCTGAGGTGCCCACGAGAGCTTTCTGGGATGCTGCCTCCTCAGGGTCCTGACACTTTGTGCCCTAGAATGGTCAGAACCACCCCCAGCTCCAGTATCTGGGACAGTACCCTCCCCTCACATCATCTGGGTGGGTTTCTAGCCCAGTAGGATGGGTTCCAACCTACCCCAGTGAACTGAGCCTTTGGGATGCATCATCACAGTGAGTAACTAGAATCTAGTCATGAAATTAAAAGCTGTGCCCTGCCTTGAGAGGATCACAGATGGCCCTTTACCCTTCTGATGCACCTTTCTTTTTTGAACTAATGGTCAAAAATCCCCTTGACTCGTAGAAATTCTAAACTTCCAATAACGATTTACCTACTTATTTTCTTTTTTAAAATTTTAATTTAAAAAAAGGATTTAATGTTTATTCATTACTGAGAGAGAGAGAGAGAGAGAGAGAGAGAGAGAGAGAATGAGCGGGGGAGGGGCAGAGACAAGGGGAGACACAGAATCTGAAACAGACTCCAGGCTCTGAGCTGTCAGCACAGAGCCCGATGTGGGGCCCAAACCCACGAAGTATGAGACCATGATCTGAGCTGAAGTCAGACATTTAACCGACTGAGTCACCCAGGAGTGCTGTCTACATTTTTTTTCTTAAGGCTGCTGATATTAATTCACATATCCACAAAAGAAAGGCCAATTTATCTAGTGGTATAAATCTTACTTCCCATCACAGTAACATAGCTAAAAATGAATTCTTTTCAATCAAGATAAAAATAATTCCCAGAAATTTCCTTTGCTTCCAATTTGGCTCTTGATGAACTCAAGAAAAAATTCTGCCATCGCAGGCCTCAAAGGCTAGCCCCACAGTCCATCCTTGTGGTGGTGGGGATTCCCAGGAGGGAAGACTGCCCCAGAGCCCTTGTCTTCCACTGCCTGCTTCTCACAAAGAGACCTCAAAGACACCAAAGGAAGTTCTCAATAAGCAAATCTGGGGACCATGATACAGAAGAATCTATAGCTACTTTTTGATCCTAAGGCCTTTATGTCCTTCTTACCTAAACTGAACCACCCAACCACCCTCACCTTTTCATAAAGAATCCAAAGGCAATCCATTTACCTAATGATTGAGAGCCACCAACCTGTCAGACTAGCCCCACATCCTGCCTTATTTGTCATCATAAAACTTATTACGACCAGGCTTTCCATTGCAGATTTATGTGTTTGTCTGTTTACTCTGTCCCTCCTAGAGCCTATAAGCTTTGTACAGCTGTACCTAGAAACAGATGACCAATAAAATGTGCTGAATGAGCTAATGATCGTATGATTGCTGTACTTCTAGCTAGCACACCATTTTAGCATGTGTGCTGAATTTCAGGCATTCAATTCCCTGCAATCTTTCAAAGAGGTTATTTGGGCTTCCCTGATCGCAGAATTCAGCAATCCACGAGTGAATGGGCTTCATTATTACTGCTTTGTAGGAGACTGGTGATCGGTGATAGGTCTGGTATTCATGAAGACTTTTTTTTTGTTTGTTTATTTATTTATTTGGGGAGAGAGGGAGGGAGAAAGAGAAAATCCCAAGCAGGCTCCATGCTTTCAGGGCAGAGCCCCATGTGGGGCTTGATGTCCCAAACTGCAAGATCATGACCTGAGCTGAAATCCAGAGGTCAGATGCTTAACCGACCAAGTGCCCCTTCATGAAGGCTTTAAAAAAGATAAGTCTCCCTGGTGCAGAGGTCCCTACTGTATATTGTTTCTTCAGCCTTCCAAAACAAGATTGGTGTAAAAAGTTTTATGCTTACCTGTGGGATTAAAAGCACATTCTTGTCTTTCATCAACATTCCTTCACCTGTGTCTCATGCTAATCCACAGCTACCCAGTGGAGTGTAAGATCTGGTGTCCCTGAAAGGATCGTGTGGTACAAATTACAGAATGCCCAAATGAACACAAGATATATCCAGATATTGCCAAACAAAGAGCTAAAGAGAAAAGAGTCTTGCTCCAGTGGGTTCAACCTGAAGCATAAGGTGACACTACCTCCACACAAGGGAAACAGTACAGCTCATCCCATGATTGTCAAGCTGAGGTCTGGGAAACGATGTCTCACACCATGAAAAGAAAAAGGCTTGTGTGCCTGTGGATAATTCGCAGTAGAATTCCGGTAAAAGAATCAGCAAAAGCACAGCAGACATAAGCCAACTGTTAGGTGAGTCCAACACGGTGTTTCTCAAACGGGAGCTTATGGCTCCCAGGGAATCTCAGATGTGAGCAAGGCTGAGAAACTGCTCTCAATTCAGAGATGCTTGTTTCCTGTGGCCATTGAGTTGGAGCCTGTGTCAAGGGGAAAGAACGGCCTGGTTGTATTCTTCCCCATTTCCTCTCTCTTCCAGCCATTCTCCAATAGTCCCCAGTTACTCTGCCCTACTTGACAAACAGCTATTTCCTTGCAGTGATTCCCCTCATTTTCCTTTCTGGGGAGTTTGCCTTTGTTTGGCATTTGCATTTTGCCTGTTTATTTGTTTGTTGTAATATATACTTGTCAACAATCCCACTCCTAAGTATGCAGCCTAGATAAATAGGAACATATTCACAGAAAAATGTATACACTACAGTATATGGCAATTCCATTCATAGTCATCCAAAAGAAGCCTGGAAACAACCCAAATGTCCTTCAATAAATGAGTGGACAGAGTGGTACATTCATATAATGGAATACCACTCAGTAATAAAAAGAAAGGAAGGATTTATGCAATAACAATTTGGATAAATGTCTAAGGCATTAATTATGCCGAGCAAAAGAATCTAATCTGAAAAGGTTACCTGCTATATGATTCCCTTTACATGACTATATGTAACAGACAAAATTATAGTAATGGAAAGCAGATCAGTGGTTGCCAGTAGTGAGGGGTAGGAGGTAGGTTTGTCTATAAAGGGCCAGCTTGAGTGAGTTTTCTGGGGTGATGGAACAATTCTACATTCTGAAACATATAAGATCTACATGTGTTAAAATTCACAGAACTGCATAGCCAAAAAGGCAATTTTACTGTACCGTAATTTAAAAAATAAAAGTAACTTAAAAATCAGAGGTTTTTCCCTTCTTCGGGGAAAAAAAAGATCTCTGAACACAAGCTTTTAGAAAAGTCTATGGAATCTAATTAAGCAAGGAGACATAATCCCATTAGCATTTGTGTTAATAAGACTGAAAACAGTGAGCTCAGAGATCTGTAGTTTCTCAAATTATTCCAAGGTGGAGATGGACATGCAAGGCTACAAAGAGAAAGAAATAATACCAATTTCAGAGGAGGAAAGCCCCCAGCTCTTCAACAACTTGTAGATGAAATCAGACTCAGATACGGGTACCTGCCCTTGGTACTCTCCGGAACGAGGAAATATTTTACTAAGATAATGCATCCTGGATGGTGCTTGGGACAAAGTTTTCAGTGCTGCTTATTTAACTTTTGAGATTCATTAATATGATCTCTCTCTTATTGGGTGATAAAAATGACCCAAGTCTTCAAAGCATTCTTTGTGGTGTAATGTTAAAAGCTGTCCTTTGCTTCTGGCCAAGCTGCCTTGTGGGGAAAAAAGGAAAAGCAGACATAAAAATAAGAGCCTTCAGCTTCTTTCAAAATAATGTTGCCAAAAGAAAACACAAAAATGTAAATGTCACTACAAAAATGTCATGTCCCAGTTTGCCTGGCACTTCCTGGATTTTAACACTGGAAGTCCTACATCCTGGGCACCTCCTGAGTTCTAGATGGTCAGCCTAATTATATCCAACATGACAGCAGAGTACAGTATATGTATCTATTGGTAGAACGATAAAACCCTTTGCTATTGACGAGTCAACCAATATACTAGAGAGGCCAGTGGCGACAAAGCTAGATTGGGACTCTGGGCTAGGAAGTACCCATGTGCCCATGGATCCAACCAAGCTAGAAATGTCACTCACAGGGTGAGAGCATGTGAAAATTCAGGCATCACACATTTTGCCATTTGTCATTTTCTGTTCATGCATAGGAATTACTAAAACACCTGACATTCACCTGGAGAGAAAATGTACTTGTTTGTTTCTTTTGCAACATACTCAAATTATCTTTTATATGTCAGCAATATTCCATAGGTCTTGTCTAAGTGCATCTACATGTGCAAAAAGCCATGGACTTTATTCCTGAGGAAATGCCTATAATATAGCCTATAGGGGACATGAACTTAGGGTCAATAGATTTCAAACTTTAAGAGAACTTTTATTCCCCAAAGAAATTCTTAAATTAACAGAAAAAAAGAGGTGTTATTATCAGAGATTTCTTAAAAGTTCACGTTTAAAATATTTATTACAGATTCAGTCAAAAGGACATTAAAGCTGGAAATTGGCACTATACAGGGCACCCAAAGTCACGATACTGCCTATGAAGATGATTTACTTTTAA
Organism: Crocuta crocuta; assembly: GCF_008692635.1. Lineage (NCBI taxonomy): Eukaryota > Metazoa > Chordata > Mammalia > Carnivora > Hyaenidae > Crocuta > Crocuta crocuta. Next base: position 8,058,698 of record NW_027529641.1, on the reverse strand, counting down.
ATTTAATTTCGGTTGCCCACTCCAGAGAAAATTTTGAATACAGATGAGTTTGATTTTACAATTTTAGTAGACTCATAAGTTAAATGAATCCAGAACCTTCAAGCAAAATTCAAGGGAATGGATGACTTCAATGTTCAATCATTAAAATAAACCAATGCATGGTTTATCCACCAGTTTAAATATTAGTTACTCAATAGAAAATGTTTTTCAAATATCTGTAACATTATGAAATTTCCAACAGTGTTATATTTTAAAACATGCTATTTTGGTACATATCTAATCTTTTTTTTTTTATGTTTATTTACTTTTGAGAGACTGAGACAGATCAAGAGTTGGGGAGAGGCAGAGAGAGAGAGGGAGACACAGTATCTGAAGCAGGCTCCAGACTCAGCTGTCAGTACAGAGCCCAACACGGGCTTAAACCCATGAACCGTGAGATCATGACTCGAGCCAAAGTCAGATGCTTAACCAAAAGCCACCCAGGTACGTATCTAATCTTTAGACAAAATTTCAGTTAAATTTACTTTGTTTTCCCCGATGATGGCAAACCTCCTTTCCAAGGACTCATAAGGCCCAAAGGAAGCAAACTGACAGGAGCTGGGGCCAGACTAACTAAAATGTTACTAAAACCTTACAGTAATTTTAACTTGTCTTTTATATTCTACTTCCCTATCCAAAAGTGAAGCCCAGGAACACGTCCCTGGATTATCCTGCAACTTCCCAGCATATCTGATTCATGCAAGAGGCCAATGGAAAATCAGCTCATTGAAAAGAACTGGTGGTTCTCTCCAGTTCATAATGATTTCTCAAAATCTAAAATCTGTGGCAGATTGTGGAGCTTTCTTTACTGAGTACATGAGCCAAAAGGTCTACATTTAATTGTCATGTTTTTGCAACTAACAGTAAAACATGAAATTAAGTAAACGTTTAATTACTAACTTAAGCTGATTATTTGGATTCTAAGGGGAGATTAGTATCCAGTTCTAAGTACAAAAATAAATAAATAAATGCCACAGGATGAACCTAAAAACAGTCTTCTGTATCAAGTGGCCTGTTTTTCACAGTGACTGAACACTTTATATAATATTCCAACTGTAATTTCTATTATTATTCACAATTCTGAAACTAGATTTAGAGTTTGGATAATTAAAAACTCACCCCTTCTACTCACTCTTGATTATAATTCATCAGGGTCATGTTTGTACTTCTCTTGCCAATTGTAATCATTTATTTGAACCAGTGTCTGAACCACAGTTCATCAGCTCTTCATTAGTGCTTGTAGGTTGGATAAAATGTGCTTGAATTTCCAAAGTAAATGCAAATCACATTGGTATTTGCAGCAAAGGCTTGAATTCCCAGAATGTTTTCAAGTAAGACAGTTCCCCTAAAGATGCTGGCTCTTTGCAGTAGAAAAAAAAAGCAGTGTCCTCCTGAATGGCAGAGAACTCACACTCCCATCCAGGCCTGAACATTAATCATAAAAGCCCTTCAGTGACCACAACATTAGGCTTCTTAGACCTAGCCTCAACGTGTAGGAAAATGTGCTGTTACCTAAGTAGGAACAAGGAGTAAAAGTCCAAAGAATTCAATACAAATTTTAAAAGCCAAAGAATCACCTAGCCAGCAAACTAAAAATACAGTTGCCTTTGCCCTGTCCTGGAAGCCAAGCCAGCCCTGGGACCAGCTTGACTGAACACAACAGACCTGGATCCAAAAATCCTGGCTCTGGCCCTGAGCAGCTACATAGATTTGCACGTCACAAGATATGTCTGATGTTTTCATCTTTAAAAGAAGATGGTAACCCATAGTCCCTGCCAACAGCAGTGGAAAGATTACAAATATAATGAAGGATCAGTGCCTCACATATTCCCTGGCACAAAGAAGGCCTCCACCAATGGTTACTCTTACCAGGATTAGAGAGGCAATTCCCCAGGGAAGGGAATGTGGAATCAGAAGATTAAAATGCATGCCAGGAGATAGAGGAACAGGTCAGACAGCACCATGAGGAGGGCACAGGACACACCTAGAATGTGGGACAGTTCTAGAGGACAAATGACCTCTTCAATGAGTTGTTACCATCAAATTAAATAAATAAATAAATAAATAAATAAATAAAATGGGGGAGGGGTGGCTGAGCGGTTCAGTTGGTTATGCATCTGACTCTTGGTTTTGGCTCGGGTCATGATCTCTGGGTTCGTGAGATTGAACCCCACTTCGGGCTCTGTGCTGAGAATGCAGAGCCTGCTTGGGATTCACTCCCTCTCTCTCTGTCCCTTCCCTACTAGATCTCTGTCTCTCTCAAAAATAGATTAAATATATACATACATACATACATACATGCATACAATGGGGGATTTTACTAGATTAAAAAGTATTTAATGAAGCCAGAGAAAGAAGTTACAATAAGCAGGGGTGGGCAGGGGAGTGGGAGGGGAGGGACTGAACCCTCGACTAGTGCTGGCTTAGAGCTGGAGATACCAGTACAAACTCAGGGTTAGCTTGAGTTAAGGAGAGAGAAACACAGATATATGTGTATCCCTGGGTTTGTATACATACAGACCATCTTCGCTATTCATAGCTTCTACATCTGCAAACTCATCCACTTGCTAAAATGTATGCGTAACCCCAGAATCCATGCTCCTGGTGCTTTTGCAGTCATTTGCAGATGGGTGCATGTGCGGAATGGCAAATGACTTAAGGCACATGTTCCCAGGTGAGGCTTCCAGCGAAAGTCAAATAAAGCAACCCTTTGTCTTCTCTCATACTATAAACAAGTATACTTTCAATAGTCTATTTAGTGTCACATTTTTCACACAAGTCAGTCCACAATACCATATAATGCCATATAAATGTGCTTTTTATTATTCCACATGAGATAACCACATAAGTACCTTGATATATGTATATACATAAAACATCCTTTCCCACCTCACATCAGAAATCAGCTTCCAAGGCCCTGTTTGATGCCATAGATTACTCACCTCAAAGTCAGGAGATTTCCCGAGACTTTTTATCTTGCAAACAGTTTAGGTTTTGCGACTATACTTTTTTTAAACATCATCATTCTCATTTCAGTGGGTGTGTCTCAATCCCTAGAATGTACCATAACTCTATAGGATTATTTTATGCCACATTTTTTAAATTGTGGTAAAATGTACACACCATGAAATTCATAGGCTGTAAATGCACAGTACTATGACTTTTAATAAGTGCATACATCTTATCTAACATCCCAATCAAGATATGAAACATTTCCACCTTCCCAAAAAAGTTCTCCTTTACCCTTTCCAGCAAATCCCCACCACCAAAGGCAACCTATTAGAACTTCCATCACCACTGATGAATTTTACCTGTTTTTGAACTTTCTGTAAATGGACTCATAAAATACTACAGTTCTTAAAAAGTGATTTCGGGACAAATCCCCCCCAACTGAGTCAAATAATTATTACAGCAGTGATCTAAATTCCTTTTCTTTTTTTTTAATGCCTAATGCCAACTAACGCGCATGTCATTTTGCATAAAACATTATATGTAAGGAAAGCATGTTTTTATTCTGCCTATAATGGAACCCTATGCATTAATTACAAAACTTTCCTGCAGTAACCTTGAGTTAACATCACATTTGTAAAATTAAACAACCTCCCCTCATTTCCAACATTAACCTGTAGAAAAAGGCTCAGCTCCAAAGGTTGTCCCTTCAGTCTCTCCACTGAGTCCTTCCACCATCAGCAAACCTAGCCTGTCTCCCCTTTCTAGAAATGAACCTTCCCTTTGGTACTCAAAAAACTAACTATAATATTACCCTGGGACCCAGAAATTCCACTCCTAGGTATATACCCAAAAGAACTGTGAGCACAGACTTGAACAAAAACATTTTTACACCAATGTTCATAGCAGCATTATTCACAACAGCAAAAAGGTGGAAGTGACCCAAGTGTCCACTGGACAAATAAATGGATAAATAAAATGTGGTCTATACATACAGTGGGATCAGCCTTAAAATGGAAGGAAATATCTGACACCTGATACAACATGGCTGAGGACATTTTCTAAGTAAATAAGTCAGTCAGAAAAAGACAAATATTGTAAGATTCTACCTATATGAGATCCCCAGATTAGTCAAATTCATAGCCACAGAAGAATGGTGGTTACCAGGTGCTGCAGGGTGGGGAATGAAGAAATAGTATTTAATGTGTACAGACTTTCAGTCTGGAAGATGAAAGAGTTCCATGGATGGATGCTGGTGTCTTATCCACGAAACTGACTCATAATCATCCCCCCAGTCATCCATTTGTAAGGGCACTCCAACCCACTCATTTTTTTAACGTTTATTTATTTTTGAGAGAGAGAGAATTAGTGCACGCAGTGGAGGGAAAGAGTGAGAGAGACAGAGGATCTGAAGTGGGCTCCATGTTGACAGCGGTAAGCTGGATGTGGGGCCCAAACACAAGAACCATGAGATTATGACCAGAGCCAAAGCCAGATGCTCAACTGACTGACCTACCCAGGTGCCCCCCTCCCCCAACCCACTCCTGCTTCAAGCTTATGTACTTCTTGCTTGCTGACCTAAACCCCATAGTTTATAGCAGAATTAACCTACTTTCCTTGAGATCCTGCAGATTGCTGGTCTTGAGGAATAAAGGACCTTAATTTCTGGAAGATAGGTCCTTATTGCACTTGAGAAGAGCCACTACTGACCATGATGTCCTCATTAAGAGTCACATGGGAGCCCTGATTTCTGGTACTGGGGGAGGAGTCTGGACTGCCTTACCAAGATGCAGCTTGTAGCACTGCAGGGGTATCCTTTACTGAGAGACACCTGGGAGCCTTGATAATTGGCCTAGCAGAGGAATCTGTAAGCCTTGCAAGGATGAACAATTAACTCACTGGTGAGCACCAGCTTCTCCTGCACATGGTCCCCCAACATTTCCTGCATCTTCTCCTTTAAAAACCTCCTGCAGCACCTGGAAGGGGGAAGATGGTCTTTGGGGCATTAATCTTCCATCTTCCCAGGCTGCCAGCTTCCTAAATAAAGCAACCTTTCCTTTCTTACCAACACTTGTCTCTTGGGTATTGGCTTTCGAGTGGCAAGAAGACAAACCCCCATCCTGAACCAGTCCTTTGTCAGGTAACATAGTCTCAGAAATCTGTAGGATTTGATGCTGCCAACAAGTTCTATGGCTATAAACCCACTGCTGTCCTGAATCTTACCTTTTCCATTGAGAGACAATTGTATGTGGGGATGAGTGGGAGGGTGGGAGTGGATGCGAATAGACATTATAAATAATGCTGGATATGGAGCGCCTGGGTGGCTCAGTTGGTTGAGCGTCTCACTTTGGCTCATCATGATCTCACAATTCATGAGTTTGAGCCCCACATCAGGCTGGCTACTGTCAGGACAGAGCCCGCTTCGGATCCTCTGTTCCCTTCTCTCTCCATTCCTCCCATCTTATGCTCTCTCAAAAGTAAATAAGCATTAAAAAAATAATGCTGGATATGCATTTATGTACCCATATGCATGAATCCTATGTTTGTATAATTCCATTTATTGAAGATTTACTATTACTACTAGGCACCATGCAGGTATTCACATATATCATTTCACAGAATTCCCTCAAATTATCTGAGTTGCTTCCTGACTCTCCACCAACACCTCCAGTGAATCCTCCTTGGTTTCTCTTCTGGCACTCTCATATTGGATTCTTTGGGATTCTTTCCTTGTCATGCGAGCAGGTGAGCTCATGCACTCTGGTGGCTCTCTGCCCAGTTCCATAGCAATGGCTGTGAGTCTCCTTCGGACCAGGCCGTGCTGCTAAGCTTGACACTGACACTATATGGTCACTCAACATCTGCATCTGGACACCCAAGAGCCTCTCAGATGCAGCAGAGCCTGCATCAGCCATGGCCTCTCAGATCCACCCTAAGATCCATGTTCCTTGTTTTAGAACCTCTATTGTCTCATAGTTGCTTATGGTCTCATAGTTGCTTACATAACTCAGTAACAAACGACCCCCAAAATCTTAGCGCTTTATAACAATAACACTTTATTTCCCATCCACCTGATCAGTCTGTGGGGGTCTGCTGTGGCTCAAATCACACTACCCATCCAGAACCAGGCTGATGGAGTAGACACTCCTGCAACACGGCTTATCATGAGGCAAAAGGCAAGATAGGGTGAGCCAGGTGCTGGCTCTCAGGGCTTCTGCTCAGAAATGATGTAAATTCATCCTCAGAAACCCAGCCCATCCTTGCCCTCCCTGGGAGGCAACCTCATCTCCTCCAGGTGTAAGGTGCATCACATTTTGCCCAGAGTAAAGCCTTCTTGCATGTCTATGGAAAGATATCACTGATGTTGTATAAAGACAGGGCCATGACCAAGAGTCCCTCAATCTGCTCAGGATGGCCTCAGATTCCATCCATTCATTCAGTCAGTCAGTCACATTGATTGAGACCCAACCAGCAGCATTCCAGGTATTTGGAATATGTGAATGGAAATTACAAAAATCCCTTCCTACACAGAGCTTATGTTTGAGCAAGAAGAGACAAAGAGATAAATGTAATAAACATTTATTACATACATAACATACATAAATAAGGTATGTTAGAAGGTAACAGGGGCTACAGGAAACAAGGGTAAAAGATAGAAGGTAAGAGATTTCAGAACACCTGTGGCATGGGGAGGGCAGTATTAACAGGTGGTCAGGGTGAGCCTCCACAAAAAGATGGCAGATGAGCAAAGACCTGGAGGGCAAGAAGGAGAAGCCAAGTGGGTGGTGTTAAAAAGAATGGGGGAGAAGAGAAGGGGGGTGATGCATGGAGGAGGGCACTTGTTGGGATGCGCACTGGGTGTTATATGGAAACCAACTTGACAATAAACTAAGAAAAAAAATGAAGAACTATTAAAAAAAGAAGAAGAAGAAAACTACAGGCTCTTTATGTAGTCAGTTCTGTTAAGGCCCCACTTCAACAAACCAAGACTTACTTACTACCTAACCTAATCACAGTTTCAACACCCCTCCCAACTCCCAGGTATATCACCTTTAATCAGTCAACATAGAATTTCCTGGTCAGCGTTAAGAAATATACTGATAAGGGCGCCTGGATGGCTCAGTTGGTTGAGTGTCCGACTTTGGCTCAGGTCATGATCTCACAGTTTCTGGGTTCGAGCCCCACATCGGGCTCTGTGCTGACAGCCAGCTCAGAGCCTGGAGCCTGCTTCTGATTCTGTGTCTCCCTCTCTCTCTGCCTCTCCCCCGCTTATGCTCTGTTTCTCTCTGTCTCAATAATAAATAAACATAAAAATTAAAAAAAAAGAAATATACTGATAGACCTCTTCATTCCTCCTGGGAGGGCAACCTGTGCTAAAACAATGGCTTCTTTACTAATAATTTCCTTTTTCCACTTCCTGTCTACCTTTAAAAATCTTTCCTTTTCTGTACCTCAATGGAGCTCCTTTCTATTTGCTAGATGGGATGCTGCCTATTTCATGAATTGTTTAAGAAAGCCAATTCGATCTTCAAATTTACTCACCTGAATTTCGTTGTTCAACAGATTTGGTGGCAGTGATAGAATCCAAAGTGAACTCCTAGTGGCATCTGGGAATGAGAAGCACAGGTGTGATACCCCATGAACCCTCTCACTTCACATTCTTGCCATTTCCATAGGGTATACATAAGCTCCTTTCAATTCTGAGCTCTGTTCTCTTTGTATTGAGCTCCAAATCTAACTGGCTTTGCACCATTCCCTATTTTGAGTGGAAAACCCCAATCCCTTTCCTGAATCCCCAAATTCCCCACAGGGAACTTTGGTAGCCACTGGCTAGAGTCAGGCTGGGTCTCACTTGAAAATGAAACTGGGTCCAGAATCAGACTGGGTCTGGGATTAGACTATTCCTATTTAAACTCTACTGGGTCCAACACAAAGCCTTGGGTGAATAAAGCTTTGTTTTAGATAAAGGCCCATGCTAATGGGAATATCAAAAGTAAAAAGAAAAGGCTATAAACATTAGTGGGCATGAGTCAAGTATTTAAATGTTATTAGAGAGCTCACCACCTCTAGACTTCCGTCAATAAAAAGTTGGTCACAGAATGGGTTAAACTGACAACTACCTCACAAAAATTTCTGTGCTACGAGGTACACCATAAAACCTCCCACAATTCCCAAGCCCTATGGTACACTTAGATAGTCCAGTTCTAAAAACCTGAAGGCCTAGTAGCTAAAAGAAATGGGATCCTTTAGGGGTGCATGGGTGGCTTAGTCCGCCAAGCATCTGACTCTTGATTACAGCTCAGGTCATGATCAAGTTTGTGAGGCCACATAGGGCTCTATGCATCTCTCCCTCCCTCTGCCCCTTCCCCCAGCTCATTCTCCTCCCCCCCATAAATAAATAACTTAAAAAAGAAATGGGATCCTTTAAATCCAAAGAGTTGATCCCACCACCTTCCAGCACACCTGCTTGTTTGATGTCTAAAAACCACAGTCCTGGAAGCTGCAGATATCTAGCAAAGATGGCAAAATCTTACTAAGCTTGTTTTGTGTCTTGAAGAATTTGGCTTGATAACTATTAGTTTGGCAGCTGCAAAATAAGGCCAGACAGAAATGTAAGTTGCAACCTATATGCATCTAGGTATGTCCACTGGATGTGGGTTAAACTCCATTTGTAGCTAGGGTCCTACCAAACTGCGGCCAGCCCTCAGGGGAATTACAATAGCCATTATGAGGAATGTTCCAAATAGATAAGACTATTTAAGAAGTGCACTGAAAAGCAAAGGCTTCAAAATTCCAAAAACAGCTTCATTGAAAGTTTTGTTGCAAAATGCTGATAAAAAATTAAAAACATACAAGAGGTCTCTAAGACAAAAACTGTAAGAATAATGTAATTCTTACTGTTTCCCTAATCCTCCTTTATTCAAATACTCATTCTAGTTTCCCTCTTTCTGAACTGCCTATACATGACGGGCAAGAGAGACCACCCAAGTTCATGACCTTACAGATATCCCCATATCCACCTTCAAAAGAAGGGCATGCTATGCACTCCCCCAGTGTTGACAAGACTCTGAGGGATTTTCTGATAAACTGCTACCCAATTCCCTTAAACACCCAAGGGAAAACAAACAAAAAATTGTAATTTCAACATAGGTGAATAGATATGTCAGTTCCTTAACATCCAGGCTGCAACCCAATTCTTTGAAAAATTAAAAGCAACTGTCCTTATTTTACTAATCTTTACAAAACTAGAAAGAAATACAGCTCTAGGGCAATTCAGAGCTTTCCTATTCTTTTTAGCAATTCTAAAATCTCCCCTATTTAGCTCAAAAGGTTTGTAAATTACTGGTCTTGGGAAACCAAAGTTCTTCTTAGAGAAACTTGCATCCTTTTTCCTGTGCCTTTCTGAGAGGAAAATCTTAAAAGTACAAACCTCAGAGAGGTAATTCTTACCAGGAATAGAACAAAGCAGGGAATGGTTATTTGAAAGGGAGACTAATGACAAATCTTAAATGTCTTCCCCACAAATTAGTAGAAAAAACATTAGCCATCTGAGTAGGTAACTTTAACTTATTCCATCTTCCAGAAAAACTATCTGCATCCAACTGTTCTTTTATGTACCAATGAGTTTTACATTATCAAACCTGCCTCATGGCTAGAAAACTTAAAACAATAGCAATAAGGTCTCTGTATATACATTTATGCATGTCTGTTGAAGATGTGTGACATTTCCTACCACCAGATGGTACTGCTAAAATTAATTTGTAAAGAACTCTATTTAATTGGCTTAAAATGAACATTTATAAATTAAGTATTTCTAAATCTCAGAAATAATAGAAATGAACCCAAATGGTTTTCCAGGTTCACATGATTTGGGAAGACAGTATTAAAGCAAATGTAAGTTTGTTGGTTTAATTAAAACAGATCTTTAGAGTTATCAATATTAAATATACTTTTTTTTTAATGTTTTATTTATTTCTAGGAGAGAGAGAGACAGCATGAGCAGGGGAGGGTCAGAGAGAGAGGGAGTGACAGACTCTGAAACAGGCTCCAGGCTCTGAGCTGGCAGTCAGCACAGAGCCTGACGCGGGGCTCGAACCCACGAACCATGAGATCATGACCTGAGTGAAAGTCGGACGCTTAACCGACTAAGCCACCTGGGCGCCCCTAAATATACTTCTTATTCTACCTAAGTTAACCAATCAGATCAGTTCATGTTTTATCTCTTACAAAATTCATCAACACAACAAATGATGGCTGATCTTCCCTAATGTCTCATAAAGTCTTTGTGGGAATCTAAACATAATTGTTGGGAGCAAATGATTTGGAATAGATGTGAGATAAGTTTTTAGGCAAACTTTTTTGCAAAAATTATGTTTTACAGTACGTGTACTAAAAAATAAGTTTCAAAAATCTTTTTGATAACCTGAAACTTTAGAGTTTTGCTAAGGTATGTTAAATAAGTTAAAAATCACTGAATATCCAGATCATTTCTAAATTAAGATAAAATACTGAAACATTCATTGCTAACCAAGTCTAAGTTTACCTACTTTTGTCTTCTTATTACAGTGAAACTGAAGATGTTTGGGTCTGTACGTAAACATGTTTTATGCCACACTGAGAAATTCCAAGAAATCACTTAAGAAAAATCTAAGTTTGCCAAACTGACAGTTCACAACTAAGTCTACTTCACAGTTAAGATCCCTAAGGGTTAAGAATTCTAATTAATAGGGGCGCCTGGGTGGCTTAGTCGGTTAAGCGTCCGACTTTCGCTTAGGTCATGATCTCGCGGTTCGTGGGTTCGAGCCCCGCGTCGGGCTCTGTGCTGACTGCCAGCTAAGAGCCTGGAGCCTGTTTCAGTCTGTGACTCCCTCTCTCTCTGACCCTCCCCTGTTCACGCTCTCTCTCTCTCTCCTAGAAATAAATAAAAATAAAAAAAAAAAACATTTAAAAAAAAAGAATTCTAATTAATATAGGGGTGCTTGGGTGGCATAGTCGGTTAAGCGTCTGAATTTCGCTTGGGTCATGATCTCGCGGTTCGTGGGTTCGAGCCCCGCGTCGGGCTCTGTGCTGACTGCCAGCTAAGAGCCTGGAGCCTGTTTCAGTCTGTGACTCCCTCTCTCTCTGACCCTCCCCTGTTCACGCTCTCTCTCTCTCTCCTAGAAATAAAAAAATATTAAAAAAGAAGAATTCTAATTAATATATATGGTTAAAGCAACTAGAACAAGGCAAACACCTCCATATGCAGAAAAAAAAAGAAAAGAAAAAGAAAAAAGCAGAATGTGTGCTTTTGGTAAAAGAAGGTATAGAGAATGGAAATGTATTTTTGTTAAGGGAAAAGAAAGTAACTTTGTCCTAAAGTAAGGCTGGTTATTTAAAGAGGAAAAAAAATAGGACAAAATCTGACTGTAAAAAAAAAGTTATAGAAGATCCGTGGAAAAGGAATCTGGCTAAGATTAAAAGTGAATTTTTTTAAATGAGTTTTAATATAAAAGTACACTGGTATAAAATTAGAGTTTAGTTTTTCTCTCTGTTAAAAGGACAAGGGCTTTTCAGAGTACTGGTCTGCTCTTAAAAAGAAATTGTAAACAGGGGTGCCTGGGTGGCTCAGTTCCTTAAGCATCCGACTTCTGCTCGGGTCATGATCTCACAGTTCGTGGTTTTGAGCACCACACTGGGCTCTGTGCTGACAGCTCAGAGCCTGGAGCCTCCTTCGAATTCTGTGTCTCTCTCTCCCTCTGCCCCTCCCCTGCCTAAGCTCTCTCTCTCTCTGTCTCTCTCTCAAAAATAAATGAGAAACATTAAAAAAAATTTTGAAAAACAGAAATTGTAAACAAAGGATCTTCTTTAATGTAATGGGCTTAGAAAAACAAAGATTCTCATTTTATCTTTTATCATTTAATCAGATTACTTAAGTAGCAGACTACATTATAGAAGAGCTAAGTTTTGCTTAGAGCTAGGTAATTTTCTATATTTACCTATGAAATCTTTAATTATGATTTGGTTAAATTAACAGAATGGTTTCCTAGTGATCTATGATCCTATTTGACCAAGTGTCCAAACCTTTTGATATTTTTGACAAACTTCCCCCAAATCAAATTCTAAATGCAGTCTTTTTGACCTTGAACCGATTTTGAGATGTCCCATAAGGACCCTGAGACATCTCAAAGGATTTGTTCCTTATAAAAAGGGAGATGCCAAACTAATAGGCTTATTTGCTATGTTAAATTACATAGGACACATTATCAAGTAAAAAGTAATATTAAGCCTTCTTTATGCTTGTGTGGGTGGCTATATAAGTGTTCCAGAAAATTACGTGAAATTCCTGAAAATCCAATATGTCCTGGTACAATGTTATAAAAATTCCAGTTATTATCTTAAAATGTGTTATGTCACAGAAATAACCAAATTTCATTGTCAAGTGCACTGTAATGAACTCTAATCAGACCTTTAACAATGCCATTGCAAGTCTCTTGTCATTCACAGACAGTTATTGCTTTACTCAGATGCTGTTACAAAAGCTTCCTGCCAATGTGTTTCATCTTCAAAGAAATTCATGGAAGGGAATCTGACAAGTACTCTAGGATGTAGATTTCCGATAACTTTCAGATCATACAACTCAACTGGGTAAGAATTTCTGGAACTAGTGGGAAAACTGGACTCAAGCAGAAGAAGAATCAGTAACAGAGGAATAAATGAACTTTGGGAAGAATGATTATGTTTATGGCTCTTATTTAAAACATCACGAATGTTTTGCTTTTGTCAATTTTAAGAAATCTTTTTCTTTTCTCTTAAGCTATTAACAATCTGGTATGATATTGTCTTTGTGAACAAATATAAAACATGTACTTTTTCTTCCTACTTGATCCCTCCACAATTCAGAAACTTCTGGGTATTCTTTTCATTGCAAAATAGTCACTTACATAAATTCAGTGAGAACCTGTTCTCCTGGTAACAGGACACATATTGGAAATACCAGCCATATTACAAAGGCTTTGACTGGATTGTCATGTTTGAGAGAGAGATAAAAATCAGCTCGGCAACTTGCTTACAAAGCAAAGCATTCTTTAAAAGAGTTGATATGGTCAATCACTTTTCTTGCTACACTTAAATAATCAGGCAAAGTTTAATGCATTTTACTATACAAAACTGGGATAACTGAAGAAATTATGTTTAGAGATTTGTCTGTAGTAGATTCTAATCCTGTCGGTTACCTTTATGTCTCTTTTATATACCTACAAATTGGACCAAATCCTGAATTCTACAAGTTTCCTTAAAATCTGGCTATGACCCTCCAAACTAATATTTCCAATTTCCTCCTACCCTTCTAATTTGGTGTTAGTAAAAACAGACTTCCCTTGAATCTCCTTGGAAGGGACTATACCAGGTCCTTCTTAGTACCCAGATGGGAGCCAAACATCAGGGACTTGAACGTTTAATATGCATCTTATAACTAAAGAAGGCTTCACCTAATATCTAATCCCATACAGAACCTAGAAACCTCCAAATCAAATTGTCGAGGAAGAGAAGTAGCCAACATTGAAGTGGACTGCTTCCTTTCAAGATGCCAGATCAAGGCTTTAAACATGAAACCCTCTCTTCTTCCCCTTCTGTCCTTTTACCCTGGCTATGGTCTGGGACAATAATGCCATCATCCCTATCTCCCAGGCCACTGCAAGGGTGGTGGGGGAGGGGGGCCAAGTTGGGGGTAAGTTTTGCCTTTCAGATGGCTGGGTTTGTCATCAAAAAAGTCCTATCTGTCCAGTAACAGTGCCAGCTTAGTGAAAGTGCCTTGTGCCCTGACAGAATTGATCTTTGTCTACAGTTCTTACTATTCTCCTTGGGCCCATGAAAACCTAGATTTCCTGGTGTATAACCAGGAAATGCTTCCTAGATTACCTAACTGTGCCCCCTAACTGTTGCACCTCATTGGTTGACTCCCCTGGATTCACATCACTGAGCTGGAAAGAAGTTACTAAGAGGCATTCACAACTCAGGATTCACTTCCTTGGACAGGGTCATCCTCTCCAAGTTAGGAATAAATATACACAAGAATATGATCAGAAACCTCTCCTTAACCCTTGTAGAGACAGTAAAATCTGTTGCTAAGACAACAGCTGCCCAAGAGAGATCCTTATATCTTGAGGCCAAGTTGTCCTTGATAATAGGACAACCCCTGATTATATTTTAGCTGAGCAGAGAGCTGTCTGTGGTGACCAACACCAGCTGCTGCACCCAGGGAAGTTGAAACTCAATTACATAAAATCATTGAGCAAGCCACTTAGCTTAGAAAGGTGACTCCTTCAGCAGGGTCTTCCTTTTACTTCTTTCACAATTGGTTTGGGTCTTGGGGACCATAGCTCTGAACTGTACTCCAAATATGGAGAATTGTCTTGCTTATAAAATCATAATAATCTCTCTGATGCACTGTATTCTCTCAAAAGCTTTGAATGTGTGTTCTTAGCTGCCAACCACCAAACAAATGATCTCCCTAAGACTGGAACATCAGAAAAGGAACAAAGAAAATGGCCAATATAAAAACTGTGAACATAAGGTCATGACCCATGAGTATCACGAAGATAAGCAAAAACATCATGACCTGTGAATGCCACCATGAGGACCAAGAATCACTGTGAGGACCACAGAATGGAAGCTGGAAGTGGCATTGAGGCCTTGAATTTTGATCACATCTTTCAGTTAAATTGAAAGTCCCATCAAAAGGACAGAATTGTTTAAGCAAACACACACACACACACACACACACACAAAATAGAGTCACTTATGTTAAGGGCTCCACATCAATAAGCCCAGACTTAACACCTAACCTAACTACAGTTTCAATCCTTCCCTTCCACCACTCTAGAGGGTAAGTTTTAATCAGTCAACATGGAATTTTCTGGTCAGCACTAGAAAACTGATTGATAGACCCCTTGCAATCCCCTTAGTGGGGTGACCTTGTCTAAAACAATGTATTCTTTGCTAATAATTTCCTTTTTTCCACTCCATCTCTACCTTTAAAAGCAAACACCAGAGATACACGGAGAAGGCTATGCCTTGGGAATGAATGAGTTGGAATAATCAAGTAGCAGGATTAACTACTCATACGTTAGCCCAACAGAACAGACTGGGGCAACGACTACACTGAAAATCATGTGATGATCACAACTCTGATGGGTGTTTCTCGCACAATGAGGGCTGGATAACCAGCCTTGAATACAAGATCTAATGGGCACACCCTTTAGATAAGTACAGCTGGAGAGCCAACAGTCTCTAAAAAGGGAACTCATGTGATTGTCGTTGTCGACTGACCACTCTTGAGACCCTGATTCTAGAAAAGGGAGAAATTGTAGGTTACCGATAAGGTTGAAGCATGGATATATCAGACTTTGGACAAAGACTACAAAGACAAGATTCTGGATCAATGTTGATATTCTCCATCCTCAGACAAGAACCCATCTGCTGGGGTGCCAGTGTACACTGCTTTCCCAGACTGCCTTCACTGAGGAGAGGCCCCATGACCCAATTCTGGCTAATGAGATGTATGTGGAAGTCTATGTGGGGGTTCTTAGAAGACTTTGTCTTTCCTGAAACAAGTGCTACCCCTTTCTGTTTCCAATACTTATTGCCTGGAAGATAGACATATTACCTGAAGAGGCAGTAGCCCCGTTTTAACCCTGAGACAAGAAATATGGGGCAGGGCCGACATGCTGAAGATGGCAAGCAGAGAGGAAAAGGTGCCTGGATCCCCAGTAGCACCACAGGGTGGGGAATGGGATACCACTGGCTTTTTCTTCAGAGTTCATATTTTTTCACTTCTGTATTTGTTTTTTAAGGCTGTCGTAACAAAGTACCACATAGTTAGCAGCTTGACACACCACAAATCTGTCATCTTAAAGTTCTTATTAGGTCTTATTAGACTGAAATCAAGGTGTCAGTAGGGCTATGTTCCTTTCTGGAGGCTCTAGGAGTGAATCTGTTTACTTGCTTTTTCCAGCTTCTGGAGGCCACTCATGCCATTCTTCCACAGCCATACCTCTTTCTAACCCTCCTCCTCCTGCATTTCTCTTCCACTTATAAGGACCCTGGGCTCGTCCAGATAATCCAGAATAATCTCCCTTTTCCAGGTCAGCATATATAGCAACTTTAGCTCCTTCCACACCTCCTCTGCCATGTAACCTAGCAGATTCCCTGCCTGGATTAAAACTCACCAAATGCAGAGTAAAGGGGAGTTTTAAATAGCACACCCCTTCAGTCTTTACCAAGCTAAGGGTCCTTGCACCCTACCCCATGTATGTCTATCTGAGACAGTGCTTCATATCCCATCCAAAAATTATGCAGGTTTTTGAATACTTTTTTAGTTTACTTAAAAATAAATAAGTACTTTGCAACATCCAATTACTTAGGTTTTTAATGTAATAAACTTAACGAGATCCTTCTCCTTTCTAATTAAAGCTATCAGATATGCAAAATAAAATAAAATAAACCTCTAGCCTGCAGGTGGATTCTTTCTGTCCAGACATAAGCTCTCTCTGAAACAACACAAAGGGAGGGAAACAACATCCTTCTAGATACTGGCATTCTGTGGATTGAAACAAAGACATACAGTGGATGTTCAAGATTCCCTAAGGCTGGCATCTGTTGATCATTCATTCAGCCCCCATAGACATCTTCCCAAAATGGATTTCTCCTTCTTCTGGAACTTCAGGACGGGTACACAGGCATCAAGCTAGACAGGTATGACTGCCTGCTACGTGAAATTTAGCCCAGGACACAAAATCCACTCTGTACTGTATCCTAAATCCATTTAATGACTCCTTCCTCCATTATCCTGACACTGAGTGTTCACACCAACCTATGTAATTGTACGTGTGATACTCACAGTTAGAGAAACCATCAACAGTGATGATGTCTGTTTCAAGAACAAATCAGGATGAACAAAGACCGCAGAGTGTTTTTTTTAATCAGTAATAGTTCACATGCAAGCTTTTGTAAACTCTCCCACATGATAAATGCTGCATGACATCAGTAACGATGAAAAGGAGACTGATCAACCAGATGAATCAAATTTTTTCTAGCCTTTGCCATCCTGCTTTCCAGGTATCTTGCCTTATTTGAAATCAGCTTTGGAAAAAGTAACATGAAAACAACTTTAAAAATATAAAATACACAAATACAAGCTGAGTATTCCAGAGAAGATGGTCTAGGGACACTTAACTCCAAGAACACAGTTCTCTTGATGCTCTTCCCCATTCCAGTGAGCCTCAAGGCCCCCAGCGGGCCACATTCTCCATCCTGGGCTCTAAAATAGAGGTTGGCAAGGACACAGCCTGCCCCCTTTCCTGCACTGATCCCCTAATCTTGTCCAGTTAGTCTTTGATTTTAAAAATTACTAGATTAGGGGCATCCGGGTGGATCAGTCACTTAAGCATCTGGCTTCCGCTCATGTCATGGTCTCATGGTTCATGAGTTCCAGCCCCACGTGGGGCTCTGTGCTGACAGCTGAGAGCCTGGAGCCTGCTTTGGATTCTGGGTCTCTCCCTCTGCCTGCCTCTCTCTCTCTCTCTCTCTCTCAAATAAATATTTTTTTAAAATTCTTTTAAAAATCTCTAAATGGAATAAGACCTGCTGGAAATTTGAGAACAGCTCCCTTTCATGGGGGAAGAAAAAAACAACACTGTTTATGGATGAAACTGTTCAGCTGCAGAATGAACCAGAAGAAAAAGAGCACCAGCCATAAAAACCGTAATTGCCAACGTGGCTTTTCCCTTTACCTAGGAAACCAACCTAAGAGAAGCAGAGGGGTCAGGCTGCAGAGGAGAAAGAAGTTATGTCTGGGAGGGAATGAGGCAGGGCAGTGTTCACAAACATCTGAGTCAGGGCTGCAGTAGCGGGTTGGCAGCCAGAGTCAGGAGCCAGCAGCGGTGCTGTGATGGGGGCGCCCGGGGAAGGTGGAACATTCATCAGGAAGATGGAGGACTTCATCACCAACTGAACAAGGGAGAAGGGAGAGAGGAAGGAGCTCAGCAGATGAAATGTAAACACAAATAACTATCATTCTCTACATTCATAATGTGCTGAACGTGAATAATTACCCTTTATTTCTTGTGTAGGAAAGATACTCAGCAGAATAAATCAGCACGGCATCAGTCATGCTCAAGTACCACACTAAAGCAGAGACGACTACGCATGGTTAAGATAAAAGGTGATAAAATTTTTAATAATAAAGAAGAAAATAGATCTTGCATATCAACAGTTACAATTCAAACCCACTAGCCCAAACAATGTGCTGACATAGATTCAAGACTTTTATTTATTATTTTTGCCATCCTCAAAGACCCTAGATCACTTTATGGTTTTAATTAGCTATGCATTTTGTAGAGTATTACAAATAAGGAAGATGATTCTTTGTCTTTTAAATATACGTTCAATTATGGTGAAATCATTTGTACTAATAAAGAGTATTAACAGCTCCAAATAAATAAGAGAAAGTGTCAGCACATGCCCGAATGCCCGCTCCCCACAGCCATTCCCACTGAGCCCCCAGCAGCCCTGCCCTAATATCTATGGGACCTGGAAAGAGCATAAGGGTCTCCCAGTCACAGGACTGAAATGCACATGATATGGAGGCCGCAGCTCCCCCGCAGGTCCCCCCAAATGCTTTGCCCTGTTAGGGACATGGGATTTCTCCACATTCCCCCTGACCCCTTGTGCCCCTTCCTCCAAAAGTCTACAGCACCAGGCCAGCAGCTGGCTCTATTTATTTATAGCTGAGCCTCCTGCAAACATAGCACATGGACTCAGGGAGGGTCACCAGGAGACCTCAATCACAGGAAGCTGATGCGGGGGTCATAGGGGACCAAGGGGGTTGGTAAAAAGCCAGGCATGTCCAAACAAAGAGGCCAAGAAGGGGCCAGGGCAGCTGTGGACAATTCAGAGCATGAATGAATAGAAAGGAAGATTTAGAAAGAATCTAGCAGTCCCCTCATGCCCCCAGCCCACGGTGGGAGGGTCCTTACCATTTGTGAAAAACAGAGACCGCTGGCTGGCAGAAACCCCTCCCCACCCAGACTCTGTGGGGTCCCCGAAGGAGCCACCATCCTGCCCATCCCAGTGTCTAGATGAGGCCCTGCTTCCCAGCAGTCCTGCTCACCAGCAATGATGGCTCAGAGGCAGTGCTCAGAGAGACAATTATGAAGCTTAGCCTTCAGTTAAGAGTTTCAAAAACTGCTTCCTGAAATAAAAAGTTCAAATATGAAATGCCTATTTTCTATACTGTTACCTTAGCTCCTTTAAAATGCATATTTTCTAGCTTTACCTTGTAGATTTTCCTATAGGGACAACTCTCCATTAATTCCCTAAACCCAAATTAGAAATGTATAATGCACACTTCATTCACACCGAGGCATAAACAACTAATGGTTTGCCCAGTTGTTTGCTTTTTTTTTTAAGTTTATTTTCTTATTTTTGAGAGAANGCTTCCCAGCAGTCCTGCTCACCAGCAATGATGGCTCAGAGGCAGTGCTCAGAGAGACAATTATGAAGCTTAGCCTTCAGTTAAGAGTTTCAAAAACTGCTTCCTGAAATAAAAAGTTCAAATATGAAATGCCTATTTTCTATACTGTTACCTTAGCTCCTTTAAAATGCATATTTTCTAGCTTTACCTTGTAGATTTTCCTATAGGGACAACTCTCCATTAATTCCCTAAACCCAAATTAGAAATGTATAATGCACACTTCATTCACACCGAGGCATAAACAACTAGTGGTTTGCCCAGTTGTTTGCTTTTTTTTTTTAAGTTTATTTTCTTATTTTTGAGAGAGAGAGTGAGCACAAGTTGGGGAGGCACAGAGGGAGAGGGAGACAGAATCAGAAGCAGGCTCCAGGTTCTGAGCCTAAGCTTGACACGGGGCTTTAAACCCATGATCCATGAGATCATGACCTAAGCCAGTTGGATGCTTAACAGACTGAGGTAGCCAGGCACCAAAACCACCCCCCTAACCTTGGTTGTTTGCTTTTAGCAGCAAAATCAGAAGCTGAGGAGTCCACACACCCACACACCCTGCACAGCTCCCATCGCCATATAGGCAAGACATTGGGAGTTGATAATGCGAATCTCAGGAAGCAAAGATTTTGAGCAAGAAGTCATCAGAGAAGGTAACCCAAGGACCTTACCCATCAGAAGCCTCAGAAATACCAAGGAGAGGCCTACCTGCCACACTGTGCCTACCTACCACACTGTGTGGAATCAGGCTCAAGTAACTGTTAGTCTAATAAGGAGAACGCAGCCCCAGAACACAAGTTTCATGTTCCTAAGTAGTATCAGGCTTATCAGAGATGCTTACACTGCACCATCTAGCAGTCCTACCTGCCTCTGATTCCAGAGAGCAGATTTTCAAGAGGTAAGGAAGGAAATCCCACTGTTTCTCAGGGACTGGTGTTACCAGATCCCTCCACACTTCAGTGACATTCTCAAAAGAATGCTGTCTGTCTCCACATGTCTTATTCAATATTTTTCTGCCTCACATCTTTAAAATATAGCCTATATTTCTTAGATTTGAAGGAATATATTTAACTGGTGTCTCTACATAATACCCAAAAGCAAACCCCTAAAGCACTGGGGGCGGAGGAAGAATGTTATGAAAGGAATAGTTCTATCCCAGCGGAAGCAGAGCCAGGTGGAAGGGTAGAGAAGGAAATGAACCCAGAGGGCTGGCCAGGCTGGAGGGGCAGCAAGAGGTGCATGAAAGGGGAGCAGAAGTGAATGGAAAAGCAGAGAAGGGCTGAAAGGAAATTAAACTAGAGGAGTAAGACACAAACAATGAGACAAGATAAAAGGAAATACCTCCCTACTTCCTGTCCCTTCTAAAACTCCCATGGAGATACCAACTACACATGGCCTTTTATGACAATGACAGAATCCTGACCTTTAAATGACATAGGAGGCCATCCCTGAGAAGGCAGCCACAGTCACCAGCCATCACTGGACACACAGGTGTAAGGAGAGAAAACTGAACAACTTCTCCAAAAGGCAGAGATTCTGATGTTTTAGTCTCGACACATGTCCTCACAGGCCAGGGAGGCTACGGTTCGACAAGCTGATTTACCAACCTCATCTTTTGGGGGAAGGATTAAAAACACACATTTACCTAACTAAAATGTTACTCATAGCTTTTGGCTCTGATTTTAAAGTACAGGGAAATACATAAAATCATTACTGCTGAGCAGAATCTTTGCAGAGATCTGTAGACTCCCCCCTGTCACAGCCCACTGGTAAGGAGGCCCGGGGAGGGGACTGGCCAGCTTTGTCCCCAGGGAATACAGGGTGGGGGACACACCTGATGGCTCATGGTCCCTGAGGCCTGATCTGGATGCTTCAAGCTGCCTTGTGTCCAGTTATGACAATAATACAAAACTGATGAAGGAAGTGAAGGAAACAGAAAAGAAGGAAAGAAATAATATACATAACCACTGGTGATACCCACTATTCATACTGTGACTTATTTCCATTTGAGTTTTCTCTCCCCACACACACATTGTACAAAATTAGAATTCTATTGTACATCAAGGATCTTGCTGTGTCCCTTTAGCGTGACAAGAGGATTTCCACAGGCCACTGAATATTCTTTGAAAATACAGTTTTAATGATCATATAATCTAAGAATGGCATGATGTAACCATCCAGCTATCGCATGAGATTCAGGAGCCTTCCAATTTCCAACTGAGATAAACAAGGCCAGAATGAGTAGCTTCACACATAAATTTACCTTTAATTTTAGTATAAGCTCTTTGCGATAAGATGATTGAGTCAAAGGACATAAACGTTTGTTTCCACAAGGTTGCACACACTGACATTTCCTCCAGTGGGGAGTGAGAGTATCTATCTATCTATCCTCCTATACNTGCAACAAAAAAAAAAAAAAAAAAAAAAGGAAAAGTAAAAAAAGAAAAAGAGAAGAATTATTTTAATTTGCATGTCTGGTTATTTGTGAGGTTCAGCAACTCTCTGTTTATTTGCCTTTCATATTTCTTCAGTGCCAATGAGAGTCTGTGGCAGAATTTTTCCATGTGATGTTAATGTTTTCCTATTGATTTATGACTGCTTTTAGTACAATAGGGATGGATTGGCAGGCAGACAGTGTTACGCCCTGACTTGCCAATTCCGGTGATGGTGTCTGACACACAAGGGACACTAATGGATTTGTGGTCAATTGTATCAATCTTTCTTTCTCCTTATTATACCTTCCTCTGCAAATACAGTGTCAGGGTCCTTCAGCCTGGAATCCAACCCCAGCTTCCCCACTTGCCAACCATGTGATTCTCTTTTTGCCTCAATTTCCTCAATTGAAAATGAAGGATAATGGAGTGCATTTACTACATAAAGTTAGTAACTGGCAGACAGACTCCCCACTGGCCCCCAATTACCCTGTCTCCTGGTGTCCACATGTAACCCCCTCAGGCCCAGCCAGCAAGGACCCAGAACCTGCCCACAGCCAAGGAAGGTGCTTTGAATATATTCCTCCCCCACTGACACCTTTACCACAACCTTGTAAGACAGGTTAGTGTACATGGGACCCAGACAGGCTGTGCCAAGATTCCTAGCCCATGAAAATTGTGAAGTATGAGTCTCTTTTAAGCTGCTAATCTTAGGGATGATTTGTTATGCAGCAGGAGATAACTAATACATGCTATATGTAAAGTACTTCCAATAGTGCCTATGGCAGATTGCAAAAAATAGACTAACATGTTGCCATTCTTCCCATGAAAAGATGGAATCCTTTTCAATGTCCTTACTGTGCTTGACCGTGTGACTTAATCTGACCAAGAGAGTAGAGGCAAACATAATGCAGAAATCTGAAAGGCACCTGCACACTACCGTCCTCCCTCTTGCTACTTACTCTTGGAGCTGTCCTGCCACCGTTTGAAGAAGTCTAGTTGGCTGGAGCCTGCTGGAGCTGCCTTCCTTGTTGCATTCTATGCATGACAGCCAACCACCACAGATGTGTGAGGCCAGCAACTACAGACTCAGAAGTGAGCCCAGCTAAAGAACCACCAGCCATGCCCAAACCTAAATTTCCAACACAACTCATCTGCACAGTAAGTGGGTGTTGGGAAGTTCTGGGATGTTTGTCACGCAGCATGTGATAACAGACAGAGCTGCCATGCTTATTACCCAATATCATCCCAATGATCATGATCTTGGGATCAGTTAAATGGTCACACATAGTTCCTAACACTGCCTTTATGCTTTTGCTTTTTATATTTAACCAATCTATTGAAAACTTATTTTGGTATATGATATTAGGTGAAGGTCTAACTTAACATGTTGCCACATGGCCAATTCTCCCTTCTTCATAAAACTGCAAAACCTTGTTTTTGTAGATTATAATCTAGCACATGTTAGGACATCATTTCTACTGATCATTTCTATTGGTATATTAGCAAATCTTGAACCAAAACCATAGCTGTTTTGTTTTAATTCGGGCCAGGATCTTCTATGTTCTTCTACTGGGACATGCCAAGAGAAATGTACTAATGTGACTAGGTTGCTCAGAAAGGTGCCAGAGAAGAGAGAAGAAAGATAATAGCAAGTATCTATTAGCACAAGTAGGTGGAAGAGGTGGAGTTACTGTTATCAAAGGGATGGCTCCAAGGCCAATTTTTCTCTGTAATTGAAACTAAACCTGTCCCAAGTCTTGAAGTCAGTCAGTGGTAGAATTCCACAAGCTCTTTCTGAGTGTGATGCTAGTCACTAAGAAGGGATGGGCAGGGCGTAAACAAAGGTGATTTGGTGCCTGCTCTCAAAGTGTTCACAGTCCCAGTCAGGAGACAATCTCACATACAAAATCTCTACAGGTTGCATATACAAATCCACAGAAATACAAACTGATAAAATACACAGAACATATAATGGCAAAGGGGAGCTTTGAGGCTCCTGCAGGCAATCACAGAATACTTCCTGGAGGAAATCAGATTTTGAAGAATAAGATTTAGCAAAGACAGGGTATGTGCAAAGGCAGGAAGCAGGAGTAAGTATTTCGTGTACAGTAAGCATATTTACTTGGTGAACATAGAAAGTCCAAATAGGTACACTAAGAAGTTAAGTTTGATGAAGGAGTAAGGATTGATTTGATGAAGGATCCCTTCAGTGTTAGGTCATGAAAGCAAATGAGCAAACAATATTTTCTTAGGTAAGGAGAGTAAGAGACCACAGACCAAGGACCAACCCTCTGCTCTTGAAACAATTTTGTAACATTCCTGGCATGCAGGAGCTGCTCCAAGACTGGCCTATCCCAAGAACTCAGTAAATGGCAGGAGGGGCATGACTCCCAAGGACAAGGCAATGTCAAACCAGGACAATCCCTAGTAGAGGAGGTCCAGGAGGCCAACCAGACCCCAGCTCCTTCACACATCCATCAAGATGTTCCTACCCTTTATTAAATTGGTAAAAAGCAGGTATGAGTACACTAAGAAAATGATTTCTTTATTTTTAAATTATACTGAATATCAGTTTTGATCCTAAAAGCTTAGAAATGAAAACTTAGGAATAAACAGAGCCCTGAGCTATAGGACCTGCTCATAGCCCTAAGGCCATCAAGGGCACAAACCATTCCCTGGTTACTGGCAGATATCACACAGTGGGAAGCAGTGGGTACTCAACCGGCAGAGATCAGAGTGAGCCAAAGGCCTTGACTCTATTGTTCTGAAGGTGCTGACACCTGCTGTTGGGGCTCCATTTGGCCGCCATGTGCCTCAATGCAGAAGCTCCTATATACAACCCCAAACTCTGGGTAATGAGGTTGCAGCCAGGCCATAACCTGTCACCTGTAGCCTGCAGAATAGGGTGTTGGGTCTCAGCCTCAAAGCGCAGGCCTGAGCCAAGAGTGGGGAGCCGTAGGCACCATGGAGAAGGAAAGCAATCAGGAGCCCACCCCTGTCCCCCAACCCCATCCAACCTCAGAAGTGTCCCCAGGAGTGGTGCACTTGATGAGATAAGCCAAAGTCATGGTCACGCCTCGTCTGGATGGCAAGTCTGTCCAATTTCCCGCGGTACCATCATGCTTATAATGGTAATCATAAGCTGGAACCAAAGCTGGAAATACATTTTGTTTATATATAAAAAGGGCAAATTCCCAGAGTAACAAACTGTTTAATACAATTTTTTTCTGTGCCATACTCTTGTTCATTTTCAGAGGAATATTACTCCTCTGATTCTTCAGGAAAACATCCCCTTTCTTTTAATCAGTAATACTTTCTTTTTTCGAGACCCAATAGTGCTTTTCCTCAGTTTGCCCTTCCTCAAAAGAAGAAGACTGATCCAGACCCTGAGCTTGCTAATAGATAGATTATGTGGATTTCCAAAGGTGTCTGGTGCTCATTCTCACATTCTCCTAGGTGCAGAGCTAGTGGGGACAGTCCCAAAACTACAGGACCTGTCCAGCATGAGGCAGCCTTCTCCCCAGCCAGCTGTCATCCATGGCTGAGATGATTCTACATCCACTCCCTCTCTCTCTGATATAGTCAATCAAGGGGGCTCCCAAGAAACTACGATCCCCCTCCTGCACTGCCATGGGGCTCAGTCAACCTCTCCACATCTCCCTATCCAAAAGTACCAGCCCTTGTCCTTCTGGTCAACCCAGTCATTTTCTAAGAATATAGTCAGAACAGACTAGAAAGTTGGGGTGGAAAGGAAATGGAAAACCACCCCTGGGCTGTGGCGGGGTGAATTGTATAACAATCCCTATACAATTGCTAGTGTGATATTTCCTGGGGGAGGACAATGAGTCGCATCATTTTCCTGCAGCCAGGCAGTCTGCTCCAGTAGGTGAAGGGAGATGGGTCAGTTCCAAGAACTTTATAAAATATTTTTCACTGTTACTGTAAGATAGCCTCATCTCTTGAGGTTTCTTAGGTATACTATTTTAATCAAACTGGAAGTTGCCCACTAGGTTATGTGAGAAATTTCATGAAGAGAAAGGAGTTCTCATCCCTAGCCCCTAAGAGACTGGAATGCAGAGTTGGGCAAGGCCAGGAGGTAGCAAAGCCAGGTGCCACAGAGAGCTGGCTTTTTCCTGTGAGCCCCCACGCATCAAAGTCCTTGGACCAGGAAGCCCATTGGCTCCCAGCCCATGCTCTGTGCTGGGGAATCCAACCTGTGTGCAGTGATTCTTGTATCAGCACTACTCATAATTCATTACTTGACTGGATAAGTCAGTTCACTCTGTTAGGATAAATGCCATTACCTACATTAATATGCCCATACTTCATTAAAGGCTGTAAAGTGATCCACTTTCTAATCTTAAGTATAAACACCTAAAGATGCTTTCAGACCAAAAGTTTAATTCCAAAAATATGAAACAATCCGTGTGTCAGTTGCAATTCTTAAATTCCATGTTGAACTAGGCTCAAGTCATTAACACATTTGAGAAATTTAGCAATCAAAAAAAGATTATTAGGATTCTTCTTAGCTAACAATTCAGATACAGAAGAACTAAAGATTCTGGCTGACACCACCAATCTAGGTCACTGTCCCCTCTTTTCCAATTAATACGCAGTTGGTGGTAAATAAAACTTAGAAGTCAGTCTTCTATGAGCTCTAAATTGACATGAAAAAAAGCTAGCCAGCTTTTCAGTTATTTTCTGATCTCTTTCTAGTTTTCATTTAATGGAAAACTTGTCAAGTTACAACTTTTGTATGTGCCTCACTCCAGAGCATTTATTTTCTACAAATGGGATTTTCTCAAGACAATAACTATCCTGACAACACTGAGCTGATTGCAAGAAATCTATTTTTACCTATTTTCATGGGTGTTGGACATGCCTGACACTACCCTATTTTGTAAACTTATTGCCTTGTTCTCTGTGATCTTTGTGATAAATGTATTGTCACAGAGCACCCTACTGACTATCCTTTATTTCCCTTTATTTTATAAATGCCAAGTTTATTTAACTCCTACTGTCACAGAAGTTTGTCAGCCAAATATAATAGTTAAGACTGTGTTCTAAAACAAGGTGTATGCCAATATCAATAAATCAGAAAACATGAGTTGGTTCTCAAATTTTTTAATAATCCAAAAGTATCTTACCCCACAAGGAGTGAATTCTTCATTTGGTATATTTTTTAAGCTGTGGTAAAATACATATAAAACTTACCATCTTCACCATTTTTTTAGTATATGGTTCAATAATGTTAAGTACATTCATACTGTTGTACAACCAATCTCCAGAACCTTTTTCATTTTGCAAAATTGAAAATCCACACCTATAAGACAACTTTCTTCCCCCCCCTCATCAGATTCCACCCTGGCAACCAGCATTCTACTCTCTATCTCCATAAATATGACCATTCTAAGTACCTCATATAAGTGAAACCACACAGTACTTGTCCTTTTGCTGATTTCAGTTAGAATAATATTCTCAAGGTTCAACCATGTTGTAGCATGTCAGAATTTCTTTCCTTTTCAAGGTTGAATAATATTCCATTGTTTGTATATGCCACATTTTGCCTACCCATTCATCTGTTGATGGGCACCTGGGTTGCTTCCTCTTTTGGGCTGATGTGAATGTGGGCAGCAAATTAACATCTCTGTGAGTCTCTGCTTTCAATTCTTGTGGATGTATACCCAGAATTGGAGTTACTGGATCATATAATAATTCTGCTTAATGTTTTAAGAAATTCTCATGCCATTTTTCATTTGGTGTTTTTTAAATAATACAATTAGATAGTTTGAGAGGGCAAGTGATGGTCAACTCAGTTGCAAGTTCTTGGAACCATTAAGAATTCCATCATTATTAGGGTGCCTGGCTGGCTTAGTTAAGTGTTTGATTCTTGATTTCGGCTCAGGTCATGATCTCACGGTTTGTGGGACTGAGCCCCACATCATCAGGACTCCACTGAAAGTGCACAGCCTGCTTGGGATTCTCTCTCCCTCTCTATCTGCCCCTCCCCCATTCAATGTCTCTCTCCTCTCTCTTTCTCAAAATAAATAAACTTTTTTAAAAAAGATTCTCATCACTATCTCTTTAGCAAAGCAATCTTTCTTTCTGGAGTATGACCTCTTGTGTCCCCACTGCAGGCAACGTTTGGGCAAATAGTGCCTGCAGCTTACCTGGGAAAAAAGAAATTCCAGTTAACTAGAATGCTTTACAAAAAAAACAGTAATAGAATTCTAATATACAGTTTCTGATCCTCTTGATAGTTTTGGAAAACAATGAAGACTAGGAAATTCTAGCTAAAAGTGATAACTTGAGGTACAGCTGGGTGGCTCAGTAGGTTAAGCTCCCAACTCTTGATTTTGGCTCAAGTCCTGATCTCATGGTTGTGAGATCAAGCCCCACATCAGGCTCCACGCTGAGCATGGAGTCTGCTTCAGATTCTCTCTTCCTCTCTTCCTGCTCCTCTCCAACTTGTTCTCTCTTTCTCTCTCTCTGTCTCTCAGAATAAATAAGCATTCAAAATGTCAAAAAAAAAAAAAAGGTGCTAACTTGACCTTCTCCATCTCTCTTCTCCCTTGAAAGCTCACAGGTGCAGATGCACAAAGACAAGGAGATGGGGAGGTGTGACCATGGGTAAGAGGGTACAACACATTTTTAGAAACGCAGACATGGACACAAAGGAGTGACCAAGCTGGCAGGTGCAGGGAGGGGGAGCTGAGGAGGTGGAAATGGATCCCCCTGAAAAACTGGAGAGTCTGTGTAGGGTCAAAGCTACCAGGTGTTAGGAAGGCAGGCTGCAGGGTGGAGCAGGATGAATAGGGATGTTTCATCTGGACCTAAATCCCTGCACCTATCTCATGAAGCCGCAAAACCACACACACACACACACACACACACACACACACACACACACACACCCCAGAAGCATCCTGAAGACTAATCCCACGTAAGGTCCAAAGACCCAGGGCTGTGAAGAGAGCTGGGTGCAGGGACTGACCTTGGCTGGGCTGGAGGGAGCTGCTTAGGGGATGGGAGTGTTCTAAAAATGGGTTGTGGTGCTGGTTCCACAACCATGTAATTTACTAAAAAATCATCAAATTGTACACTTACAATGAGTGGACAGTATGGTTTGTAAATAAACCTCAAGAAAACTTAGATAGACAGACAGATATAACCAAAATACCAAGATACCATCAACTGACAAGTTTTAATTTTTTTTCTCCTGCGACCTGGTAGAATATGAATCTGAGCACAAGATAAGGTCAGTTATAAAACTTAAGGAATGATTACCATAGGTGGTAATCCACTTCTGGGTACACACCCAAAAGAACTGAAAGCAGGGACTCAAACAGATATTTGTACACCCATGGTCACAGCAGCATTGGTCACAAAAGCTGAAACGTTCAACACCTGTATGTCCATTAGCTGATGAATGCATAGCCAACAGGTGGGCTCTACACACAATGGAATGTTATTAAGCCTTAAGAAGGAAGGAAATTCCGACACCTGCTACATACAGCCTGGATGAACCTTGGGGACCTTATGCCAAGTGAAAGGAGCATGTCACCAAAGGATTACTACTGTATGATTCTACTGAAATGAAGTTCTTATAATTGTAAAATTCATAGAGACAGACAGTAGAATGTGATTCCCAGGGGCTGGGGGCAGGGAGGGGACAATGAGGAGTTAGTGCTAAGTGGATGCAGAGTGTCAGTTCTGCAAGATGAGAAAGTCCTGTAAATGAGTGCTCGTGATAATAGCTGCCCAACAGTGCAAATGTACTTCATGCCATGGAACTGTGCACATAGAAATGGTTAAGATGGTAAATTTTATGTTATGGGTTTTTATAGCAAAATAAAACAAAATTAATAAATAATATCAAGGTTTTTTCACCCCAAAAAAAAGAATCACAGAAAACAAAGCTAGCTAAGACACTTGGAAGCGGCTGTCCTGGGGCTGAGGCTGGGGGTGCATAGACACAAAGGTGAAGCAGCGGCGGCTGTTTTCATTACCAGCTTCTCAGCACTATTTGACTTTAACTCTGTTGTGCACTGGGTGGATTTTTTAGTATTAATTTTAAAACATAATGGGGAGCAGCGAAGATGAAAAGAAAAGCAAGTCGAGGAAGCTGCACACCAATAAGCCCAATGTCAATCATAGACCAGATCGTGGTTGGAGGGGTGGGGGATTGGATTATCTGGGCAGCAGGCTCGTGAGTACTCAGGAAGGAAGTGCCAGGCAAATTCATCTTGTTTTCTCTTTTAATAAGGTTACGAGATTGGCATATTAGAAGAATGCTAAGCAGATGAGGACATTTATTTCAGCAAGATGTTAACACACTAGGGCTAGCACAGCCACCCTCTGCATGGCCTAGAGAGACACAGGCGGGGATTCAGGGCACAAAGCCCAGCCACACCTGGATGAATGATGGGTACTCGTTTAACATCAGGAGAATTACAACATCCAGCCTGTGTCCTCAAAAGTAGGACACCAGGGGCACCTGGGTGGCTCAGTCAGTTGAGCGTCTGATTTCGACTCAGGTCATGATCTCACAGTTCATGACACGCATCGGGGCTGACAGCAGTGAGTCTGCTTGGGATTCTCTGCTTCCCATTCTCTCTTTCCCCCTCCCTGCTCACTCTTTGTCTCTCTCTCAATATAAATAAACATCAAAAAAAAAAAAATAGTAGTAGGATACCAAACTAAGATCAGATCATCGCCCCAAGCTAGAATGCTAACTTGCAAAGTAAACAGATGCTACAAATGTTTTGCATTTTAGTAACACTTCATAAAATGCCATGAATAACAGACCACAGAGATAAAGGAAGAAAGCATGGGGTTTTAGGTGACCATCACCATGACCTAAGGCAATAGGCTATGTGGTCAGGAGCTTCCCAGATCACAGTGGAGACAGTCCACCTCTTGCCCCTCCCAGCTGGTCCAGAAGCACAAGATACCCAGCAACCACCAGATGAAAGCTGGGTGATAAGCCTTTGGAAGTATGAGTAGAACAAAAAGCTTTGCAGGGAATAGGGTGCAGATGTGGTCTCCCACTTGGAGGACGTTACTATGGGAAGGGGAGTAAGGACATTTCCTAATTCTACAGGAAGACTCGGATAAGTAGAATAGTGTACAAAATTAGTTATTTCTTCCTGATAATGGAGCCTGTACTGTGGTGAGCTCCCCATCTCTGGCTCCAGGAGACCAAGTACCCATGAATACCACTGAAGGAAACCTTCAGCAGAGGGGTGATTTAAAATGAACCAAAATACCTCCTAATACCATATCATAAGAAATACAGTAGCAATGAAAAGACCAGTGGACAGGGGCACCTGGTGAGCGTCCAACTTCGGCTCAGGTCATGATCTCATGGTTCGTGGGTTCGAGCCCCACGTCAGGCTCTGAGCTGACTGCCAGCTCAGAGCCTGGAGTCTGTTTCAGATTCTGTCTCTCTCTCTCTCTCTCTGACCCTCCCCTGCTCACGCTGTCTTTCTCTCTCTCTCAGAAATAAATAAAACATTTAAAAAAAAGAAAGAAAGAAAAGACCAGTGGACATTTACTAAGTTTACACCAGAGCTGGGCAATGCAGGGTGTTCTTTAAATGCATCTTTACTGTGTAATTCTGTGATTCCTGAACTTTATGGTCCATTGTACATATAATCTGCAAACCAAAACAATAAGTAAATAAAGATATTTTTTGTAAATCATGAATTCTTTAGGGTGACAATCATATCTAAGTGATTTTCAAACTTCTTTAAATTAAAAAAGGAAAAGTTTATCAGTTTAAATGAGAAACTAATTGCTTAATACTAACACTTAATTAATACCCATCAAGCTTCTTCTTTTCGAGACATATGATATAGCTAACAATCAGGTTCCCATGAAGTAGACATTTCCTTCGTGCCATGGGATCTTGGATTACTGAAGCTAGATTAGGCCAGGCCTTGCTCCTCCCAATACTGATGAACTGCTAAGTTCATTCATTTATTCAACATATACTTACTAAGTGCCAGGCATTGTTCTATGTGCTGGAGAGTCGGTTATAAACAAGACAGATGCCATGTGGTCACCAAGAAACTAGGGGAAACAAGTACTACACAATACAGGAGGAAGCGACAAGACAGATCACACAGAGACAAAAAGAACGCAGGGGGTAGAGGCTGAGGGCTCCTTTAGGCTGGGTATGCAGGAAGGGGAGCTTTGAGAAGGAACAGGGCAGGGATGGGGGGCACCAGCAGGGGGCACACCAACCGGCTATGTGAGGGTCTGGAGCTCCAGGTGGAGAGGGCAACGACTCCTGGAGGAGGGAAAATCTGGTTTGAGGATCAGGAAAAATAACACGAGTCAGGGAAAGCCACAGGAGGGCCAGATCCACCCAGGAGGAAAGAGAAAGGGTGGAGAGGAAGGGAAAGAAAGCACTGAGAGAATCTACACAGGGGAATGATGAGGTCTGATTTATATTTTTGTAGGGATTACTCTGGATGTTGGACAGGCAGGGAAGACAGTGAAGGGACTAGCAGGGAAGATGCAGAGCCCCCAGGTGAGCTACAGATGCAGAGCCCCCAGGTGAGCTACAGATGAGTCCTTAGGCAAGAAGCAGGGGCTCAGCCCAGAGGGGGAGCCCCAGGATGGGGAGATGGAAGCAGACTTGGGTGTATCCTACAGGCAGAGGTGAAGGGCAAGGGTGAAGGAAAAAGAGGAATCAAGAATGCCTCTTAGGCTTCTGACATGAATGATGGACAAGTGGAGAAGCCATTTTTTGGAGATGTACCCAGACCAGTCTCCCAGCCAAAGTTCAAATCCAAGCAGTTACCAAAACAGTAACTGCCAGACCTGTGGTTTGTTCATCTCCCACTAAATGACGATGGACAAGGGCAGAACATCACTCACCACGGAGAATAAATGTCCAGAATAAGTATGATCCCACTTGTAGGGAAGCACCTCCACTAAAATGCTAAGGATAAAAACCCCACCTGAGCATTCAGTGGGAGCACAGTGTGACATGCAGGTTAACAAGGATGCTTTTGAAGGCTGTGGTGCCTTGGTGGTTGGTCTGTCCCAGTTACAGGCACTCCCTGAGGCTGTGTCAGAGGGATTAAATGCAGGAGAACACAGTGAAACCACCAGTTTCCTGCTATTATAACATCACTCCTTATAGGACCATACACGTTACCCTTAAGATTTGAAGTT
Source organism: Crocuta crocuta (assembly GCF_008692635.1). Taxonomy (NCBI): domain Eukaryota; kingdom Metazoa; phylum Chordata; class Mammalia; order Carnivora; family Hyaenidae; genus Crocuta; species Crocuta crocuta. Next base: position 8,025,590 of record NW_027529641.1, on the reverse strand, counting down.
GAACATCAGTAGCCTAGATTATGACCACCCACAGCCAGGCATGGAAGGAACTGTCCAGCTCTGCTCTACTTCCAGACTGCTCATTCTGCAGTGTGACTCATCAGCCCCCAAATACACTCTGCCTGGGAGCCTGAGTGGCTCAGTCAGTTGAGCATCTGACTTCTTGCTTTTGGCTTGGGTCATGATCCCACAGTCATGGGATCTAGCCCCAAGTCCAAATCCATGTCAGGCTCTATGTCAGGCATGGAGCCTGCTTAGGATTCTCTCTCTCTCTCTCTCTCTCTCTCTCTCTCTGCTCCTCAATCCTGCTCTATCTCTGTCTCTCTCTAAAAAAATACACTAAGCCTGTTTCTGCCCACCCATCTACGTGGGGGTACCAACATCCCACTGCCATTCTTCACTCTCCATTGGACAAACCCCATCTATCTATCATTCATGGATCTGGCTCTCCTCCTTCCTGAAGCCCCTTCTGATTGCTGCTGCCTCCAAAACATTCACCTGTATCCAGATGCTGTCTGAACCACCACCTAGAGATCCCCATCAGAGCAGACTGTTCACTGCTCCTTCTTATGTGTAGAGATGGCACGTGCTACACAGAACGCAAGCTGTATGAAAGCCAAAACCACCACTGCATTGCTTTTATTGCCCCCAAAGAACCCAAAACAGTGCTTCTTAGCACTGAGAGCACCCCCTCATCCCACATACATACACACAATACTGATTAGCTGGTGGAAGTTTACAAAGTTGTGAAGCCATAAATATTTCTAAGTGTATATTGAACATAACTGAGAAATTCCAATCTGGCAAATATTCATTTTACAAGGTGGTCCTTGAGGTGGGATCTGATCTGCAGTGCTGGACCACCAATCATGCTCAAAAGTGAGCAATGAATACAAAGAAAAACAGATAAATAACCCAGATGGACATCTGCAGATTTGGTTAATTAGTAAAGCTCAATCATGTCTGAAGTTTTTCCTCAATTATTTTTTGGATTCTTTTTTTAAACTTGTTTAAGTTTATTTACTTATTTTGAAAGAGAGAGAGAAAGCATGAGCAGGTGAGGTGCAGAGATAAAGAGAGAGAAAGAGAATCCCAAGAAGAATCCGAGCTATTAGCACAGAGCCCAACATGCGGCTCAATCTCATGAAACATGAGATCATGCATGACCTGAGCCAAAATCAAGAGTCAGATGCTTAACCGACTGAGCCACCCAGTTGCTCCTGGATTCATTTTTATTAAGCTTCTGAATATTATTTTAAAATACATCCTAATCATTGGCGCATAAATACATCATTTAAAAAAGAATTTTATGATGATTAAATCTGTTTTTGAAGCTCCTGAATGTGTAGAGTTTCTTACTTAACCCTAATTTGGGGGGTGGGTGGCTACAGCAACTGTTAAGCTATGCAAAAAAGGTATAAATACCAATTTTTTAAAAAAGTTCTTCTAGCTTAATGTAATACCTTTCACAGAACCAGCTCAAAGGCCATTTGAGCAATCCTTCATGGCTAAATGCTGGGAGACATTTTCCCCCTAATTCTCAGGAATGAGGCTGGTCCTCGAGGTGGGTGAGGGAAGAGGGCCCATCACAGCCACCACCTCCCACCCCATTGCAACTGTCTCCCTTCCAGAAATTCTGACGCCTGCTACAACATGGACAAACCTTGAGGACGTCATGCGAGGTAAAATCACCCAGGCACAAAGTGACAAATACTGTACGATTCCACTAATTGAAGGTTCTGAGAGTCGTCAGATTCTTAGAGACAGAAAGCAGAATGGTGGTTGCCAGGGGCTGGGGCGGGGAGAATGCGGAGTTAGCGTTTAATGGGAACAGAGTTTCACTTTGGGAAAAATGAAACGAATTCTGGAGATGGGGAGTGGAGATGGTCGCACAAGAGCACGAATGTACTTGACTATATACTTAAAAATGGTTAAGATGTAAATTTTATGTGTATTTTACCACAATTAAAATGTTTTAAAAATTGAAAAAGGGGTCTCCCTTCCAGCCCCAAAAGGGCTGCCTTCAACACATACCTCCCAGAGGGAACCCAGCAGGGCCCTTCCGGAGCCCCCAGCTGCAGTCAGGAACCCTCCTGGAAAAAATACCCCCTCTGTACTTGCTACCATTGAATTCCCTTTACCACCGCGGATGCACTTTGCTCTCACTTTGCACTTTTCCAAAATCAATGCCCTTGGGTACTCAGAAGTAAGAGCTAAAACCACAGATTTCCTGTAAGCAGCAGGGATTTGATATTATGTATGTTCAACACAGCTTTAAAAACCATAGAATGGATTTCTTTAAATCACTAAGAAGAGCCTAAGACAAGATCAAAGAATGGATGCTGAATTAAATAAACCTTCACAAACATACCACAGAAAATTACAACGTGCCCATGAACTCTGGCAGAATAGGGCAAAGCCCAGCGGGTGGGGGTTGAGGGGTGCCAAAGGACCACCACCATTGTCATGTTGGCTGCTTTCCGGTGCACTGAATTCACAGTGGGCCCATCTGGGTCTGTGCGCCCTTTACCCAGGGTGCACGTCACTTGTGAGCAGATGAATGTGTTCTCAGGCTTCATCTCCAGACACCTGCCCACCAGCAACTTTGTAAACTTCACATCAACTCACTGCCACCCTCTCACATACTTCCTCCCCCCTCCTGCAGGTCAATCCAGGGGTATCAAACACCTGTCACCAGGGCCGCTGGCCCCTCCCCTCAGCCATGGCTGCTAACAGACCATGTGGAAGCCTGGATGCACCTCAAAATCCTTCTCCATCCTTCCAGAAACTGCTGGAAGCCACAATCAAATGATGAGCATTGGCAGACAAAGTGACTGATACTGAAAAATGCCTTCCTTTGACCCTGTTGTTGGAGTAATTCATTGCTTGATTGCTAGTTAGTGTTCATTTCTTGGTACCAAATCACCGTTAAAACTCATTCTAGCTCACACAGTCATCAGACAAACATCATACCTTGTTTTTACATTAGCCACCACTGTTGGGTGTGATCTTATAATGTCATAAAATACTGGCTGCTGTTCTTTGGCCCCCAGTGACTGCCTCTGGAAAGTAAGCAAGGGGAGGGTGGTGGAATTACTCTGCAATTTCCTGAATTTTGCTGGCAGAGCTCAGCCCACTGCAGTGGATCTCAACAGGTGCTGCACAGAGCCCAAAAGGATCTAGAAAGAGGTTCAGGGTCCTCCAAGGTGGGGGGTGGTGGCAAAGGGAGAGGGCGTGAGCCCCAGACCCCCGATCTCATCCAGATCACCTCCATATTCACATTTCATGAAAGCAAACTATTTTAAGCTTTTTATGGGAAGAAAAGGCTCAGCTGTCAACAGAAAAAAATCATTTCCCAATTGCTGGGTGAAACATCATACACAGAGGGCACATACTGATGTGAAAATCTCCATCAAGCATTTCTCTTGACAGCCCAGGGGCCTCTGCAGCTGCAGGAGCAGCGAGAAGGATCCAGTGTGTGCTACTGGATCCCAGGGTCTGAGCTGTGCTGGACAAGTGGAAAGGACCGGAGAGTTGTGCTGCAGGAAGAAGGCAGAGGCCCTGGGGGCAGTGCCTCCTTGACAGCACTGCTGAGGAGCTGGTCTTTTGCAAAAGGAAGGGAAACTGCCAACCACGAACGAGAGTGGGCTTGGAAAACAGCAGTGACAGAATGCAGGGGAAACACGAAGGACAGAGGGAGCAGAGGCAGACAACAAGTGAAGGCACAGGCTGGGGACAGGGTGAGCACCCGGGGGCGGGGGAGTGGGGCAGACAGCAAGGCAAGGGGAAGAGGGCCGAGAGACTCAGGGAGCACAGAAGCAGGAGCTTTGAAGAAACAGAAGGACTGGTGGTTTACTAGTAACAAAGGAAGCGCCAGGCCTCTGGTGGCCACCACCTGGTTGCCCACCCAGCATAACCTGCACAGCAGAGAAGCGGCCAAGGGTCCCCAGGGTCACCACAGACACAACAGCAAGACAGCAGGCTGTCCCAGAGGGGCTGCACAGTGTTTCCACTCAATGCCTTCTTCTGAAAAGAAGAGCTCCCACCCAGCTGCGCACACACTTGCACATATGCTAGAACGGGCAGAGGTTCAGGGGCGCTGCTGCAGGCAACAAGGTAGGGACCAGAGGGCCCAGGCCATGGGCACAGTATTCTTCTGGTTGGGGCAATTCCAGCAGTCAGTTGCTGAGGTTAAGAAGCCCTAGCGAGGCCACTTCTAAGCAGGAATGGACCTGATACAGCACAAAGGGCAGCACAAGATGGGAGCCTTGGACAGTGGGGACAGGTGTGCATGCTCTGCAGACAGGAGAAACGAGGCACAGGCAAACACAGGGCCAAGGAGCACCGCATAACAAAAGCGGGACCTCAGAAGGGCCAGGTGCGGCTGGAGCTGAGTGGAACAGCCGTTTAATTGTGCTCTATTTTTTCCCCAAGAACTGCAAAACAGGGATCATAAGTGACCCTGGTATTCACAATTTATAGAACAGCCTTCTTCGGATGACACCATCTCTGGAGACAGCTCAACGGCTAAAGCCATGCCCCGTAATCTAATTCCCCCAGTGTCAGTGTGACAGTTCAGCAAAGGATGTAAGAGGAGGAGAAACGTCTCTGGAAGGGCAGCTGTTGAAGATCCAAACCCACCTTGAACATGTCACCAAATGATGACTGCTCTCAACAAGGAATCTCTGGCTTCAGAGTATACACACACACAGAGACACACACATATGAGTGCCCCAATACACACACGAATATACATGCACACACACACAACACACACAAATACACATGCATACTCACACAAAACACACACAACACAAATACACACACGTATATGCATAAATACATACACACATATATACATACATGCACATACACACATACACATATATACATGTATATGTATGTAAACACACCCATGCATATACACAAATATGTACCTATACACATACAAATATACACCTGTATATACACATACATATATATAAGCATACATATATAAATACACACACCCATATATACATGCATATACACATACATACACATATACGTGTAAACATATATACACATACAAATACACACCTATATATATACACATATATATACGTATACACACATATATACAAATACATCCATATATACACATACAAGTACACTCATACAAGTACACTCATATACATACATGCAAATAAGCACACACATACTCACACATAAGAATCCTTTTTTCTCTATTTTTTAAAGATTCCAGGGTTACAAGCACTTCTACAAGCACTTACACATGATTATTAGAAAGGAAATAAGAATGCATTGTAGGGGCGCCTGGGTGGCTCTGTCAGTTAAGCATCTGACTCTTGGTTGCAGCTCAGGTCATGATCTCATGGTTCATGAGTTGGAGCCCTGCGATGGGGCCTGCACTGTCAATTTGGGATTCTGTCTCCCTCGCTCTCTGCCCCTCCCCCATTTGCTCTCTTTCTCTCTCTCAAAATAAATTTAAAAAAAATTTTTTAAACACGTTACAAATATCTGTTGAAGGCAGTCTGCCCTCTTCTGCAGCTGAATGTCAGCATCTCTTTCCCTGGAAAAATCCGTAATACTTCAAGCAAATTAAGAAAGCCAACATTGGGGCACTTGGGTGGCTCAGTCAGTTAAGCGTCCAACTCTTGATTTCCTCTCAGATCATGATCTCATGGTTCCTGAGTTCAAGCCCCACATCAGGATTCTCTTTCCCTCTCACTCTGCCCCTCCCCTGCTCGCTCGCTCTTAAAATAAATAAATAAAATTAAAATTAAAATTAAAAAGAAGCCAGCATCATCAGACTGGGAGGCATTCCTTTAGGGGAAATGCTGAAGCCACTGTAATCCTGTACTGCTCAGCATGTCCTACTCCGTGCTCCCCGCCACCTGCTACAGGAGGTCACTGAAACAATGGCTGTGTGTGCAGAGTAGAGGACACACAGACAGGAAGGACACAGCACTGCAGAAGGCATCCCTTCTCAGACACAGGGCTTCCAGGCCCTCGCAAGGAGGGACAAGGAAGTGCCATCGTGGACAAAGACGAGGCCACCGAGGGGGGCCACGGCCACTAGGAAGCTTCCCCCATGTGAAGGCATCCAGTGGGGCCAGATTTTCCAATACTGCAAAAGAACTCAAAATCCATATTTTACTATGAAGTCTCCCAGGTTCTAAGTGTTAGGAAATAATTAAACATTTTTAAACACTAAGTGCACTACATAAAACACATCTGGGAGTGGCAGATGGGCATCTGTGGGTCTTGGTTTATGAAACAAAAGCTATCCTTCTGTGTTCAGGGTGAACAGGAAAATACATGTTAAAAAAAAAAGAAAGAAAGAATTGTCAGAAAGACTTCTATATTGATTGATGCTGCAAAGAAGCACGAGCTGGCTTCAGTTGAGAGCAGGAAATGTAAGTGCCCACCTGAGGCTCACAGCAGATTGACCTCAGGGTGTCAGCGGAGCCCACAGTTCTTGTCTCCCTGGGTGAGCGCTCGTGCTCCAGTGGTCATTCATGACAACACGACAACCTCAAGACCACAAGGGCCCAGCAGGCTCCCAGAGTCCATCTGTGATGGGCTCACAGCTTCCATATGCTTCTGAAAGGGGCCCCAGACCTCAAGAGGGGTTAAGTGTTACTGCCTTCATTCACACCATCATCTAACAAATGGATGAGAAACCTGAGGTCCAAGGGCTTCTATGCCTGGTTCAAGACCACCCAGCACATAGAATGGTCAGGACCAAACACAGGGCTCCCACGTCAAGGCTGCGTCTCCTGGTTGACAGTACTGACAACCTTTCTTCTTTAATGTTTATGTATTTATTTTTGACACACACACACACACACACACACACACACACAGATCATGAGAAAGGAAGGGGCAGAGAGCTAGAGAGAATCCCAAGCAGTCTCTGTACTATCAGTGGGTCTCAACATGAGCCTCAAACTCACAAACTTTGAGATCATGGACCTGAGCCGAAATCAAGAGTTGGATACTTAACCAATGGAGCCACCCAGGTGCCCCGACAGTACTGACAACCTTTAAACACCTGGACCCTGGGCATAATTAGGACCTCAAAGAAAAATGCTGTGGTCCATGAAAAAAACTCACTTCTCTTCCATCTGCCCTAATTAGGGGCAAACTCCAGCTGTTAAAGAAATCACAGCAAAGACCTATATCATATAAAGACCAGTGCCCACCCCACTACTTCACTGAAACTTTCAGGGAAAGTCCAAATCACCACGCTCAGAACTGGTGGGTAGAGAAAGAAGTTGCCAATGATTCCAGGAAGCTGCCAAGGACAAACCATCTATACTTGTTTCCCTTGATGTTGGAGCCTTGGGTCACAGTCATCAGAATCCTCAAGCAGCAAAACAAGGGCTGTATGGGGTTGAGGCTCCCACTCCCATCCCAGTGTCCTAAATCTAAGATGGAAAGGGCTGGCTGTGCATGGCCACCAGTGCTTAGAGCCCGCCATGGTCCCTGTCCTCCAGGGCTCAGTAGCCCATAGATGGCTGTGACCCTAGTGGCCAGGGGCTCTGGGAACACACCCAAATGCAAGTGCTGCCCGTGACCAGATACAGATGGCCCAGCCTGCAGGCCTAGGTCCACCACACCTAAGACCACCACCTTCAGTTAGCACCACCCCAAAAAACAGTCAGCACCAACACTGACCACCCCAGTGTGGTCAGCAGGCCATGGCCACCATCAGTATTCTCCAGATCCCTGATATGCATTCACTCCTTCACTGCAAACTGGCTTCTGCCCCCCCAACTGACCAGGACATCCCCCTTGTGGAAGGGAAGGGGTGTCACCTAGTCCCCAAGCTGTCCCTTCCCATCCAGTCACCACTTCCTGCTGGCTTTTCCTTCAAAATTTCACAAGGGGCTGATTCATCAGCCAATATGCCAGCCAGCCAGCTGGTTACCAGGTAAGGAAAACTTCCCAGCAGCCTGGCTGCCCAGCACCCTTCCAATACAACCCAAAGGAAAAAGCATGTAAAAAAGGTAGCCAGGAAAGCACAGGACTGAGCACCAGAACAAGCCAGGCCATCCTAATGCTGTCAGCTCAGGGCTGGCAAGTGCCATCATTTCTGTCATCCAGCTGGGAGGGACAACCCTCCTGGGCCAGGGCACCAGAAATAGTCCACAGGGATGAGCCTTTCAGTAAACACAAGCTTTTTCTCAAACAAAACACAAGTGATTACATTCCAGCTTCGTGGTTAGGTCCAATCTTTCTGGCCATTCCCACCCCAAGAATCTATACGTCGTGGTACTAAACATGGACTTGGGTGTCCCTAAACCTCCTTGACCACACAGTTCAAAGTCATCTCGCAGGGGGGTGATTTATGTAGACACCTGGTCCCATTCATTATACGCTGATTTTTCCTCATTTTACTTTGGAAGGAAACCCGTTTTCCCATTATAGAGGCATCTCCCTGTTATTATCCTAGAGAATCCTGTAAGCCCTAAGTTGTACAAACCAGAATAGAATCTGACCCTCCACAAAGAGCACAGGTTCATGCCAAAATACGCCAACACACACACAGCATTTAACAGAGAGGCAGTGTGGGGGTGACAAGTGTGGTCTGGGGGCCAGCCTGTGCCTTCAGTGCTCACATGCATGATGCCAATGATAACTACTGCTTGTGAAGACCGTGCTGGGGACTGATAAGGCTCTGAGGCCAGCACCAGGCTCACAGCAGGCAAGCTCTACATATTATTGTTATTACCGCTGAGCTGAGCAGGAAAGCGCACCCCACGATGGCTCTCCCACACAGGGAGAGGCTCACAGGGCTACTGGGTTCACATGGGGGCTGGAAAAGGTGCCACGCTCCACTCGGCTCTGTCGGCAACCACCGGCAGTCCCAAACTCAGACCAGGATGTGGAGGGCCCATCCGCTCCAGCCTCTGTAGAACACAATTAACTTTAAGGTCTGAAGCTGACTCTAAGGCAGACAGAAGGCACAGCCAGAGCAGAGAGAGGGGACTCCAAGGCAAGATGCAGTCCTAGATGTTCAAACAGAGAGAAAACAAAGAGAAGGCAGCTTCTTTGAACGGTCCACACTGTCCCCTAGAGGAGGAGACAAAGCCACCATGGAACAGAATGGGAGTCCTGAGAGACTCGTTAGCACTCTGGATGCCTTTTCCTACCTTCCACCCACCCTAGCCAACCATCTAACCTCTACTGGCATGTCTTCCAGGCTCCAGGAAAACTAGATCCAACAGAAAGCTGAACTGACCCATGGTGACAGGTGTCCTATTTCACTTCTCAGTGCTGTCCCTGACCAACAGTGGGCATCTGTCTCCTATTCACATTAATACCCATCCATGAGATAATAGTCCATTAAGAAATACTCACAGACAAGATAATCCTATTTAGGGAAAATGGGACAGATCTGCAAATGAAAACAAACTTACAAAATGTCAAGGGATGATTGTCTGAAATTTAGAGGCATAGTACATAAAAATTTTACATAGTAAATTATACTGTTCCAGATCAGACTTCAGCTCTGTTATTTTTACAGCTAAAATCTGCAATTCTTTTTATCCTAAAGTAATATTTTTAAATGAAACTGGTCATGCCTGGGTGGCTCACTTGGTTGATCATCTGACTCTTGACTTTGGCTCAGGTCACGATCTCACAGTTTGGGAGTTAGAGCCCCACNAGATCACTGGCAGTGCAGAGCCTGCTTTCCCTCTCTCTCTGTCCCTCCCCCACTTGTGCTCACTTAAAAGTGCTCGCTCTCTCTCTCTCTCTCTCTCAAAATAAATAAATAAATGTTTTAAAAAATAAAAGTAAAATGAATCTGGTTTTTTACACCATGGGTTAATATTTTGAAAAAGCATTTTATGTATTATAGTATATGCTTACACTTTCAGAAACCACTGTGAAGTTCACCTCCCAATACCCCACCATCCCCAAAAAGGAAAAAGTCTATATTCACATCTGTTAGGATTCACAGGGGAGCAGTTAGATAACGCTTCCTCATTTCAGAAGGCTCTCTGAACTAAAACACAAGAAGAAAATGACATCAGAACCTGCATTCACTAAACAGCTGCTGAGTGCCTGGTGTCCCCAGGCACTGAGGAAGTCAGCACGAGGTCTACAAAGAGGAAGGGCATGTCTGTCCTCATGGGTTAGCCACAACAGCCTTCCAGGCAGGGCTGCTGGACATGTGTCCCTGCTCCCTCACCTCTGTCCTTGTCCACTTTCCAATTCCCCAACCAGATTCCAGGCCTTGGCGGTTTTTATCAGAAGCCATTGGGAACATGCTTCTCACATGGTCTGCCTCCTGCCCTTCTTCAGGCCTGTCCTTCTGCAGGTCGACCCTGAACTTGGCTGCTCGCAGCCTCCTCCAGAGGTCAGCCCAGCCCCCGCTCTCTTAGGAACTAGCCTGGAAGCTCACTCAGGTCCAGCCACCTGGGGTCCAGCATGGCCACCTCAGCCTGCTGTCCTGTTACTTCCCTCTGTGTCTTCAAGACCAATCAGCTCCTTTCTGGGGCACTTTGCTGCTTCACATCCTTCCCGTATGCTGTGGGGCAAGCCTCAAGGCATGTTCACTGTGGAAAATAAAGAAAACACCAAGAAGAAACAACCCATCGTCACATGACTGACAGACTGCACTGTTAATTTCTTGGCGTACATACACTCTTAGAGATTGTCCATGCATCTACATAAATGTATATGGACCAAAAATGGGGTCATCTTGTACATACTCTTTTGTGAACTTTTATGAATTTTTCATTCTGCTTTGATACGCCATAAACATTTTTCACACCAACAAATATGCTTTTACAAAATAATATGTAATGACCATGTGCGGTTTCACAGCATAGGTAAAGAGAATCCTTAGATGTCAGATGGTGGTTACAGGACTGGGGGGTGTTACTGGTACTGGACCCAGGCAGAGGGAACACCTGCCATGTGTGGCTCTTGTGTGCACAGCTGCCCAAATACTGGCTTAGCTAATCCCCTTGAGGAGGACATTTATGTTCTCATTTATATTGGTGTTATTTGCATATTTCTGCATTAATGATGGGCCATTCTCTAGAGATAAATTTCGAAAAATAGAACTGCTGAGTCAAACATGCACATTTTAAGACTTTGGAATCATAATTCCAATGACCCTCAAAAACTTGCCAGCATTCAGTACAACTCATTCAGAAAAAACTACTACCTGTGACAAGCCAGGTGCTGTGCTAGGTGCTGGGGATGTGACAATAAACAGACTAGACATTGGCCCTGATCTCTGAGAGCATGGCCAGGGTAAGGGAGCAATAATCAGGCCAGATATTGGCCCTGATCTCTGCAGCACGTTCAGGGCAAGGGGCAATGTACGAGAGCCCGCTTCTTCATTATCTTCACCAGCAATGGGTTTTACCATCCTTTAAACCTTTTTTATTTATTGACATAACATACTAATAATAACAATAACACAGGCAGCTATTTATTAATTGCTTATCATGGTCTAGGCCTAGTAGTATTAAAAAGTTTTGCATACATTATCCTATTGAACCTTTAAATAATCCAAAGACCCAGGAATTATTATGCCTACTTTGTTGTGCTTTTGTTTTTTGTTTTTTGTTTTTGTTTTAAGTAATCTCTATGCCCAGCCTGTGGGGCTCCAACTTAGGACCACAAGATCAAAGGTCACATGCTCTAGCAATTAAGCCAGCCAGGCACCCCTGTTATAATGTCTACTTTATAGGTGAGAAAACTGAGGCTTGGGAAATTAAAGCATCATGCCCCAAATCACATGCTGAAGACTGCCAGGGAGGCCAGGAGTCTGAGTACCAAACTCCAAAGTCCAGGCTGTCTGCAAAACCAAAAAGCACCATCTTATCAGCAACCCCACTGATTTAATTACCAGTGAGGTTTATCAGGACTCCAACAATGTGTCTCATGTTGACTGGCCTTTTATATACTTCTTATTCATTATGTTTTCACTGATTTTCTACTGGACTATTTTTTCCTCATATTGATTTGTTAGATTCAACATATCAAATATTTTATTACATTGGGGTGCCTGGGTGGCTCAGTGGGTTGAGTATTCGAACCTTGATTTCGGCTAAGGCCATAATCTCAGGGTTGTGGAATCAATTCCCACGTTGGAGCCTGCTTAAGATTGTTTCTCTTCCCACCGTGGCCTTTCCCCACCCATGCTCTCTCTCTAAAAAGTAAAAAGAAAAAAAAAAGTCCAAATTTTTTTTTTTAATGTTTTTTATTTATTTCTAGGAGAGAGATAGAGACAGCATGAGCAAGGGAGGGTCAGAGAGAGAGGGAGTCACAGACTGAAACAGGCTCCAGGCTCTGAGCTGGCAGTCAGCACAGAGCCTGACGCGGGGCTCGAACCCACGAACCGCGAGATCATGACCCAAGCGAAAGTCGGACGCTTAACCGACTAAGCCACCCAGGCGCCCCAAAAGTCCAAATATTTTAATACATTTCCTACCACAGGCAAACTTTTTTTCTGAGCTTTCTGTTTGCATTTAATTTTATTGAACCAGTAATAACTTTTTAATAGGTAGCTGGAAACATCTCTCATTCCTGTTCCTTTATAAAAATGTCCCTGAATGTTGTTTTCCTATTTCTTCCTTGGACACTAGCCCATTTTGGGTTTTGCTACTTCTTGAGAAAATGTGATGCTATCTTTTCCTAGAAGAACATTTATTTGAATAAGGTTTTCAAGTATATCAGAGTCACACAAACACTTATTACATTTAAATGCTTATCTCTGCATTACATGCTCGTTTTGTTCAATATATTTTCTTTGTTTTTCTGCTTTTGGAAGATTATTCTTATCACATGATTTTTTTTATCTTATTGGGCTTTTCCAAGAATGAGCTCTTAGGTTTATCCATCAATTCTACTATTTTTCTGTTTCCCAATTTTTCATCTCCAATTTTATCTTTATCCCCCTCCTCCTATTTTTCACTTGGATGTGGATTATTGTGGGTTTTTCCTACTCAATTCAAGTGGTATGTTCAGTTAAATTTTAAACATTTTTTCTTGTTTAACAATAAAAGCATTGAAACTATAACTTTCCTGTGAGAACACATACAGAAGTTTGAGAGTATTGCTGTTATTTTTCATTTTCATTCAGTATTTGGTGTCATTTCTATGCATTTTATATTTAAAATGCAAATGAAGTCTCCCTAAAATGATACTGTTTTGCATACCTTAAAATTTTATATCAATGGTATATACTAATTGGGTTTTTCTTAAAAGGGTCTGACATTTCAGCTTTTGATTCCCCCTTTCGATTCAAAGGTTATGGGCCTAGTGGCTGTGTTTACTATTCATTTTTACTTGTTTGCCTTTTTAAAAATGACAACCAGTTATCTTACCTATCTTCTTTATTAAATTCTAAATTATAACCTGGTGGTAATAGATATATAATTTCTGTTTTGGGATAAGCTGATGTTTTTCCTTCAGATCCAAAATATAATCAACTTTTTAAATGGTTCATCAATATTTGAAATGGGCATTTTCTTCTGGAAGAACAGAATATTGGTACAGAGTACTAAATTCTTCTTTTATATTATTAAATCGTTTCATATCTTTACTCATTTTATCTTACCTGTCAAAGAAATCTGCAACTTACAGACTACAGCTATAATTCTGTCGATTTCTCCCTGCATTTTTAATAATTTTTATTTTATGTATTTTGAGGATATATTTTTTTTGTAAAGGATCAGAACAATTGCAATTCCACTGCACAATCTACCTTTTGTTATTATAAAACAACCTTACTCATTCTTTTTGATGCCTTTTGCTTTGATTTAATATCACTTCTTTTCATCTGTACCTGTCTTATGTATCTTTGCCCACTATTTTTAACCTTTCTTGCTTTACCCATGTGGCATTTTAGAAACTCATGGCTGAGTTTTATTCTCTGACCACATCTATTTCAATAGAGGACTTTAAACCACTAACTGTAGGGACATCTATATGGATTTGTCTTCCTTCTGCCATCTTGCACACCTGATTTTTTTAATTTCCCTAGATTTGCCATTTGCAACACATTACTGCCCCTTCCTGTATTTACCTTTCCCCACTCACTGCAGTGTGAGTGTATACTGGGTGTGGTAGTCCTGAGAGCTGGTATATCATCCCCTCAACACTCAATGGTCAAGGCACAGGCCTGTGACCCAAGTCTGGCCACAGGGACTCTCTCTGGACTTCCAATCTCGTGCAAAGTGACGTGAGGATGGAAAGAGTGGGAGGGATCCATGCACCCCAGCAGCAGTGCTCCTGCACAATGAAGCAGTGCCTGGGTCCTGTCCAGGCTCCACGCCTGTGTCTCCAGCCTGGGTGGTTAGCATGGGGTGGAGGGCAGAGAGAATCTCTCTTCTTGGAGCTGGGAAGCCAGGGGCACAACCACTATTGCCTGGTTCCGTTTTATTCTGGGGCTAACCCCAGAATGGGGAGGCGCCAACATTCAGGCAAATGGTAGGGTAAATTCTGTTTACTGGCCTTCGTTGGCTACATTCTGACTCTCAAAGCATTTCCAATGAAACTGGACCATGAGAATGAAGATAAAGTAGAGGAAAGAGCTTCACTGAGAAAGGCCCATTTAGCCTGTAGCCTGAAATCCAAAGTGCTTCAGAATCCAGCAATCATAAATTCCAAACTGGATAATCTGACTTCTCATCCCAATCGAAAATTAGCACATACCGTGGTAGTGAGGGGGACCCAGAGTTTGGGCCACAAGAAGGAGCAGGGTGCCTGAAGCCCCTCCAGAGGAAACCCTGTTACTCAGCCCCCTGCCTGAGTGGAAACATTTATGGCAAGGATGGAACAGAAATGCCACCTGTTGGGGGTGGGGGCTGGGAGGCAAGGGGCGGTGAGTGTCTCATTCCGCTCCAGGGCAGAAGCCATGTAAAGGCCACCAAAATGAGGGCCAAGAAACACCAAGAAATGCCAGCAAGGAGCAACTGGAAGTCTCACACACTACTGGAGGGAGTGGACACCAGGGCAACTCCTGGAAAGCAGGAGTAACTACCAGAGTTGAACATGTGCCTGCCCGGTGCCCAGCAACCCCACGCCTACCCACACCCATCTGAATGGAGCATGTGTTCACCAAAGGCCACGTACAAGAATGCACCTGGCAGAGCTGACCCCACTAGCCCAAACTGCAAACCACCCAAATGCCCATTAACGGCTGAACTGATAAATGAATATGATATATTCTCCCACTAGAGAACATTCCACAACAGTGAACGCAAATGAACCACAACTACACTCAGCAATACACATGGCATTTCACAGACACTGCTGAGGGCAAGAAATCAGACAGTAAACAATACCTACAGTATGAATGCACTTAAATGAAGTTCAAATAATAAGCAAAATTAATATGTAATGATAAAAATAAGAATTAGAGTTAACCTTGGGGAGGCAAACCCAAGGGGTTTCTTCGGGGCACAAGAGAGGTTCTGCGTCTTGATCTGGGTGCGGATTACACAGAGATGCTCATTTCATTAAACACAGACACACACACACACACACACACACAAACACACACACACACACCACACACACACACACACATTGAGCTGTGCACTCAAAAATTTGTATGATTCTCTGCATGTATGTTAGACTTTAACAAAAAGTTCAAAAAAGGAGGGGGGTGCTGGGAAGAGAATCTGTTGCTAGGAGACAAAGAAACCACAATTCTGGCTTTGGCTATTAGCCCTTAGAGCTCACAGAATGGATACACACCAAAGCCTATGACATGTTTAAGAGAATTTTAGCACCAGAGAAGCACCAACTCTGGCTAGCAGCTGCCAATTGCTGTTCCCTGGACCACTGGATGTGGAAGTCAAAGAGCCGTAGCCCCTGCAGGGCCACCTTGTCCATCTCAGACATGGTGGGGGACAGTGGTTCAGGGAGATATCCTGGCTAATTGGACCAAGGTATCATGTCCAGACTCTGAGCTGGGCAAGACTCCAGGTACCAACCTCTTGGGGAGGAGGTGAATGCACTTAAGGGCATTCTATTTTTTTTTTCTTTTTTCCTTTTTTTAATTGAAGTATAATTAGGATATTGTTTGTTTCAGGTGTATAATATAGTGATTCAACATTTCCATACATTACTCAGTACACATCAAGATAAGGGTACTCTTAATCTCTTTTATTTGTTTCACCCATCCCCCACCTACCTCCTCTCTGCCAACCATCAGTTTGTTCTCTGTATTTAAGTTTGTTTTTGTTTGCCTCTTTTTTCTTTGTTCACTTGTTTTTTAAATTCCACATCTGAGTGAAATCATATGGTATTTGCCTTTCTCTGACCGACTCACTTCATTTAGCATTATATCCTCTAGATCCACCCATGGCATTGCAGATGGCAAGCTCTCATTCTTTTTTACGCCTGAGGAATATTCCTGTGTGTGCGTGTCTTTATCCATGCATCTGTGAACAGACACTTGGGCTTCTTCCACACTTTGGCTATTGCCAATAAACATACAGGTGCATGTATCTTTTCAAATCAGTGTTTTCATTTTACTTGTGGAAAACAGTATGGAGCCGCCTCAAAAAATACAAACTGGAATTACCATACGATCCAGTAATTCCACTTAAAGGAATTCTTAAGGTGCACATCCAGAAGAATGGACTGTGTAGACCTCAGGTGGCTGAAAGGTATCACCTGCTTTAAACACTGCTTCTATTTCCCTGGACAATTACTCTTCTGTGGGCCCGGTTCTGCTAGCCTCCAGGCAGCACTGCCCAATAGAAACATAATCCGTGCCTTGGTTGGAATTTAAAATCTAGTAGCCACATTTAAAAAAAGGAATTAATAACATATTTCCCCAAACCAATACATCAAAAATATTATCATTTCAATGTGTAAAAAATATAAAAAATTATGAGAATGTTGTACATACATTCTCGTATGTATACGATGTCTGTGAAATGTGATGGGTGTTTTACACAGAGAGCACACATCTCAATTTGCACCGGCTACAACTTCACTTTCTTTTTTTTACAAATAGTTTATTGTCAAATTGGTTTCCATATAACACCCAGTGCTCATCCCCACAAGTGCCCCCCTCCATGCCCATCTCTACCCTCCCCCCCCACATCCATCAGTCCTCAGTTTGTTTCTCAGCATTCAAGAGTCTCTCATGGTTTGCCTCTCTCCCTTTCCCCAACCATTTCACCCCTTCTTCTCCCCATGGTCCTCAGTTAAGTTCCTCCTAATCCTCCTATACGTGCAAACATGTGATATTTGTCCTTCTCTGCCTGACTTATTTCGCTCAGCATAACACCCTCAAGGTCCATCCATGTTGCTACACATGGCCAGATTTCACTTTTAAGGGTTCATCCCAAGGAGATAACAAGACAATTATCTAACAATGTATATGCAAAAGTGTTCACTACAATAAAAAGGCAGGCACATAAACACACACCAAGAAGTAGCTGGGTGTTCAGCCCTAAGGGGAACAGTGGGACCCCAACTTACAATATTCTTTCCTCTCAGAGTGGTCAGCTCCTTGGCTGGAGTAGGGAGACTGCAAGAACAGATGATCTATAGTCAGAGGAGGGCATGAGGCATAGAACAGAGCGTGGTGTGCAAAGGAGGGTGTGCAGAGAGTTAGGAAGACTTAGCGAAAATGAATTGGTTCCCAGTCTCCCATCTCCCGGCAGAGGGGATAAATGTCCGGGAAGGAAGGGGCTTGAGGGCAGAGCTACACCGACCTGGACTGGACATGTCACAGCAAACCTGGCAGGCAGAAGGTGGCACTAAATGTTCCCAGGCCACTCTAACTTCCCAAGAAGGGTAAGTGGGGCCCAGAAAAATCTCACAGTCATGGTAGAGGGAAGGGGGGTGGCTAAGGTCATAGCTAGGGAGCTTAGAAGGGAGACAAAGAGCCTGGGCCCACAATGGCAAGATGGGGTGACCCTAATGGTATGATGGGAACATATCAAATGCTCAGAGGTTCCATGAGGCATCAGGCGGAACTGAGTCAGGTGGAGGGGCAGGCTACATCCAGTCACAAGGAACCAGAGGATACTCTGTTCCGGCCTCGAATTGAGCCATGGACAGCAGGACAGCAGCAAGCAGGTGGAGAAGGGATGCTGCCTTGGGATCCCAGAGCACCAAAGAGCTCTGCACTCTGGGTCCCTGCTCCTCACCTCCAGGAGTTCAGAGAATCACAGCCTCCCTACAACCTGCTGCCACTCCAGAAAGGAGCCTTCAGGGAGGCAGAAGGCTGAGAACTGGGAGATGCCCAGTACCTATAGGGTACTTTTCACAACTGAACGGTACATAGGAATCCCTTGGGGACATGGTTAAAATGCAAGTCCTCATTCAGCACATCTGGGGTAGGACCTGAAGTCCTGCATTTCTAGCAGATTCCCACGAAATGCAGACTCTCCCAGCAAAGGGCCTCACTTCAAGTGGTTAGGAAGGGCCTAAGGAATCTGTGTGAATTAAACAGAAATGAATTAATTTAAAAACACTGATAAGGCATAAAGATTAAAAATATTAAACCACATGCTTAATATACTCTGACTTTCAAGTAGATACAAGATTCATACATAAAACAGACCAGTTATACAAAGAACAGTTATACCAAGAAAGAAGGAATGGACATGCTCCCTTCACATCTGAGCTTAGTGCGAATCCATTCTGCAATTCCAACAAACCTACATAGGATCTAATGAAAATTGTGAAGTAAACACTTACACAGCATAAAAATTAAATTATAGGCCTAACATATCCTGGTTTAGCAAACACTCGGGGCTGAATGCAAGAAGAAGCCCATAAATAAAGGAGCAGCTCCTTAATCTTCCTTTATAAATCACAGTTGGTCCTAGACATTTTCCCTGTTAGGAGTGTTCCACTGCTCCTCTGACTTGATGAATGAGCAGGTCCTGCCTCTGGCCCCAAATACTGCTGAACACTGCATTTTTTTAGTTTGTTTAGAGAGAGCGAGCAGGGAGGGGCAGAGAGAGGAGGAGGAGAGAGAGAGAATCCCAAGCAGACACTGCACCAGCAGCGCAGAGCCCAATGCAGGGCTCCATCACGAACCATGAGATCATGACCTGAGGTGACATCAAGAGTCATCCACTTAACAGACTGAGCCAACCAGGTGCCCCTCAACATTGCATCTTAAAATTTTACTGCATTAGTGGACTCTGTTATTTAAAGCAGTTTGGGGCTCACAACAAAAAATCAACCAAAAAGTATAGTTCCCACATATGCTCCCACACACACTTGGTCTCCTCATCATCGAGACCCCCACGAGAGTAAAACATTGCTACAATGAATGAACTCACATCGACACCCCATTATCCCTCAAAGACTACAGTCCACATCTGGGTTCTCTACATTCTATGGGTTTCAACAAATAAATATTGACATGTATCCACCACTATAGTATCATACAGAGTAGTTTCCCTGTGCTAAAAGCCCCCTGTACTCCACCTATTCATCCCTGCTTCCCTCCAAATCCCTGTCAAACAGCAATGTTTTTTATTGTCTCTACAGTTTTGTTTTTTTTTTTTTTGCAATTATACAGTATGTAACTTTTCAGTTGCCTTTTTCCATTTAGTAGTACACACTTAAAATTCTTTTTTCTTAATTTTTTTAACATTTATATTTGAAAGACGAAGACAGAGCATGAGCAAGAGAGGGATAGAGAGAGAGACACACACACACAGAATCCAAAGCAGATTCCAGGCTCTGAGCTGTCAGCACAGAGCCCAACATGGGGCTCAAACTCACAAACCTTGAGATCATGACCTGAGCCAAAGTCAGACGCTTAACCAACTGAGCCACCCAGGTGCCCTACACTTAAAGTTGTAAGCCTTTTCCTGACTTGATAGCTTATTTCTTTCTAGTGATGAAAAATATATGCCTAAGTTGTTTAACCATTCACCTACTGGAGAACATCTTGGTTGCTTCCAGGTTTCGGTAATTATGAGTCAAGCTGTCAGTAACATTCATGTGTAGGTTTCTGTGTGGACAAAAGTCTTTGGTTCATTTGGGTAATGCCAAGAAACATGGTTGCTGGATCATGTGGTAAAAGAATGTTAGGTTTTGTAAGATACTGCCAAACTGTCTTCTAAAGAGGCTATCCCATCTTGCATTCCCACCAGCAATGAATGAGCATTCCTGTTGCTCCACATCCTCATCAGCATCTGTCAGTATTTTGGATTTTGGCCCTTCTGATAGGTGTGTAACAGCACATCAGTGGTTGTTGTTGTTGTTGTTGTTGTTGTTTTCATTTTAAATTCCTTAACAACATATGATGTTGGAGCATTTTTCATATTCTTACTTGCCATCCATATGTCTTCTTTGGCGAGGTGTTTGTGCAGATAATTTGCCCATTTTTTGTTGTTCATTTTAGTGTTAAGAGTTCTTTGAATATTTTGGATAACAGTCCTTTATAAGATAGAACTTTTGCAAATATTTTTCCCTGTCTCTGGCTTGTCTTCTCACTTTCTTGACAGTGTCTTTTGCAGAGCAGATGTTTTTAATTTTAACGAAGTCAATTCTTGCATGGATTATGACTTTGGTGTTGTGTTTAGGGTCACTGCCAAATCCAAAGTCATTTAGGATTTCTCCTACATGACTTACTATAAATTTTATAATTTTACATCTTACATTACATTTAGGTCCATAATCCATTTTTAGTTAATTTTCACGAAGAGCTTGCATGTGGATATCCAGTTATTCCAGCACCGTTTGCTGAAAACACTATCCTTTCTCCACTGAACTGGCTTTGTTCCAGTGTCATGAGTCTATTTCTTGGACTTCTAGTCTGTTCCATCCATATCTTAGTATATAATTCTGTCTCCACCCCAACATCCTGACTCCTAGAGCTTTACAGTACATCCTGAAGTTGGGTAGCATCGGTCCTCCAACTTGATCATTCTCCTTCATTATTACATTGGCTACTCCAGATCTTCTGCCTCTCCATCTAAGCTTTAGAGTAAGTTTATCAATATCCACAAAATAACTTGCTGGGATTGCTGATCGTTGTCTGCTTTTCAAGTAATTATGAAACAAGTGACTTTATGAATTCACTGGAAATTTAAAAAAAATTTTTTAATGTTTTACTTATTTCTAGGAGAGAGAGAGAGACAGCATGAGCAGGGGAGGGTCAGAGAGAGAGGGAGTCACAGAGTGAAACAGGCTCCAGGCTCTGAGCTGGCAGTCAGCACAGAGCCTGACGCGGGGCTCGAACCCACAAACCGTGAGATCATGACCTAAGCGAAAGTCGGACGCTTAACCGACTAAGCCACCCAGGCGCCCTGAATTCACTGGAAATTTTAGATCTGGCTAGATCCGAAGTTTCAGCTGTTATAAAATCTGTGATTCCTCCTTTAAAGGATTCACGCTAGGATTACTTCACTGCTAATTGGCTAGTTGATGGTCCTAAAGTTCCTGCACGACACACAAACACGGACAGGTATACACACCCACAAACTGGAGAGGGGCAGCCAGGGCTCTCTCCCATAGAAGAAACAGATAAAATGTTTTCAAGATATTTTTAATATTTTAATTTGCTACAAGACAGGTTGACAGAAAGAATGATCCTTCACAAACTAGAACAACTTGAGCTTCATACCTAGTAATAAAAATACTTAGTTAAAATGGAAAGTTACCCCATGGCTCTCACTGTTCACAACACCTACCTGTGTGCATGGACTACATGTGGGGGTAGGGGCCCCTTTCAAGATCTCCACGTGGGCAACCAAAATTGTTCAGAAGGCAGCACAGGGCTCCAAAGACCAGCTGACTATATTTGTGTGAGTCTATTTTGGCCACAGAATACATCTCTGATCACACCACCAACACTACGGGTTCAGGAGGCCTGGGAGCATTCTTGCATGAAGGTTAAAATTTTGTACCTTTCAAGTATCAAACCACAAGCTATTAACAGTATAAACATATACTGTAACAAACACAGATACAACCAACAGAAAATAATTTGTATATCACACACACACACACACATACCCACAATGTTTATTTGCTTATCTTTTGCTAAGAAAAAGGATTATCATATAGGCAAACAAATCTAGGTTTGTAAGTGGTCATGCTAAAAGAAACACCAATAACTCCGACAGAGAAAGACAAATACCATATGGTTTCACGTATATGTAAAATCTACAAAACAAAAGAACAAACAAACAGACTTTTAAATACAGAGAACGAGAACCAACCCCAGTTTCCAGAGAGTAGGTGGATGAAGAGGATGGGTGAAACAGATGAAGGAGATTAAGAAGTACAAACTTCCAGTTATCGAATAAATAAGTCATGGAGAGATGAAAGGTACAGTGTAGGGAACACAGTCAATAATATTGTAATGACACCGCACAATGCCTAGAATCACTATGGTGAGCACGGAGTGATGTATAGAATTATTGAATCACTCTGATGAAACTAATACAGCATTGCATCTTAACTATTCTTCAATAATAATTTTTAATTGATTAAGAAAAGAAAGAAAGACTCTCCTAAGATGCTGTCCCATTGATTTATAAATGCATTGCTTCCCAGGGGCCTGCCACAGCTTACACATATGGTTCACTTGAATAAATTCTTTACTGAATGGAATATGAAATTACGTAACTAAGTATCTATTGCTTACAATATGAAAGAAAACCCCTTCTAAAAGAATGTATCCTTACAGCATAAATTACAAAAGAAGCTAAGGGCCAGAGCAGGGGAGAAACCATAAAGGTGTGACTCAGAATTTCTATTGTTCTATTTCTTGTTGGGTTTCATCGAGCACTTAGCCTGTTTAAGGCCTTAAAGCTTTAATCCTAAACCTCACTCTGCAAGACCAAAACATATTTTGTTGCCAATAACTAAATATTTCTGGCTTCTGGCCTGGCTTCTGGCCCGGGATATCAGCAAAAAGGCACAGTAGGCAGTTCCAAGGTCCCATCCCTCCACAGAAACATCGAACTCTCAGGCAAAAATAGAATCAACTTTGTCAGAATTCTGGAAGGCAGTAAAAGATTCACAGCAACCAAAGGAACACTGAAACATAAGAAAGGTAAAATAAAAATGGAAGGAAAGTTCTGTGCATTTTGACACCCTCCTCTCCAGCTTAATGATGCAATAGTCTTAAAGATACAGCCCATGTTCCCAGTGTAGGATGCTGGTCCCTTGTTCCAGAAGGAGCAGAGCAGACATTCTTCACAAAAAAACTGTGTCTATTCTAACCTGTCTGGAGGTTGCCTGAAAAACTGGCACAATGGGGCTCATCTCTTTTTCACCTAATAGGAAACTCTCTCAGGGCAGAAGATCAGCAAACAATCATTAAAAACACTGTAAGGCAAATGACTATTGGCAGCAATCTGGGACAAGTGATTACCACTGAAGTATTCAACAGAGCTCTAAAAGTCTAAAAGGAGAAGTTAGAGATGGAGTTTCTTTGGGTAATTTGGGCATTCAAAACCACCAATGTATACTGGGAAATTTAGATGGCCCTGTGTATATTCAGAGCAGGGCGCATGATCAGAAAAGACGTGAGAAGACACGGGTCTTCCCAGTAAGTGAAGGCTAGAGAAGAATTTGAAACAGTTAAGGAGGGCCCCAACACATAGCCATTCTGCAAAGATTAGGGGAGATGTTTTCTCTCTCCTCCTGGAACTCAAGTAAATCTCTGTGACAACACTAGCTAAACCAAGATTTAACAGAACCTGCAGAGATTATATATGACAGGCCTCCCTCACAAAAATAGTTTTTTAATATTCACTAAACAAACAAACAGAGCTGAGAGCAAGCAGCACCAAACCCCAAGGAGAGTCACCTGACCTCCAGAATCATGACTATGTAATACTCAAAATGGCCAGCCTTCAAAAAATAATTATGAAGCATATAAAGAAACAAGAAAGCATAGTTCATTCCCAGAAATTAACAGAAACTGTCCCTGAGGAAACAGACACTTGACCTACTACATAAAAACTTTGAATTAACTGCCCTAAATATGCTAAAAGGCTTAAAGAAAATATGGACAAAGAGCTGAAGAAGCCAGGAGAATGATGTGTTAACTATTAGAAGATAGTAATAAAAATTATAAAAAGGAGCCAAGTAAACAGAGGCTGAAAAGTACACTAACTGGAATTTTTAAAACTCACCAGAGGGCTTCAATTTGAGTAGACAGAAGAAAGAATCAGTAAATGTAAAGATAAGACAAGAGAAAATATCTACTCTGAGAAGCAAAGAGGATTAAGGAAAATGAACAGAGCCCAAGAAAGCTGCAAGATACTATCAGGAGAACCAAATCAACTGTGTAATAGGAATCTCAGAAGGAAAGTCAGGAAATAATGGAGCATAAGGAATATCTGAAGAAATGGCCAAAAATGCCCCAATTTGATAGAGGGTATACATCTATTCACTCAAGAAGTTCAGTGAACTCCAAGAAAAATAAACACAAAAGAACCCACACTGAAATACATTATAACCAAACTGTCAAAAGCCAAGGACAGAAAGAATCTTAGAAACAGCAAGATAAAAGTGACTCCTTACATATTAGTGCTCCTCAAAAAAAAAAAAAATAATAATAATAATAGCTAATTTATTATCAAAAATAATGCAGTCCAGAAGGTAATGGGATAACATTTTTTTAATGTTTATTTGTTTATTTATTGAGAGAGAGAGAGAGAGAGAAAGAGCACGAGCAGGGAAGGGGAAGAGAGAGAGGGAGACAGAGAATCTGAAGCAAGCTCCATGATGTCAGCTCAGAGCCCAATGTGGGGGCTTGAACTTACGAACCACAAGATCATGACCCCCAAGCTGAAATCAAGAGTTGGATGCTTAACCGACCAAACTACCCAGGCCTCCTGGGATAACATTTTCAAAGTGCTGTAGGAAAATAAATAAAAAGTTGTCAACCAGGATTGTGTATCCTATAAATCTATCCTTCAAAAATGAAAGAGAAATTAAGAACCACGTAGTATATGGTTCCAATTATCTGAAATACCCACAGTGGGTGCACAGAGACAGAAAGCAGACTGGCAGTTTCCATGGGCTGGTGAATGGGGGAAAGATGATACACCTGATTATGGAGTTTTCAGGGTGCCTGGGTGGCTCAGTCAGTTAGGCGTCTGATTTCAGGTCAGGTAATGCTCTTGCAGTCGAAGAGTCCAAGCCCCACATCAGGCTCTGTGTTGACAGCTCAGAGCCTGGAGCCAGCTTCAGATTCTGTGTCTTCCTCTCTCTGTGCTCCTCCCCCATTCATGCTCTGTCTCTCTCTCAGAAATAAATGAAAACATTAAAAGAAACATTTTTTAATGTCTATGGAGTTTTCAAAGTGATGAAAATGTTTTGGGCCTAAATAGAAGTGATGCTTGCCCAGCAATGTCAATGTCCTAAATGCCAGGGAACCGTTTCCTTTAAAATGATTGATTTTATGTTATGTAAATTACACCTCAATAAACTAAAAATTGAAAACTGCACAAAATTCTGGCTTCTGACAAACTGGCAGAAGTGCTGAATCAACATCAGCAGCATTGATTGCCCCCTGCTCACTTTTCGCCTTAGTTACTGGACTGGCCCCACGGGCATCTGAGAGGGGGTCCTTGGTTTAAGATAATATGCTAATCAGGCTTTTTTAGCAATACCAAAAAGCAGCACAATATAGATTATGCTTTACGGATCTAAGAGCTATCTAACATAATTAGTGAGTTGCTATTCCAAATAAGACCTTACCCTTGGGCATGAACAAGCAACAGAGAGGGTAACTTTTATTGGCAGTTAGCAACACAATAGAATCTCACATTCAAGGGTGTATTCACTGTTTTCTTTGGTTTTGTGTGTGGATATTTCACAGGAATTTTTTAAAAAGCAGTTACAATCTGGTTTAACCTATTTTATTCTATAAACTGACATAAATGCAGCCCCCATGCCAATTATTGATATCAATTCTGATTCAGTTAACGAGAACATTAGTATTTCACACAGAGAACTTGCATCTGTCTGGCCATCCTGTCTGCAGCCTAAAGCGTAACCCTCCATCAGTGTCTGCAGTTCTGTGGGAGAGAACTTACATCACCGCTCCAGGTGGACCTGCCATTGCCTGATGCAGCCCACGAAGCCAGAAACATGTGCAGATTCTGGAACTCATCACTCAGCTCCACAATTAGAGCCCATGATGGCATATTTCTTCCAACTACACCATGCCAAAAGCGTAGACAGCTGATGATTTAGACACTTCCTGAGGATTTTCCTCTAAATATCATCATAAAAAATGTTAAAGCATGTCATACTCGTCAAAATATTTTAATTCTCTTGAAATTATGATGTCACTTTCTCTAAATGGTCTACTGTGCTAAAAAATTCAATGATTCCATGGAGTCCAAAGACATTTAACAAGGGAAAACGAGTATAGTCGAGGACTGTCCATCTTGCCTCATCAGTGCACATGTCTGGGTCTACTAAGGCTGACTATCTGCACTTTCTAGAAAAAAAAAATCAATTTATTTGCTCCCTGGAATTTTAACTTCCAATCCTGTGAACCCTAAGGTTCCCCAAGTTTGGTCTTTCAGAGCCCTTTTAAATGCATGTAGCCTCTGATTGAAAGGAAGAACAAGTAAACTCCAAACGTTTCCCACACTAGCTATCTGACTGTTCCTTTCTTGCACTAGTTAACCAGAGAATAAAAAACTCAGGATTTCAAACTTATACTTTTTACAATCAAATAGCAAGGCCCAACCTGTTACAGCATGCTAGCCATCTGGCACAATACTTTTATTTCTACTGGTGGTTTGGATTTTGTTTAGTTTGTGGGTTTCTGGGTGGGCAGGGGCAGCTAAAATTCTCAGGCAGGAAAAAACAATCTCAAGCAGAGCCTACGCCAAACCCACATTTACCACATGTAACTTACTGAATTCCTCAAAGTCTTCATTTAATCACCTGCAAAATGGGAGAAATAATATCCAGATCATAAAGTTGTTGTGAAGACTAAGAGTAGTAGCATGACTAAAACCTCAGCATATGATAAGGATTCACTGATTACCACCTGTTAGTAATTAGACTTAGTATTCAGTTCATACCTGTTAGTGGGAAGCACCTTGTTCTAACATACTTTGATTCCAGTTATGATTCTACAATATCCATATAATACAGGTGAGTCCCAATTACCCTTTATGTGAAAGGATAGGAGGAATTTGTTCTAGATCAGGTTGTCAAAGTGTTTTTATGGAACTCTAAGGACTCAGAGAGATACTTTGAAGGCCATGGCAAACACAGAGGCTGCTAAAAGTCTACAATCTGTTTGCATTATGACTTCAAGTGTTGAAAATATTAATATAGTGGAATAGCTTCCTGATGGGAAAGAAAAGGCAATGATAATTTTCTATGTGTTATCAAGCATACCACCTACTGTTAGAATATTATTTCTAGTTTATGTAGAAATAAGTTATTTTAAATGACAGCAAATTCGATTAAAGTCAAAATTAATGAACTTACTAATAATTTAACAAGTGTTTCCCAGGTTCCCAGACAATTCACTTCAGCTAATAAAGAGAACTTTGCAAATCCTGATGCAAGCAGCACTTTAATGCTGAGTATTTAGAAGTATTCCCAGTAAAGACAGGAATTAAGAGAGAAACAATAAGAAAGAGTAATACAGATTAGAAGGAGATGTTATCATTATTTACTAACAGAATGATTATCTACATAAAACATTCAAAGACTGTACAAATCTATTAAGAGTTCAGCAAGGAACTCAAATAGATAAACTCACTTAAACATACCATAACCAAAGTAGCAAAAACCAAAGAGGGAATCTTGAAATCAGCAAATGAGAAGCAACTCATCATATGTAAGTTATCCTCAATAAGCCTAAAGGCTAATATCTCATCAGGAACCATGGAGACCACCAGGCAACAGGATGATATATTCAGAGTACTGAAATTAAGAAGACAAGAACAGCCATCAAAGAATAATTCTCTATTCAGCAAAACCTGTCCTTCAAAAATGAAGACTCTAAGACATTTCCAGACAAACAAAAACTGAGGGTCCATAGCTGCCCTACAAGAAAGGCCAAAAGGAGTTCTTCAGGCAGAAGATGGGACACTAAATAGTAACCCGAATCCACGAGAAGAAATAGAGAACATCACTAAGGGTGCTACATGGCTAAGTATAAAACACAGTATTAATGCATTTTTGTTTGTAACTCCTTTCTTTCTACCTTACTTAATACACATCTGCATGAAATGATGATTATAAATCTATGCTGATGGGCAAATGATGTATAAAGATATAATTTGTGACAATAACAGTAGTAAGAGACAGGAGAATGGAGCAAAGTTTTTTACACAGACTAAGTTGGTATGAATAATAACTATTTTGTTACAACTTAAAATGTTAATTATAATCTTCAGAGCAACCACTAAGTAAATAACCCAAAATATACAGCAAAAGAAACAACAAAGAAATGAAAAGGTATCCTAGAAAATATTTATTTAACCCAAAAGAAGACAGTAATTGAGGAAATGAGAAACAAAAAAGACATAAAATGTGTAGAAAACAAACAACAAAATGGGGGAAATAAGTTCTTCCTTATTGGTAATTACATACTATATAAATGGATTAAATCCCTTGAAAAGCAGGGAATGGCAGAATGGATTTGAAAATAAGATCAAACTATGCTACCTACAAGACTCACTTTGGATTGAGACACAGAAATAGGTTGAAAGTAAAAAGACAGAAATAGATATTCCATACAAAAAGGAAACAAAGGAGAGCTAAAGTATGAGACCAAATAAACTTCAAGACAAAATCTGCTACTAGAGACAAGAACATGATATAATAAGAAGAAGGTTATGAAGTTTCCATCATGAAGACAGAATAGCTATAATAATCCCATACCTAACAACACAACCTTAAAATAAATAAAGCAAAAAATGACAGAATCAAAGGAAGAAATAAACAATTCAACAATAGTAGGAGACTTCAATGTCTCAGTTTCAGTAACAGAACAATGAGAAAGAGCATCAGCAAGGAAAGAGAATATTTGAACAGCACTATAAATCAACAAGATTTAACAAACGTACATAGAATATTCAACCCCAAAACAGCAAAATACACATTCTTCTCAAGTGCACATAGAACATTCTCCAGGATAGAACATACATTAAGCTACAAGACAAGTCTCTATAAATTTTAAATATTAAAATTATGGAAAATATGTTCTCTGACTGCAATAAGTTAAAAAATAATAGAAGGAAATTTGGAAAAATCTAAAATATGTGCAGATTAAACATACTCCTACATAACAAATAGGTCAAAGAAACTGCAGGGAAAACTAGAAACTACTTTGAGATAAATAAAGATATAAACAAAGCATACCAAAATTTAATCATTCATAAGTTTCCTCCCTCTAAATGAAAGTAATGTTCAGAAAGAAATTTATACCCAGAAACTCCTAAGCTAAAAAAGAAAAAATATCTCAAATCAATAATCTTCTTCAAATCTTCTACATAATAAACTAGAGAGAAAAAAAATCCTAAATCAAACAGAATAAAAAGAGAATAATAAGAAAAAATAAAAGAGAGGGGAAGAAAACAGTAGAGAAAATCAACAAAACCAAGTGTTGGTTCTTTGAAAAGATCACAAAATTGACAAACTTCAGCTAGACTGACAAAAAGAAAGATACCAAAGACAATCAATACCAAACAAAAATTAATAATATTCTAAGGGAAAACTATGAAAAATTGATAAAAATCAGATAACCCAGATGAAATAAACTAACCCTCAGAAACACACAAGCTATCAAAACGGATTCAAGAAGAAATAGAAAACATGAATAGACTAATAATAAAGAGAATGAGTCAGTGCTATGAACTGAATGTTTGTGTCTCTTCCAAATTCATATACTGAGGCCCCAATCCCAATTCGATGGTATGACAAGGTGGAGCCTTAGGGGTTGATAGTGGAGCCCATATGAATGAGATTAGTGCCTTTATTAAAAGGGACATGAAAGAGAATCTCTCTCTCTCTCTCTCAGCCATATGAGATTAATAGTAGGAAGACGGCCATCTGCAAGGCAGCTCTTACCAGAAACCAAATCAGCTAGCACCTTGATTTTGGACTTCCTAGCCTCCAGAACTGTGGCAAATAAATGTTTGTTGTTTAAGCCACACAGTCTACAGTATTTGTTACAGCAGCCCAAACTGGCTGAGACAGTCAAGGAATTTAAAAACTTCCAACAAGCAAAGCCCGGGAACAGATAGATAGCTTGGCTGGTAAATTCTACAAAACCTTTAAAGAGGTACTAACAGTAATCTTTCTCAAACTCTTCCAAAAATAGGAGAGTGAATACTTCCTAATTCATTCTATGAGATCAGTTAAAACTCTCAGATCTAAGACAGACAAAGACATCAGAAAAAACTTCAATATCCTTTGTGACTATAGATGCAAAAATCTTCAACAAAATATTAGCAAACCGAATCCAATAGAAAAGGTTATTCACCATAACCAAGTGGGATTTCTCGCAAAAACATAAGGTTAGTTTCACATATGAAAATCAATAAAAAATAATATACCATATAAATAGAATAAAGCACAAAGCCTACTTTATCAATAGATGCAGAAAAAGTGTTTGTTAAATCCCAACATTGTTACATGATAAAAACACTTAACAAACTAGAAATACAAAGGAACTTCCTCGGGGCGCCTGGGTGGCTTAGTCGGTTAAGTGTCCGACTTTCACTTGGGTCATGATCTCGCGGTTCGTGGGTTTGAGCCCCGCGTCGGGCTCTGTGCTGACTGCCAGCTCAGAGCCTGGAGCCTGTTTCAGTCTGTGACTCCCTCTCTCTCTGACCCTCTCCTGCTCACGCTGTCTCTCTCCCTGTCTCTCTCTCTCTCTCTCTCCTAGAAATAAATAAAAAACATTTAAAAAAAAAAAAAAAAACAAAGGAACTTCCTCAATATGGTAAAGGGCATCTATGAAAAACTGACAGCTAATGTCATACTCTGTTATTACTGAAGTATAGTTAACATTATATTAGTTTCAGGTGTACAACATAGTGAATTCACAATTCTATACATTATGCAATGCTCACCATAAGCATAGTTACCATCAGTCACCATACTATGCTATTACAATATTATTGACTATATTCCCTATGCTATAGTTTTCATCTCCATGGCTTACTGATTTTATAACTGGAAATCTGTACCTATTAATCTCCTTCACCTGTCATGCCCATCCCCCTACCTTGCTCCCCTCTGGCAACCACCAAGTTTATTCTCTGTATTTATGAGTCTACTTCCTTTTCTGTTTGTTTGTTTGTTTGTTCATTTGCTTTCTTTTTTATATTACCTATATAGGTGAAATCGCATGGTTTGTCTTTCTCTGTCTGACTTATTTCACTTAGCATGATACCCTCTAGGTCCATCCCTGTTGCCACAAATGACAAGATTTCATTCTTTCTTATAACTAATTTTCCATTATATATACACACCATATCTTTTTTTCAGCCATGCATCTATGGATGGGCACTTAGGTTGCTTCTATGTCATGGCTATTGTAAATATGCTGCAATAAACATGGTGGTACATGTACCTTTTTGAATTAGTGTTTTCATTTTCCTTGGATAAATACCAAAGTAGTGGAATTACTGGATTGTATGCTATATCTATTTTTAATTTTTTGAGGAACCTTTATATTGTTTTCCACAGTGGCTCTATCAATTTACATTCCCACCAACAGTGCACAAGGGTTCTCTTTTCTCCACAACCTCGTCAACACTTGTTACATCTTGTCATTTTGATATTAGTCACTGTGACTGATGTGACATGATATCTCCGACGGCAGTTCCGATTTGCATTTCCCTGATGATTAATGATGTTGAGCATCTTTTTATGCGTCTGTTGACCATCTATATGCCTTTGGAAAAATGTCTATTCAGGTCCTCTTCACTAACATCACACTTAATGAGGAAAAACTGAAAGCTTCCCGCAACAATCAGGAAGAAGACAACAATGCCCACTTCCATTCAACATAGTACTGGGGATTCTAGCCAGGGCAAGGAAGCTGTACACAATAAAATTATATAAAATGCATGGAGTTTGGGAAAAAAAAGAAGTAAAACTATCTCTGTTGTCATGTAACATGATCTTATATAGAAAACCTTAAAGAAAGTACACACAAAAGCTAGTAAACAAGTTAAGCAAGGTGGCAGGATACAAGTTCAATATACAAAAGTCAGTTGTACTTCTATACACTAACAATGAACAATTTGAGATGAAATCAATAAAGCAAACCCATTAGCAATAGCAGCAACAAAAACAAATTTAACCAATGATGTGCAAAACCTGTAGACTGAAAATGATAATATACTGTTAAATAAAGTTAAAGGCAAATAAATGGAAAGATAGCCTGTATTCACCAATGGATTCAATGCAATTTGTATCTAAATACTAGCTAGATATTTTCCAAAAACTGAGAAATGAATTCTACAATTGATATGGAAATGATAGAGACCCAAACTAGTTAAACAATCCTGGAAAAAAAAAAACTACAAAGTTGAAGACCTCACACTTTCTGATTTCAAAATTTACTATGATGTGACAGTAATCAAAAGAGTGTGTAGTACTGGCATAAGGACAGCTGAATAGATCAATGGAATAGAACTGAGAATCCAGAAATAAACCCATAGATCTATGGCTAACTGGTTTTCAACAAGGGGACCAAGACCATTCAATGGGGAAAAGATAATCTTCTAATAAAATCTTTCCAACCAGATATCCACATGCAAAAGAATGAAGCTGGACCTTTATCTTACACCATACATTAAAATTAACTCCAGGGGTGTCTGGCTGGCTAATTCGGAAGAGTATGTGACTCTTAATCTCGGGTTCATGAGTTTGAGCCCTACATTGGGTATAGAGATTACTAAAAAAAATAAACTTAAAAAAACACATTAATTCTAATGGATCAAAAGCCTAAAAATAAGAGCTATAACTATAAACTCCTAGAAGAAAATTAGTATAAATCTGTATGACTTTAAGTTAAACAACAGTTTCTTGGATAGGACAGCAAAAGCACACAGAAGTGAAGGAAAAAAATAAATAAACTGCACCTCAACAAAACATAAAAGTTCTATGTATCACAGGATACTACTTAGAAAGTTAAAAGACAGGGGTGCCTGGCTGGCTCAGTCAGTAGCACATGTGACTCTGGATCTCAGGTTTGTGAGTCTGAACTCCACTCTGATCTAGAGATTACTTGAAAATGACTTTTAAAAAAAGAAAGTAAAAAGACAACACACAGAATTAAAGACATTTATAATATTTAGAAGTCATATATCTGATAGGGGTATAATATCCAGAATATATAAAAAGCTGCTACAACTCAATAATAAGATAAATAACCCAATTTAAAAATGAGCAAATAATTGGACTAGAGCTTCTCCAAAGAAGATACATAAGTGGACAGTAAGTGCATGAAATGATAGTCAACATTATTAGAGAAATGCAAATCAAAACTATGAGATTCCAATTCACACAAACAAAAAGAACAAACAAAAGAAAATAACAAGGGTTGGTGAGGCTATGGAGAACCTGCTGGGAACCTCATATCTTCCTGGTGGGAATGCAAAATGGTGCAGCTGCTTTGAAAAAAAGCCTGGCAGCTCCTCAAAATGTTAAACACAGAATTACCATTGAACTCAGCAATTCTACTCCTAGATATACTGAAATCATTTGCCATTATTAAAGAAAGCAGTGCTATTTCATGCTATAACAGGGATGAACCTCAAAAACATTATGCAAAGTAACATAAGCCAGATACAGAAGGTACATGTTTTATGAATCCTGTTATATGAAATGTCTAGAACAGGCAAAACCATAGAAACAGAAAGTAGATTAATAGTCACCAGTGGCTAGGAGTAAGCGAAAAACTTGAGGTGACTGCTAACAGGTACAGAATTTCTTTTGGGGTTCATGGAAATGTTCTGGAATTAGATAGTGGTAATTACTGTACAACACTGGAATATACTGAAAATTACTAAGTTGTGCGCTTTAGAATGGTGAATTTTGTTATGTGACTATCTCAGTAATAAAATATGAAAATAACAGAATCATTTTAATCAGTAATGCTAGAGAGAAACAACTAAATATATCTTGAGAATCTGGAGAAAAGGAATTACAAAATCACTGTCATATGAATAGACAAATCAAAGGATATGTGGCCTCATAATATAGAAAACTATTACAGAGCTGTGCCAGGCAATTCTTCATTTTTTTTAAATGTTATTTTTCTGGATTGTGTAATATATTTTGTACATTTCAAAACATTTTTTAACTTGTAATTTGTGATTTATTGTCTAATTCTAAGTAAATACCCACTTTCATGACTAAATTTGTATTTATAACATTTTCTTTCTGTTTTTTTAATGTTTATTCATTTATTTTGAGAGAGAGAGAGAGCATACATGCGAGTTGGGGAGGGAGAGATGGAGAAAGAGAGAGAGAACCTGAAGCAGGCTGTGCAGTTAGGGCAGAGCCCAATGCGGGCCTCTAACCCACAAACTGTGAGATCATGACCAGAGCTGAAATCAAGAGTTAAAGGCTCAACCGACTGAGTCACTCAGGTACCCCATTTTCTTTCTGTTAAAAGAACAGTAAATCGGGTCCCACAACATCTAGAGAGGAAGTGGGAAAATGTAACCCTTCTTGGCCTCTGCTAGGAGTACAAATTGATCTGAACAACTAGAAGAGCAGTCTGGCAATTTCAGGAACGTTAAGGTGCCCATTCCTCATGACCCAGAAATTCCACTTCTAGATATATGCTCTGCCAATATGTTTGTACCTCAGCACAGGGGACACAGGAGAGGACATTCCCCATAGAATACCAGAAACAAGCTGAAAGGTCATCATGGCACAATGCAGATGACCAAGGACATATTCTCACAAAGGAATTCTAAACAGGCGATAAAGGAACCCAGAAAACCTGGATGGATAAGGAACACAACACAAAATGCTGCACGCAAGTTTCAGAATGATGCATACAGTTAATCCCACTTGTGTGGTTTTTTTAAGCATACGTATAGGCACTGCATGTTTGTTCTGCAGATAGAAATGAAATAGAAAGGCAATGCTCTCTTTGGTTTTGAAAGGAACAGACAGGCTGGGGGAGAAGACAAGCGAGATTATAACTGGCTCTGCAATGTTTTCATTCTTTAAAAATACTGTGAGGAACGGACGCAAATATTTCAAAGTTTAGGCATCTAAATTCTGCATTGTGCATATATGCTTATAGTTAGGATCATTCTCTGACCTTTCTTCTCTGAGGCGAGGCTACGAATCTGAGTGGAGGAAATGTTTGAATATTTTAAAAAAATACTTGCCAACAAAGGGGTAAAAACAGTCATGTGCAAATCAGGAAATGCTACTACTGATAACGCATTAAGAGCTTTCAGCTACTGAACTGGAAGCTTTGACATCTCACCCCAACCCACCCCGCCACACTGCTCCAGCGACCCTGCCCCCACAGCTGTACCCCAGGCTGACAAAGGCTCAGGGACAGCAGCACTGTCACATTTTGCCCTTAAAATGACTTGAAAACATAGATCTCCCTTGGTGGGAGCAGTTCTAATCTGCAATTCTTCCTAATGAGATTGTCCTGAGGTTGTGCGAATACTTTGATACAAAGACGTACAGTGTCAAGCCACCTTGTAGATAAAAAGGGAACAACCAAACTGCCCAACAATTTGAGGTAAATGGGGATTTGTTAAATAAACCATGACTCTACAGTAGATGTGCATGCAGACACTCAAAATGATGTGTAGATAAATATTTAAGTACTTAAAAACCACTTTCACAGGGTGCCTTGGCTGGCTCAGACAGTAGAGCATGCATGCGACTCTTGTTCTCGGGGTCCTGAGTTCAAGCCCCACACTGGGCATAGGGCTTGCGTTTAAAAATTTTTTTCCAGGTGTATCATGTGGGCTTTCTGAAGAAGTGGGGAGATGGGCTCATTTTGTCACGGGGACTCTATGAGCAGCCTCCCCAAAGTGTCAGAGAGTTTTCAAACTTCCCCCAAGTACCTGGTTATGGTCTACAGCCTGGAACCTCACAGACCTCTTCCAAAAGATCTGTGAGCTGACCTGTGCAAGCAAATCACCAAGCACAAGCACAGTCAAATGCCTGACAGTTTAATTCGATCCCCTAAGAAGCCTGTGAGGGTAAGCGCTCTCATCACATGTCCCAGGACTGGACCTCCATCCAACAGGGACATGACGGACAGTAAGCAGGGAGGTATAGTTCCCACTCAGTCACCCGCACTGCTGACTCTGGTCCTCCATCACCTCCAACGAGGGTGGATGCTCACAGAGTTTAGTACACATGTAATGACAAGCCCCTTCTTCCAGCATATCAAAGATGCCAACAACGACCAGTCACACTGCAGGAGAAAAGGCACACGCCGGCAAATGCTGACACATCGTGTATTGTGCAGACCCATCCAGACTCTGGAAGTGTTGAAATGTAAAAATATGCACATCCTGGAATCAAAATACCTCATGCATAATAAAATATGAGCAGCGATTATTTGAGAGTTATGAAATTAGGGCAGGTTTTGGGCCCATCTGTATTTTCTAAATTTTCTACAGTGAACGGTATTATGGCTAAGATTAGCAAAAATGACAAATAAGCAATATTTTAAAAGAAAAAAAATGAGACAATTGGATTTACTGTGAACCTAAAGAAGCTTAAGCTTCGGGGCCTCCTACATTCCAGGCTGGGAAAGGGCATAGTTTGTTTGTATTTGGGGTTTTGCACTGTTTGTGATAAAGAGTCCCCCAAACTGCACGTGCTTCAGGCTCCATAAAACTATGATCTGCCTTTGGGGTGCCTGGATGGCTCAGCTGGTTAAGCATCCAACTCTTTGTCTTGGCTCAGGTCACAATCTCACGGTTTCATGGGTTTGAGCCCTGCATTGGCTCTGTGCTGACAACACAGAGTCTGCTTAGGATTCTCCCTCCCTCTTTCTGCTCCTCCCTTCTTCGCTTGCACGCACACAATCTCTCTCTCTCTCTCTCTCTCTCTCTCTCTCAAGATAAATAAACATTAAAAATATTTTTTAAGGGGATGGGGTGCCTGGGTGGCTTAGTCGGTTAAGCGTCCGACTTTCGCTTCAGTCATGATCTCGCGGTTTGTGGGTTCGAGCCCCGCGTCGGGCTCTGTGCTGACTGCCAGCTCAGAGCCTGGAGCCTATTTCAGAGTCTGTGATTCCCTCTCTCTCTGACCCTTCCCTGCTCATGCTGTCTCTCTCTCTCTCCTAGAAATAAATAAAAAAACATTTAAAAATATATTTTTTAAGGGGAGCCTGGGTGGGTCAGTTGGTTGAACATCCGACTTAGGCTCAGGTCATGATCTCATGATTGATGAGTTCAAGCCCCACGTCAGGCTCTGTGCTGACAGCTCAGAGCCTGGAGCCAACTTCGGATTCTGTGTCTTCCTCTCTCTCTCTGCTCCTCCCTCGCTCATGCTCTGTCTCTTTCTGTCTCAAAAATAAATAAAACATTGAATTTTTTTAAATTTTTTAATAAAAAATAAAAGTAAATTAAGACTATGCTTTGCCTTAGAACAAGCACATACAGAGTATCTAACAAGTCTGTGCTTACTGCTTTAAAAGAGAGCTGTAAACATATTCCACATGTTCTGCCCACAAAATTCAAATGTTGAAGCCCTAAGCCCATGATGTCATGGTTGGGAGGTGGGGCCTTTGGAAGGTGACTAGGGATAGATGAGGTCAGGGGGTAGAGTCCTACAATTGGATTTGTGCCTTTATAAAGAGGAAGAGAGAGTGCTCCCTACCAAGTGAGCACAAAGCAAGATGGTGGCCATCTGAAAGCCAGGAAGAGAGTCTTACCAGGAAATGACTCTGCCAGCACCTTGATCTTGGACTTTCAGCCTCCAGAAGAGTGTGGTATTTTGTTATAGCCATCCAAGCTAATGCTCCTGCCACCCCTCTAATGATCATACCTGGTCATGTGCCCATCCCACCAATGAACCCAACAATTTAAGCCACTACCCTTCATAAATGGTGAGCTCCAGTGTTTTATAAATGCTACAGGAATATGCACCCAAGGATTCTCTTTTCTCTGGAATCTGTCAAGTTCTTTAGAAAGTCAGCTTCTTTTCATCTGCAGTGAGATTTTCTTTTAAAATCCCTCTTTAAACATCGCCTTTTGTGTGATGTCTTAGCCTTAAGTACTGAACCTTAAAGAAAAGCTGTTTTCCATTCATTGCCTTGTTTTAGATATGCACTCCCTGCCCTTTGAAAATGGCAAAAGAAAGAATCTCAGGGCCACCTGCTTTGAACTACCCAGCAGTAGAGGGGCCAACTGACAAACCCAGTTAGAATACCTGGCCCCAAGGACCTTAAAGCCATATGCAACAGAACTCTGTGCCGAATAAACCATTAGTCTGAGCATCTAAATGTAAAGCTACTAAAAGTTAAAGTGCTCTCTTTGAAAAGGAATGACAAACCCCTAAGGTTCCTTGGAACCTAGTTTGAAAACCACTGATCTACATTACCATCAATCGAGAAGTAAACAGAATGCAGGATTCTTCCCTCTGCAAAAGCCAGGTCTCCTCTACCTTGTCCATAGAGGAGGGAGGCATACACCACTGTGATGCACACACCCCTCCATGCCACAGGGAAACTGCATGATACACAGCTTGAGGCATGTGGGACGAACAGGCAATTCTCATTTCAGCAAGACTTTTACAGTAGTCATTCAGAAATGGTAAATATTAGCTCCAATTTAAAAACACGCAGTAGACTTCTAGGGGCGCCTGAAGAGCTTAGATATTCGACTCTTGATTTAGGCTCAAGTCATGATGCTATCACAGTTGTGAGATCAAGCCCCATGTCCGGCTTGGGATTCTCTCTCTCCCTCTCTCTGCCCTTACCCCCCCCCAAAAAATAAATAAATATTTTCTTAACACACACACAGCATACCTTCTAGACCCTGCCTCATCTGTCCCTATTCTACAAGGAGCTTTCCTACCCCAACACAAATCCTCAGCGTAACAGGCACACAGTCATCACCAGGAACACCCCCGCATCCATGTCCTGGTCTCTGAGGTCTGGCTGTGCTGAGATTTGGGGCACATTCATGTAATCAACACATCTTTATGTAGTGTCTGATCAGTGCCCGGGTTTTGTTTTATACAATCAATGAATAAAACGAACAACAATCTCACCTTTGTATGGTTTATGTTCTAGAGGGGAGACGTGCTAAGTAAGTTAAGCATATAAGAGACTCGCTGGTGTTCCAGGGGGGAAAAAAAAGAGTAATAAGTGGGGGAATGGGGAATGACAGAGAAGGCCTAGTTTTTTCTTTATTTCTGCAGTTTTTACAGTGGTGAAGAACACATAAAATTTGCCATCTAAACCACTTTTAAGGGTACAGTTCAGTAGTGTTTACTCTATGCACTGCTGTACAACAAAAACTCTACCCAAAAACAACTACCCATTGCCCCTCCCCCAGCACTAGCCACCCACTGCCCCTCCCCGAGTGCTAGGAATCTCATTTTTGTGTAATCATAGAGTATTTGTCCTTTCATGAATGTTTCTTTTACTTATTATCCCCAAGGTATATCCACATTGTAGCATATAACAAGATTTCCTTCCTCTTTAAAGCTGAATAGTATCCCACGGTATGGGTATACCACACGTCTTTGTCAGTGGATGCTTAGGTTGCCTCCATACCATGGCTTTTGTGAATAACGCAATTAACATGGGAGTATAGGCATCTCTTCAAGATCCTATCAGGAAAAACCTTGTTTTGAACAGAGTGGCCCAGGTGGTTCTCTCTGAGAAGCTGGCATCTGAGGAAAACTGAAGGTGGTGAGAGAGAGGGAGCCATGAGAACATCCGGGGGCTGGAGGCATAGGACAGGCCAGGGCCAAGGTGCTGTGCTGGGAGCATCTTGTGGGGTTTTTTTGTTTTTTTTGTTTTTGTTTTTGTTTTTTTTACAAATAGTTTATTGTCAAATTAGTTTCCACATAACACCCAGTGCTCATCCCCACGAGCGCCCTCCTCCACGG
Organism: Crocuta crocuta; assembly: GCF_008692635.1. Classification (NCBI taxonomy): domain Eukaryota; kingdom Metazoa; phylum Chordata; class Mammalia; order Carnivora; family Hyaenidae; genus Crocuta; species Crocuta crocuta. Next base: position 7,985,543 of record NW_027529641.1, on the reverse strand, counting down.
GAGCATCTTGAACAGTGGCTAGACCGCCAGAGGGCCTGAGGGGCTCCTGGCAGGGGAGCAAGCCGCAGAGTGCCAGGGGAAGACAGACTTGAGGTCAGAGGGGGCAGATCACACAAAGGAAAAGAGGGCAGGATCTTGAGCACAGGTGTGACATGCCCATCTCCACATTAAAGGAGCTGAGGGGGAAGCCGCAAGGAGGCACTGCAGTCACCAGAAGAAGATGACAGCGCCTTGGACCTGCATTGACTGTGGTAGAAAGAGGCAAGGGGTGCCTAGCTGGCTCAGTCAGTTAAGCATCAGACTCCTTTGAGTTCAGCTCAGATCATGATCTCATATCTCATGGTTTGTTAGATCGAGCCCCGCAATGGGCTCCACACTGGGCATGAAACCTTCTTGGGATTCTCTCTCTCCTGCTTATGTGCACCTAACAGACCCTCCTTCCCTCCTGCCTCCATGGAAGTCACTCTTCTCTGCATGGTCTCCATAGCTCTCTGTCCACCTTCTGTGCAGGTGAAAATCCCCAATTTTAATCTATTTCCTATTACTCTTTTATCAGTAGCTATGCAATGCATATCTGCAGGCTCAGAACAACTCCCACAGACTCCATAATCACCTATGTTCTGAAGGTAGATTTCTTCAAAGTACAGGGCCGCTTGAGCCAAAGTGCACTAAAAGAGTAAAGAATGGAGAACACAATACAAATTATGGATACAAGCAAGCACATGGCATAACATCTTCACAGGCACTTCACAGTTCGCCCAAAAGATATCCCATCATCTGTAAGGTGGAATGGACAGCACAAAGTCACCCATGACCTCAAGGGCCCCGCTGTGCTTATTTCCTGTGAAAGAATGGCCCCCAGTAGAAGCGCAGGGTCAGCAGGAAAACCCACATTGAAGGCTTCCTCCAGAATTTGTTTAAGTTTACTTATTTATTTTGAGACAGAGAGAAAAAGAGCATGAGTGGGGGAAGAACAGAGAGAGAGAATCCCAAGCAGGCTCTGCACTGTCAGCACAGCACCCGATGAGAGACTTGATCCTGCGAACCGTGAGACCATGATCTGAGCCAAAACCAAGAATCAGACACTTAACCAACTGAGCCACCCAGGCACCCCTTACAACAGAATTTTGGAAAGAAAAGTTTTGACACCTGTTTAAGGAACCTTAAGAATTCACAATTGAGAAAGAACTTCCTGAAGTCTTGAATAATCCAGACACAACCCACTCAACCATGTACAAATCCTGACCGAGTGGCAGGACAGCCAGCCACACAGTGCAGGGAACTAGGTCAGGATGGGTCATACCTGAGTGCTGACCAGTGGCCCACACCTACTGGCAGTAGACTAGAGATCTTGTATACAAACAGTAAGACTTGCTGTGGGGTACATTTATAATGAATTTTAATGATGAGTGTTTAAAATCATGTCTAGAACTGGGGCAAGTGGGTGGCTCTGTCAGTTAAGAATCCAACTTTGGCTCAGGTCATTATCTCACAATCCTTGAGTTCGAGCCCTGTGCTGACAGCTAGCTCAGAGCCTGGAGCCTGCTTCAGATTCTGTGTCTCCCTCTCTCTCTGCCCCTCCCACACTCAAACTCTGTCTCCCTGTCTCTCTGTCTCTGTCTCTGTCTCTCTCTCTCTCTCTCTCCCTCTCTCAAAAATAATAAAATAAATAAACATTAAAAAATATTGAAGGAAAAAAATTGTGTCCAGTACTGTACTCATGAGCAAATACATAGGCAACAACAATAATCAATTGGAGTAATTACCACAAGGCAACTAAGAAACTGAATCCCTGTGACTGATGCTCAGGTCATGTGATAAGGAATGTGGTGTGTGTGTCCATGGTGCCAAGAAAGGCAGCAGAGCCAAGAAAAGAAACCCCACAATTTCACAGAAGACATGCCCTGCAGGATGAAGGTGCACAGGGGAGCACAGGGAGACAACAGAGAGTGACATGATCTCATCACTTCTCATCACTCCACCAAAAGCAAACCCGTCCTGGCTGTCTGCCAACTGGTGACTTACAAAATTTATTATGAATGAAAAACAAATAGGAAGCAGAGAGGCCTGGGCCAGCTTTGCAGGCAGCATATGAAAATAAAACACTTGCATGCTAAGAATTACACTGATGTCACCACTGATTAGCACTGATGCCCATCCAGCGGCTCCTCCAGCCCCTCATTTGGCTCCTGATGGTGTCCACAGAGAGAAGCAAGTGGGATGATTTAGACATCTGATCTGTGAAGGTGGCCGTGTGTGCCCGGGTGAAAGCTGAAATCAATAAACCCGTCGAGGGCTTCTAATTCCAGAAGACTTCTTTCCTCAGGGCTCTCATTTCAAAAGTTTTATATATTTTTTATTTGATTCTAATATTAAAGTTTACCTTGAAGGCAACCTGCTTGAAGAAGGAGTTCATCAAAAGACAGTCTGACTGTCCTCATCTCCCTTCCCCTCCCTTGTCCCTGTGAAGGGAGGGGACACACAGCGTGGCCTGCAGCTGCGACCACAGACCGGAGGTTTGGTGGGGCATGGAAGTGAGTGCGTTGAGGGGTAGAAAACAGCTAAAAATCCAGGGCACCAAGCTATTGGGTCCAGTAGCCTTGTCCTCACAGTTGGTATTATTACTGACTATCATTCAAGCTATTTTTATATATTGTACGAGCAATTGAGAAGGAGAAACACAAAATACCTGGTTTAACTCTGTGGATATATTAATTGGAGAAATATGATCATTCTTGGTTAATAACCCTATATTGTAATACTAAATATGTTTCCCATTAAACATGTCAGATGAAATCTTGTAAGGTTTTATTTCAGCACTAAATCTTTCGTGTATGGCTTCCTTTCTTTACTTTTGATTTACTGAGCACCTACCATGTGCCACCCACAGGTCTGGGTGTTCTGGACAAGCAGCCAAGAACTCCTGCCTTTGTACAGGAGGAGTGAGCAATAAACAATGAACAAAAACAATAAACAAATGAATACTCCACTGTGCCAATATGGATGAGCAGTGGGAGGGAAATGGACCAGACTGTGGGGATAATGAGTGGGGAAGGATATTCAAGGTAGTCCTCATGGATGAGGTGACTTCTAAAGAAAGATCTGAACAAGGGGAGACAGTAAGTGATGCTGATATCTGGGGGAAAAGCATTCCTAGCAGAAGAAACAGCCCTGAGGCAGGAAAGTGCCTTGGGAGCACCAGTGAACAGAGCTGGGCTAAGTGTGGATGTAGAAAGCAAGGACCCGAGGAGGTGAGTCAGAGGGGCAGGAGGTGGCTGGGTGGCTGGGTAGGTCATCTAGTGCCTGGAAGCCACTATGGGGCCCTGGGCTTAGGCACAGAGGAAGGTGGAGAGCCCGGGAAGGTACTAAGCAGCAAGGGATGTGATGCTACTCATGCTCTGAAGGGGATCCCATGCTGAGAAAAGCATATGGAGGACAAGGGTGGAAACAAGAGATCCAGAGAGAGGCTGCCCTGATAGTCTCTCAAGAGATAGCAGTGGCTGGGACCAGGGTGGCAGCAGGGTAGGTGCTGAGAAAGAGTGCATTGGGAAACACCCTGAAAGCAGAGTCAACAGTATTTGCCAATGGACTGGTCAGAGAGAGAACAAAGGGAAATCAAGGCTACCTCCAAGATCTCTGGCCTGACGGTGTGGAAGGACAAGGCTGCCGTGAGCTGCAGTGGTGAGCGAGGGCGTGGGGGGGCGCGGTGAGGACACTGGGAGAAGCAGGTATGGGGAGATCAGGAGTTCACTCTGCAGATGCTGAGTTTAAAATGTCAACTAGACAACCAATCACATTGGTCAGGAGGCGACCAGATGCAGAAGGCTGAAGGCTCAGGAGAGGGACCAGAGCTGGAGACAGAATTTGGGAGAGATCACTTAAACCTTATAGAACATAGAGTCCACCAGAAAGTTAAAAAAAAAAAAAATTTTTAAAGATTCCCATTTCATGGAGCACCCAGGTGGCTCAGTCAGTTAAGTGTCCAACTTCAGCTCAGGTCATGATCTCACAGTTTGTGATTTTGAGCCCCACATCAGGCTCCATGCTGACAGCTTGGAGCCTGAAGCCTGCTTCAGATTCTATGTCTCCCTGTCTCTCTGTTCCTTCCCTGCTCACTCTCTCGTGCCCCCTCTCTCTCTCTCTCTCTCTCTCTCAAAAGTAAAGGTTAAATTTTTTTTTTTAAAGAAAGATTCCCATTGCACATAACAGGGCCAGATAATAGCCACGTTTCTCTAAAATATCAGCAAAAAAGACAGGGAAAAAGAGGAGAACCAGAGCACCACACACAAGGGTCCAACTGAGGGAAGCAGGTAACTGTGCAGGAGTCAGGAAACCTCCAGCTGAGCTCTGGAAAATGGCAGGAAGGAGGTGTGCTCATCTCCTGCTGTCCTACATGCAAGCCCATGATGCTGACCCCAGCAGCCTCAGCACTGTCCCATCGCTCCCCACCGCCAGCACTTATCTCCTCACTCCTACCATTTGCCTACTCCCAAGACAGCACAGTCCCTCCCCAAAGACGAGGAGACCCTAGCCCTGCAGCAGATGACCTTTTGGGAGACGCAGATCCCCCTGGTGGGAACAGGACCCTGATGTCAGTACCTGGGGTGACTATATTTTCTTCATTCTTCACCAGAGTTGGGCTTCTGGGCCACCACAGAAGGGGTGTGACCTCTGGAAGAGAGCTGAGAATTGACACCCAAACCAAGCCACCCCTCCTCCACTACCCACTGCTGAGATGGCACTGCCGTGGCCCATGTGAACCCTCTCTGGTCCTGCTGACTGGTAAGCCCGTAGTCTAGCCTGAGCTCACTCCTGGTTCAAACAAAAAGAGATAGTACTTGAGAGACAAAGATGGTAATGGTGGGGTCACCTGTCCCCAACTCCCAGCCCCAAATTCCACCCAAAAGAAAGGAGTGAAATACAGAGAAGTGCACGGTCAGGGAACAAAGCTATGACCAGGCCCAAAGTATGTGATGCAGCATCCCTGCCGAACATGGGGAGATGCTGGGCACACATATCCCTCTTCTTGAAATGCCATCAGGCCCTTGGGGGGATGGGGTGGGGGTGGGGCCTA